>NW_025814176.1:0-600000 GCF_018902025.1 Drosophila willistoni | reverse complement strand
GACTTGAAACTCTTCTCACAAGGTTTTGGGAGGTGGAGGATCTACCGGGCAAACCGGTAGAAGATTCTGACTCTGTTTGCGAGGTCAATTTCCAGAAGACCACAAGAAGAGATGTTTCGGGGAGATATACGGTCTCACTTCCGTTTCGAGATCCAACCAACATCAACCTTGGTCATTCCAGACCAGGGGCATTGGCTCAGTTCCTAAAAAACGAAAGCCGACTCCTTAAAAATATTCCGGCAAAAACTGAGTATGACGCCGTCATCCAAGAATATTTGGACTTGGGCCACATGCGTCAGGTTCCATTTGACGGCACTAATAACAATTTTTATTTGCCACACCATGCGGTTTTCAAGCCCGACAGCACCACAACAAAGGTACGGGTAGTTTTTAACGCCTCTAGCAAGTCCACCAACGGAGTAAGTCTCAACGACATACTTTACCCTGGTCCGGTACTTCAGTCCGATTCACTACTCAGATTCTCAAGTGGCGTTTTTTCCGAGTAGTTTTCAATGCCGACATCACAAAAATGTACCGCCAAATTATGGTCGATCCAATCCATACGCCATTTCAGAGGATCCTGTTCCGAAATAAAGAGGGGCAACTTGGTGATTACGAGCTGAATACCGTCACGTTTGGCATTAACTGTGCTCCGTTCTTAGCCATCCGAGTACTTCAGCAACTCGCAAGTGATGTACAATCCAAATTTCCTTTCGCTAGCGATATTATCAAGTCCTATATGTATGTCGATGATGTCCTGGCAGGGGCTCATAATGAAACAACGGCAATCGCAATGGTCAATGAACTTCAAGACGCTCTTGGTTCAGCTGGCTTTCCCTTGCGCAAATGGACATCGAATGTGAAGAGCGTGCTCAGTTGTATTCCAAAGAGTCATTTACTGAATGCTGATTTCCTCGACATCGAAGAGGCCAGCACAGCGAAAACACTGGGAATCCGATGGAAAGCGACTACGGATGAGTTTTATTTTGTCATCTCACCCCAAGATGTCAAGTCAGCTTATACTAAGCGAGAAGTCCTCGGGCAGATCGCCAAGATATTCGATCCCGCTGGCTGGCTGGCTCCCTTTGTGATTCAAGCCAAGGTGTTTATGCAAGAGCTCTGGTTACAAGAGCTAGGGTGGGATGATCAATTGCCCAGTGAACTCCATCACAGGTGGCAGGATTTTACAAAGAGCTACTCCTTCCTTGACCAGATCCGAATTCCACGATGGGTTCTTCATGACCCAAATTCCGACATCCAATTCCATTGTTTTTGCGATGCGTCACAGCGGGCTTATGGTGCCGCAATTTACGTGCGCGTTAGCAATGACCAAGGCATATCATGCTGCCTTCTTGCAGCGAAATCTAGAGTCGCCCCGGTTAAAACGGTTTCATTGCCCCGCCTTGAATTATGCGGAGCTACACTTTTAGCGGAACTGGCAGCTGCAGTTCTTCCGCAACTTCCAGTTGATAATGCGGAGGCTTTTTATTGGTCAGATTCCACCGTCGTACTGTCGTGGTTAAATAAGCCACCCTGCACATGGACAACGTTTGTCGCAAATCGGGTAGCAAAGATTGTGACGGCAACAAATGACGCCCCATGGAATCACGTTCGTTCAGAGGACAACCCAGCAGATCTCCCTAGCCGCGGCCTGAGTGCGCAGGAATTGGTACACAAGGATTTGTGGTGGCACGGCCCACCATGGCTACGGGAACCACAAGAGTCCTGGCAGCGAGCGACACCACTCCCACTAGACACTGCCTTGGAGAAGCGGGTAGTGAAGGTCCACGTCGCGATCGCTAAGCCAGCCAACGAGATACTATCTCGTTTTTCCAATCTGGCACGTGCCTTACGAGTGATAGCATATGTGATCCGTTTCGGCAGAAGGTGTCGTAAACTGCCAAACGATTACTCCGGGGAGGTGACCTCTAGCGAGATCAATCAAGTACTCCAGGCGTTGATCCGAGTCACTCAGCGTGATTACTTTCCGACGGAACATCGGTGTCTACAGCAGAAGAAATCTCTGCCCACGTCTAGCACCATTCTCAATTTGAATCCTTTCATTGACGCATCATGTGTGATCCGAGCATGTGGGCGCGTGCAACAAGCAGCGGCCCTTAGTTACGATGAGCGTAACCCCATTCTGTTGCCAGTAGTAAGTCCGTTGTCCCGGCTGTTGGTGCTTTTCACGCATCAGATCTCTCTCCATGGGGGCAGCCAACTGGTAGTCCGTCTCATCCGACAGAGATACTGGATTCCAAGACTGCGGAATCTAGTAAAATCGGTGGTCAATTCATGCAAAGTCTGTGTGATTTATAAAAGAAGGCTGCAATCACAGCTAATGGGCACCCTTCCGGCACAGCGAACTACTTTCGCACGACCTTTCACGACCACCGGGATAGATTTCGCAGGTCCTTTCGACATCAAGAGTTTCACCGGCCGCGTTTGCCGCATATCAAAGGGATATGTGTGTGTCTTTGTTTGCTTTTCCACCAAAGCCATTCACCTTGAGGCAACTTCGGATTTGAGTACCGAAGCATTTCTGGCAGCATTCGCTCGCTTTGTATCGAGGCGAGGGTGTCCCCAGCAAGTGCAGTCCGACAACGGAAAAAACTTCGTAGGTGCATCCAGAGTGCTTGAAAAAGATTTCCTAAATTCTACCCAGCAGAAAATATTATCCCACTACAGCCATCAGAATCTGTCCTGGCATTTCATCCCTCCCGGGGCACCACACATGGGAGGGTTGTGGGAGGCTGGAGTTAAGAGTTTTAAAACTCTGTTCTACAAGGCCACTTCCAACCAAAGGTATACTTTTGAAGAGTTCTCTACGCTGCTGGCTAAGGTAGAGGCGTGTTTGAACTCGCGGCCGATTTCTCCTATGTCTGAAGACCCCACCGACTCTTTAGCTTTGACCCCAGGCCATTTCCTAGTTGGCGGTCCATTGCTATCCGTGACGGAACCTGAAATCAAGGATCAGGTACCGTCTATCATTAACCGGTGGCAGCGTCTGAAGGCCGTGAGTCAGCATTTCTGCACCCGATGGAAAGACGAGTATCTGAAGGAGCTACATAAGCGCAATAAGTGGCGATTCCCTTCTAAAAATCTTGAAGTGGGCGATCTGGTGGTACTCAAAGACGACAATCTTCCATTTAATGAATGGCGTCTCGGGCGAATCCACCAGACACACCCTGGCAGTGACGGCAATGTCCGCGTCGTCGACTGCTTACCGCTCGCGGTATTGTGAAGCGTCCCGTCGCAAAGTTGATCTTTCTTCCTCCAGAAGAAAGAATTCAAACCCATTACGTAAAACTACAGTAGCGTCCAGCACTTGGTCCTTCCTCCCAAGTAAGAAGGGCCGAGCTGCCAGTAGTAATATGTGTTCTATCGTCCTACATTAATCCGCTTTCTTCATTATTTGTCCCGGCAGCTTCCTGATATTCGTCAACCTAGATCCCGTTTCCATGGCTCCGAGACCGCGTTCAGTACAGGCATCGAAAGAGGAGCGCAGATGTTCGCGAGGAACTGAGTCCTTCCGTTGCCGAGTCTGTCGCGGAATCCATCCTCTGAAGCGATGCCGTCGCTTCCTGCGGCTGAACGTGGAGAAGAGGATGAGGGCAGTGCTGGCGAATAAGTACTGCGCCAATTGCCTGGCCCACCAACATTCCGGAGGAAGCTGCTTAAGCGGTGATAAGTGCCGAATCTGTGAGGAGGATCACCACACGCTGCTTCACTTCCATGAACAGCCACGTCGACGCACTCCAAGCTCCGTCGTACGCCGAGTCACCCCCGAGTCCTCCAGACGAAGGGTCGCGCCAACGCCAGCCTCCGATCCGAAACTGACCTTGACCACACTGCTGCAGCACCGCAATCCGCATCTGATGCCCACGGCGATGGTGCGTATTGAGACGGAGGGAAAAACCTTCGACGTAAAGGCCCTGGTGGACCCTTGTTCTGCGGTATCGTCGATGGCGACGTCATTGGCCACGGCCTTCAAGTTGACAGCCGTCAATATAGGGGCAGAGAAAGCGGTGGCAGCAGTGATCCGGTCCCCAATCAGTGAAGGATGGCGATTGGAGGCGATCCTGAAGGTGGTCGATGGCTTGTGCTGCCGCACTCCAAGCGCTCCGGTGGACCCACAGATCGCCAAAAGGTTTGAGGGCATCGTCCTGGCGGATGAGACGTTCTACCGACCGTCGTCAGTGTCTCTGGTTCTGGGCGCGGATGTGATCACGGAGGTCATGCTAGAAGGGAGTCTACCTGGGGTTGGCGGGCGGCCGATTGCGATGCGCACAGTTTTTGGCTGGACCCTGTCCGGAGCGTGCCATTAAACTGCCTGGGTCTTGCACTCCTGCAAGGGGGGGAGCATGTTTATGCCCAACCGGGCAACACAAGGGTTAAAGGAGGCGGAAGCTTTCACCTCGCGCCGCTCTCCCGATGGTGCCCATCGCTCTCCCCACGAAAGAACTCCCCACACTTCGCTCCAAGCGGGGCTTGGTGCCCTGCTCTTAATTAAGCTAGGTTTAGTGTCAAACTTACAAGTGAATAAAACAGAACATTGAAGTGAGATTGCTGCAGTACCCAATTTCTTGAAGGAAGACATTTTAAGGAAAAATTCATTTAGCTGCCTACTTAGGAAATTCAACCCCCCTACGAAAACAGTAGTTTATTTTATTTCTTAATGTACTTATTATTTATTATAGTTATTATTTTTTATAGCTATTATTTATTATAGTTATTATTAATGTTCTTTCGATATCTGTCCTGCCTCCAATCCACGCTCAGCAACGACTGACTCACACGTCAAACGCGCTAAACTTACCTCTCTCTCAGAGAGTCAATTAAAATACTGGGATCGAAGAGTAGCAAGAGAGCAAGTGTGACCGTCTTTCCTGCTACAACTCGGCCGTCCTGACCGTAAGATCTCCTGATCCTTACATAATAAATGTTACAATAAGGTGAAATCTTATGACTTCAAATTAGTTAAGGTACATTACATAAAAGTTTATTACAGTTAACATTATTTTCATTTGCTTAAGCATAATTTTTGGTTACTTTTTCTTTTACCTATCCAATGTTTTATATTGTGGCTAAACACCTTGATAAGGGTTACGACTAAGATGAAAGCCTTCCACAACCCTAATTAAAAATCGGTCATGTTTGAGAACCTTGTCTATCAAATAAGGCCCTTTGTGTTTTGGGATTAGCTTTTTTGACGCTCCTATAGTTGAATCGAAATTCTTCACCATGATATAATCCCCTGCCTTATATCCTGTGGGTGCTACCCTTTTGCTATTATACTGCTGCTCATTGTACTTCAGGCTTTGCTTCTGATGTATTTCCCCAACCTTTCTAATTGTATCCAAATTTCTTGGATGATTCACTATTCCTAACTGCTCTAGTCCTTCTCTTAACTCATCGCCGACATTGGCTTTGTGCTCTACTCCAAAGAGCATTTTGCTCGGTAACTGCTTAATGCTCATATGAAGTGTGTTATTTAAACAATGTTCAACATTCTCAACTATCAAATCCCAATATATACCCTTTTTTGGTTCCGATAATTTAGCAAGCATAGGTCCCAGTGTACGATTCACCCTCTCAATTTGGCCGTTAGCTTGAGGGAACCCTGTTACAAATATCTCGAGCTCTGATGACGTAAAACAGCTTCCTCTATCTGATGCTATGGAAAAGGGTCGACTGTAGGCCCTAAAATAGTCTTTAAGAGCTAGCACCGTTTGTTTACTATTCGTCGTCTTCGTTGGATATTTTTTTTATTTATTTATTTATTTAGAGCTAACTTATAATTGAAATTATAGGGTAGCGTGTGTTTTTATGGCTATGGCAGCGTTGGCCTTCAGCTCGTGCTTGTCTAGGTCTAGATATGTACAAAGATATTTACATAGGTTGTTTTTTTAGTTTTAATTTAGTTTTAACTTATTGTATGTGTGAGTAATGTTAATGTTTTACTTGTTTTATATGTTGTGGTACAGGTTTGTGTTTTTTAGGTATTGTAGAATTTTTAGCGTGTTTGTGGGTGTGAGGTTTGAGAGGCATTGAAGTGGGTTGGTGTTATTAAATATTGCAAGTCTTTATGTTTCGAAGGAGTTGCAGGATGCGAGTATGTGTTCTATTGAGATGTTTTGGTTGCAATATGGGCACGTGCTGGGTGTACGGTCAATGTAGTATTTGTGGGTAATCTTTGTGTGTCCGAGTCTAACAAGGGGAACTTCAGGTATGCGAATCACCGATTTGGATGAATTTTGGATATGTTGTAGAATACCCCGTCATTTGAAGCTGTGTGAAATATTTCGGCGCACTATTCTATATTTTCCTAATAAATCGGCTTTAAAGTTATAGCTTTGGTGACTTATAAGTAAAACGCCGAGTGGTCAACAAGCAGCTCGACGGTGTAAGGGGTAGAGGTCCTGCCTAAAATCGACGGAACTATGGTTCAACCCCCGCCCGAAACTAGTTAGTTTTGGGTTTTAATTTTTTTTTTTTGCTTTTTTAATAATTATTTTTGTTTAATAGCGAAATAGGTCTTTTGATGATTTGTAATTGGAAACATTTTTTATATATATTGAAATTATTGTAGATGCAAATTATTATTATTATCTATTATTAACTTGTACGCTTAAGGTAATACCAGCTATACGCTGCTATACGCCATTATGTACTGTATTTTTTAGGCAAGTTTAAAATATGATAAAGCGGATGCAAAACTTCTTAACGCTTATAGAAGAAAATCGAGAAATTTCATCAAAAGAAGACTGCACTAAAGTAAAATCCCCGTCAAAGACGGGGCAATTCCACTTGTCATCTACTGTATGTATGATATTGAAGGGAATGCTCAAGTATGCATGGTTCGCTTCAGATTAGAAAGTGGTTTTCCAAAATTTTTATTTCGTTTGTTTCCTTAAAATTGGTTTAAAGTTGGTATGTTTTTGCACAAAAGCATTATTTAAACATGTTCATAGTCTTGAGAAAATATACATACGGGTATCATGTTTTTATGATTTATATCACAGCAAAAAATGTGAAGGCAGAAGTTAATTCGTCTATTTTGCGTCTATATTATATTAATGTTTTTGTAAAGGCATAAAAAATGAATCCAATCAAAAATCATCAAAAGACCTATAACGTTATTAGACAAAAATAATTATTGAAAAAGCAAAAAAAAATGAAAACCCAAAACTAACTAGTTTCGGGCGGGGGTTGAACCATAGTTCCGCCGATTTTAGGCAGGACCTCTACCCCTTACACCGTCGAGCTGCTTGTTGACCACTCGGCGTTTTACTTATAAGTCACCAAAGCTATAACTTTAAAGCCGATTTATTAGGAAAATATAGAATAGTGCGCCGAAATATTTCACACAGCTTCAAATGACGGGGTATTCTACAACATAGCCAAAATTCATCCAAATCGGTGATTCGCATACCTGAAGTTCGCCTTGTAAGTCGTGTTATTTTGATTTGGTCTTTGCGTGCAAGAGAAAGTGGATTGTTTTTGAACAGGTGGTAGCTGTTGCGTTTGCTGTGATTTGTATTTTTGTACCAGGTGGAGGTTTCTGATAAACAGCTGTGTAGTTTAGATTGGTGTGTTTTTTTAATGTATTTCAGTATGTCTTTTATGTTATAGTTGTTTTTAATTATTAGAGGTTATTTGGCTGCATTTTTGGCGGCGGTATCTGCCTGTTCGTTTCCTAGTATTCCTACGTGTCCGAGTACCCATAGCAGTTTAAATTTTGGGAATGTTGCTTGTAAGGTGTTGCGTATGATTGAGCTGTAGTAATCGCAGTTATTTGCGTTGTTTATTGCGTTCATGGCGGATAAAGAATCTGAGCATATGCAGTATTTTCCCTTTTTGTTTTTGAAAATTTCTAGAGCTTCTGCGATTGCAATCGTTTCGGCAGAAAAGACAGACGAGTAGTGTGGAAGAAGGCTCGACTTTATGTGCGTTCCTTCATATGTGATGGCAAGAGTGGAAGTTGAGTAGGATTGGGAACCGTCGATATATATATATATATATATATGTGTATTTGTTGCTATCTTCTGATTTCTTTGTTTTGAATTTTGCCCGGTATAATTCTGGAGATGTGTTATTTTTGCAAAGATTTTGTAGGGTTGTGTCAATGTTTATCTGTTGTGTGTTCCAGGGTGTTGTGCTTTGGGGACGGGGGGTAATGGGCTGGTAGGGTAAGTTGTGGGTTTTGCTGTATTCTATTATATTGTCTATTGTAGAATTGTGTTTCTGTTTTTTGGAGGTCGGTATGCTTTAAGTATTCTAATGATAGGTGAGTTTTTCTCTTCTATCCTCTAATGTGGCAACGAGTGCTTCGTAGAGGATGTTTTGAGTTGGAGTTGTTCTGAATGCTCCGAGAGCAATTCTGAAGACTGTGTTAATTTAATACTTATTGTTAATATTTATCTTATACTTAGACGTTCTAGTTTTTGTTGAAGATACACCACTTATTTCCGTTTGTTTCTTGATCTTGGGTAATTTTAGCATTTGAGCTGCTTCTTCAGATAAAATAGTGCTCTGAGAACTACTATCAATCAAGGCTCTTAATGTTTAATATTCTCCATTTATTTTTTTAACTTGTATTAGGGCTGTGGCCAACCATTTTTGTTGCGCCGTAACGCAAGTATCTACCCTCTCCTGTTTTTCCCCAAAATGAAGAAGGGTATGGTGTCCCTTGCTGCACAATGAGCAGACCATTTCATTAGTGCATCTCTTGTTGCTTGAATGCTTCAAGCATCGGGTACACAATTGAACCTTTTTGACTACTTCCACCCTTTCTTTAGGTGTTAGCGCTTTAAATTTATAGCACAGAAGTGCGCTATGCCAGGGACCTTTGCAGGTTGGACAACTATCTTTAAACACCGCAACCGACGTTTTTTGTAACGGTTTTTTCTCTTCCTTTCTCATGGCACTTAGCGAGCAATATCTTAGCTCCAAGTATTCCATGACATCAGATAGCTTTTGAATTTGCCTTGTTTTCCTAATCTGACTCTCGAATAATTGCAGAGCCTCTCTGTCAAATTTCCTTAGCAGCAGTTGAGCGAATATTACGTCAACTTCATCGGACAAATTTGCTTTAATTTTAATTAAGTGTATTGACTCATTAATTAAGTCAATCAATCCCTTTACACTTTTTGCGGATTTTTTGTTGATCATCGGTAAATCAACGATCCGACTTAATTGTTCGGAAAATACCCTCCGATTATTCTCATACCGCTTGGTTAACAGTTCCCAAGCGGCACTATAATTGTCAGCTGAACATGACAGTAAATGAGCTACTATGCTCCTGCTTCGCCCTTTAACGCGGATTTTAAATAATTGAACTTAAGAGCCATACTTAAATCCTCTCTTTTTATACCCTTGCAAAAAGGGTATATTAATTTTGGTCAGAAGTGTGCAACGCATAGAAGGAAGCATTTCCGACCATATAAAGTATATATATTCTTGATCAGCACGACGAGACGAGTTCAAATAGCCATGTCCGTCCGTCCGTCCGTCCGTCTGGATCAACGCAAACTCCTCCTAGACCGTTGGAGCTACAGAGCAGGCTTGTATATACTGCAGGCGTTGTATATCTCGGATTCAGCCGGATCGGATCATTATATCATATAGCTCCCATACAAATGGCAAAGTCACGAAATGTGACTTTTCTTAATCACTTCGTTATTTTCTGAGCTATTGTCATGAAATTGTGAGTTATTGGTGAGTTAATTACACATATAAATAACTGTGCCAAATTTGATCAAGATCGGGTGACTATATCATATAGCTCCCATAGGAACGATCTTTTGAAAATAGTGACTTTTGTCAATAACTTCGTCACTTTGACGCGATTGCTTTCAAATTAAACATTTGTTAGTTTAATATATCTGTTAATGACTGTGCCAAATTTGAAAAAGGTCGGGTTACTATATCGTATAGCCATAGGAACGATCGGTGGAAAACAGTGACTTTGATCAATATCTTAGTTTTTTCCTACGCTAAGATTGTAGGCCGTTCTTTCGCAAACATTAGGCTTTTTAGATAAAAGGTTTTTCCACTTTGATGGCTATAGGTAAGGAAAGAGTTACCATAAAAGTTGAAAGGGTATAGAAACTTTGACGCGGTCGAAGTTAGCCCCGGCCCTCTGGTTTCAATTAATTCCGCAAATAATTCTACAAACAAATCCCATTCTCTAGGTTCTCTAGAAAATGTGGGTACCTGTATTTTTGGCAACACCGGTAGTTCGCCTCTCACGGTAACATTCTCAACTTTTAAATTTTTCTGATCGTTCATTTTCATTTCTAACACTGATACTGAATTTTGGTCATCGAATTCTAAATCATCCATAGCATTTTTAAATTTTGCAAAATTTTGTCAAACCCCGGCACGCCTGTACTTTCTCCCATAAATAATTGATCTTATTAACATATATCATGCATGTCTCTGTTGAATTATCTATAGTGCGTAAATCTTTGGTTACCCTATCCAAATATTCCTGGAGCTGTCATGTTCTATCCATAAATATCTCCTGGCTAACTTTGGCGTTTTCATTACCGCGCGCCTCTACTTTGCTATCATCCAACTTTTCGAACATCGATACATCTGATTCACTGTTTTCCGAATCACCAGTGCCCTGCCTGCTTGACTTCCCTTTGGCTATTATTCTGGCTGCCATATCTAAACCTTCCTTATACTTTTCATCTGTGAAATAGTAGTGTTCGGTTAGTCCACTCTGTAGCATTTGGCTATTGTAACTAATCCATAGCTTCTGTATCTCACTTACTTCGTTAAGAATCTTGCTAGTAAACTTACTAGCATCTAACTCTTCTAGCTTCTTTAACCTTTTATGCAACTCGTGTTGCTTCGCTAACAATTTTTCAGTTTTTGTGGGAAACATTTTTGTCTTATACATATATTAGGATACCGGTATAAGTATATAAGTATAAGTATATATAATAATAAAAAAGTACTTATAACTATTCTAATTTATATCTTATCTGATGATCCTGTCATTGATACCGTTCGCCACTGTTGTCCGCCAAGTACAGTTGTCTGCCGCTGCTTGTCTGCCGCTGGGTAGCGATAGTTTGCTCGCCTTTTTGTTTTATATTACGTCGCCTTCTTCGTCTTTCGCAACTATCTTGTTGCCTTACTGCTTCTTTGCAACTGTGTCGTTGCTTGCTGATGCTTCTTTTGTGTATATTTGTGTATACATAAACACAAATTTGTATTTTATATTGTTTATTTTTTTGTTTTCACTTTCGATATCTGGGCTTCGAATACGCCACACACTAACTCCAAACTTAACAATTTTTTTACCGCCGCCGAAATTATTGTAGTTGCTCGACTAGCCAAACTGCCTTTATTTACTCGGTCGAAATCACTTTTTATTTGTTAAGCAATATTTTGCTTTTATATTATACTCTGTCTGGGGGAAAACAAGAGTTTTTTTATTTTGCTACCTTTAGTTGATCTTAGCATTTACTCTTGCATAAGAATCCAGACTTGAAGAAGCTGATTCAATCTCTGAGTCTCTTACCACTGGTGGGGGAAAACTACAGAGTTCCTTTTACTCGAAGGACCAAAATGAAAAGGGATTCCGGGCGAAGGAAAAATAACCCAATCTTCATTCGTTGAATTCAAATTATGAACTCATTTTTTTTACAAAAGTACGGAGTTTATATAGGAATTCTTAGGCTCTAGGAGGTAACAATTGTTCTTAAGGAGATCTTATTCTAGTACGACGCACACCCACGTATTCGGGGGTTGAAAAATTATTATTATTTTGGGCACGGCGTCGGCCACTGACATCCTGCCGTTGTGATCGTTTTGGGTTAGTTTACAATTACAGTGTTTTCCCACAACGCGTGTGGCTGATTATAATTCTAGTCATATGCTAGGTTAGTTGTTTGTGACAAAAGTACAGTTGTATTACATTTTCTTTAGTGCATCTGATTTGGTGAAGCAGCTTCAGATGAACACGATGGTTATTCTTAAACACATACTAACATATAGTCCAAGTACACTGTGTGATGTGGACTGATATACCACATCAGATTTCAAAGCTATAATTTATATTTTAATAAGAAGTATTAATATGGAAAATAAAATGTTGATTTGATATATTAATATAGGGTTTTGGTTATTTGATTTATTTATTTATTTATGTCAACTAACACAGCAGTCGACGAAAAAGCTTAAACTAAAGACAGATAATAATTAATTGAAGAAGGTAGCTTAGCTTTATACACAACTATACATCCCCAACCCGGTGGAGGTGTTTTATTTGCATAAGGTGCCAGCTATGCCCCGAGTCACAACCAATGTGGTCAGGGATGAGTTGCAGCCAATCCAAGTCCAGAATATTATCATTGGTTTCGCTGTAGATGATTAAAAAGTATAGCGAAGAGAAGTGACAGAAAGATGAGGAGAAATTAGATGAGGGAACACAAAAATATAGCGTATCTAGTAAATTAGAAGAAATGACTTCACCGTTGACTAGTTTGTGGAGAAAGAGAATGCCAAAAACGAGCCTACGGTTGTAAAGTGAAGGAAGATTAATAAGAAGAAGTCTGTCAGAATAAAAAGGTAGCCGAAGACTCGGGTCCTAATTAAGACCGCGTAATACAAACTTAAGGAATTGCTTCTGTACCGATTCAATACTACGCTGGTGAACAGCATGGAGACTGCATGCTCTATATGCGCCTAAGTCTTTAAACAATGGTACACAATCTAACATAACAGACTTAATAGAGTTTTTTTTTTTTTTTTTTTTTTTTTTTTTTTTTATTTGACGGCGGTGAAGCGAATTTGCAATCTGTCCTGGGACAATCAGCAAGTTTTCTTGGTTGAAGTTGGCGGTTACATGTTTTAAGGATACACGGTATTACATGAGGGGTGTAGGGTGATTAAATATTGGGAGAGAAGGGAATAGAGGGGGGGACGAATTAATACAAATATAGATCTTATTGATGAGACAGGTGCAGCGTGTGGGGTCTTCTTAGGCGCCTGATGGTGGTGCTGTTGTCCAACATGTTGATGGCATATGGGTTCACATGCCTGTCGAGACGCTCCAGATAGGCTGCAGTTAGCCTGGAGATCTCCTGATCCACCCATGGGATGTCCAGTTCTGAGTGTATTTCTCTATTTGTCGTTAGGAAGTGGGCTCCTGATAAAATCCTCAGCGCCGCGTATGTTGCAGCCAATAGTCCCGGATCGGTTAGTATCGGCAAGTCGGCTGTGTAGAGGGTATAAAGCACTGGTCCCCTTGGGGGACTCCGGCTCTGACGTCTTTGATGACAGAGTTCGCATCGCCGCATCTTACGTAGAAGCTCCTGTTTTCTAAATATGACTTTAGCAGTGTGCAAAATGGGGCAGGAAGGACGGTTTTGATTTTATAAAGAAGGCCAGTGTGCCAGACCTTGTCGAATGCCTGTTTAACGTCAAGAAACACTCCTGTGCAGTACTTTTTCTCCTCGAAAGCCTCCAAGATTCTCCCCGAGATCCTGTGGCATTGTTCTGGTGTGCCATGGCATTCTCTGAAGCCAAACTGGTGATCAGGGATCAATCCGGCCTCGTCCATTATTGGACGGACTCTACGCAAAAGTAGTCTTTCGACTACTTTGGAGAGTACCGCCAATAAACTAATCGGACGATATGAGGCGAGTTTGGCTGCAGGTTTCCCTCGTTTTTGTATGAGGATGGTTTCGGCGCACTTCCACTGGGTGGGGAAGTGTCCTATCAGGAAGCTTTTATTTGTGATCTTCAGTAGGAGCTGTATTCCACTCGGAGGCAGGGCTTTGATGATGGTACACAATCAAACAGAACAGAGTTAATAGAGTAATGAGCTAGGAACGGAGACAAACGACTGAAAGTCATAAAAGAACACTTAGAGGCATTAAGGTGTATTTTATTAAGGTGGCACCAATCACAGAACGCATCGAGATCTGATTGCAAGTACTGTTGAAAAGAAGGATCATTATAGGAATAACAAATCTTGACGTCATCTGCGAACATGAGTACGCGTGAATGAGCCAAGGCCAAGGGCAAATCATTTGTAAACAAAGTAAATAACAGTGGGCCAAGATGACTGCCTTGGGGTACACCTGACGTAACTCGAACAGTTTTTGATATTTTGATGAGAAGCATAGAATGATCAACCGTATCGAAAGCCTCACTAAAGTCAGTATAAATAACATCAGTTTGACACTTTGTACGAAAGCCATGGTGTACAAGGGTAGTCAATTCCAAAAGGTTGGTAAGCGAAGAACGACCTTTCATGAAGCCGGCTTGGGATGCCGTTCGAGGAAAGCTAATGTGTCCAGAGACGGTGCCGTATGTAATTGGTACGTTACGGAAGACTGGAGATTATTCACCCGAGCCTACAAAGGAAACTAAGAGAAGATCCAGCGGCACGCTCAAATAATTTGAATTCGGTTATTCAGCTAGCCTTGGCAGTGCAGAACTATTGCGCGGCACTGGTCGCGATTGGGCTTAAAGTGTATCTGCACGATCCAGCTTTACTAGGCGAGCTCGTCGAGAAGTTGCCGGGAGACTTGAAAATCGATTGGGAAAGACACCGAATGACTCTAATTGGATGTGTCGCTAACTTGTCTATCTTTGACTATTGGTTGTTTGGCATTGCAATGTGTGCCTCAATGGTTACGCCGTATACAGTTCCAGCTAAGGATGGAGCAAAGAGAGCCAAAGAGCGAATTTTTCTGCACAACGAATTGCAAAGTGGATCTAGTCAGGAATCGAAAACGCAGGTAGTACGCATCCGGTTGTGTCCCAAATGTGCAGGGAGTCATAACCTTGCAGACTGTCGCCTCTTTTGAGAAATAAGCATAAAGCAGAGAAAGGAGTTCGTGCGTCAAAAAAGGCTCTGCTATTGTTGTTTTGATCTGCACGTGATACGGTTTTGCAAAAGTAAAAGAAGTTGTGATGGGTGCAGGCAGATACACCACTCGTAGATCCACGAGACATCGGACTACAAAGAAAGCAAATCGCAGTGGCAGACGAATGAGGATGATCAACCAGTTCATCCACCGATTTTATTCCATGAAGATATAACAAGCAAGGCTTTATTCAGAAATATGCCAATCATTTTATTCGGAAGGAAGCGAAATTTAGCGACCTATGCCTTGCTGGACGAGGGAGCCGCTTGCTCTTTGATTGAAGAAACTCTGGCAGAAGAGTTAGGACTAGATGGCCCGGCCGAAGAACTGTGCTTAAAGTGGACCAGTCAAGTCACTCAAACGGAAAGCGCGTCCAAGTATGTGAGTGTCGGAGTGTCGTCGATACCCAAGGTGCGACGTGATTTGAACTCAAGAGTTTGCGCACGGTACGTAAACTAGACTTGCCTACGCAAACAGTTACCGACGAACTGGTAACCTCGAGAAACCATCTACAGTATTTACCAAATCTAAGTTACTGTAACGTAAAAGCAAGCTTAATTATTGGTCTGGATAATTTGAAAGTTTGTGTGCTTTTGGAGATACGGGAGTCCGAAGGAGACGACGTGGTCGCGGCGCGCTGTACATTGGTTCGCTGGTTCGCTAGATCGCTGGTCTGTGTATGGCCGGCAAAGAGACGCCGCTCCAGCGTCCTCACACATATTGCACATATGTGAGTGCAATGAAGCGAGCAGCATGCGCGCTTTGGATGCGTCAATGAAAGAATACTTTGCTATGGAGTCCTCGGGAACACGTGTGCCAAGCAAGCCATTAAGATCGAAAGACGACGAGCACGCGTTGCAGATTATGGAGGCGACCACAAGTTATTGCCCGATTGACAAACGTTGGCAAACTGGACTGTTATGGAGGTTTGACAAAGTAGATCTACCAGATTCATATTCAATGGCCATGAGGCGTCTTCAGGCGTTTCACCAAGTAAGAGTCCGCCCAGAGGCTCAGAAGTTTCTATGGCGCAGTGGATATTCGGCTAAAGCGGCAGAAACGTACGTGATGCAGGTTATGACATTCGGGGCTTCCTGCTCGCCGGCCTTAGCTAATTTCATAAAGAATCGCAACGCAGAGCGGTTCAGAAAAGCATCCCCAAGAGCTGTTGCGGCCATTTGTAGACAACACGTTTGTCGACGACTGGCTCGAGTCCTCAAACACCGAAGACGAGATGACGGAGTTGGCCATGGAGGTGCAGAGAATTTACTTGGAGGGTGGATTCAACATGAGGCGCTGCAAATTCTGCGAGCATAGTGAGAGCGCTCAAGAACCAGGAAGAAGACGTGCCTAGGGAGGTGGGATTCCTTAAAAAAACGCAAGATAAGGTTTTAGGCATGTGGTGGCTGCCCGTGATAGATCAACTTACGTATGTAGTCAAGCTGGATTTGCTAGAAAGAACATCGAAAGACTATCAAACCAATAGAACTGCGTTAAGTGTGGGGATGTCAATTTTTGATCCACTTGGATTGCTTGGCTTTTTCACTGTTCGTGCTAAAATTATTTTGCAGAATATCTGGCGAGCAGGAACGGATTGGGAGGAGTCTCTTCTAGATTAGGACCAAGAAGACTGGAAAGTTTGGGTGAAGCTGTTACCCAAAATCAACGAAGTGAGGATTTCATGGTGCATGCCGAAGGTTTGTTATGCAAGACGAGTACAACTTCACACGTTTGTGGACGCCAGCATCAACGCTTATGCAGCGCTTGTGTCCCTGCGAGCAGAAGTGGATGGAATAGTCCACTGTTCGCTGGTAGCGTCTAAGACACGAGTGGCCCCCTTAAAGCCAGTCTCAATACCACGGATGGAACTGATGGCTGCCAGAACTCTCAGTAACAGTCAGCGTATTTTGACGTACTATCTCGGCGATGGGTGCCCACCCAGCATAACGTTGTAGACGATGGCACGAAATGGACAAAGATGCCAGAAATGACCGGGAGTTCAAGATGGTTTGTTGGCCCGAGATTCTTGTATGAACAAGAGACACAATGGCCTAGCATGGAGCAGAGCCCGAGCAAGACGAGTGAAAGTATCTTGCACCACGAGGAGAAAGTCAAAAGGAAATCTAGTTTGGCTTGCATCACACCTGATCCGGAACGATTCGGAACGTTGGAAAAGCTACGGGCGGTACAAAAGCGAATTCTAAACTTTTTGAAAGTCATATGTAAGAGGCCTTACGAACAACAACTGAGGAACATTTTGGCTATAAACCCCGATGTGGAAACCGATGCAGTTTTTATTCGTGCATGCCAAGAATAGGAGTTTCCAGAAGAGGTCAGATGCTTAAACCAAGGACATGGCATAACAATTAGGAAAAGTAAGCTATTTAAGTGTATCCTTACCTGGACGAGTTAGGAGTGCTACGCATCAAAAGACGAATCGACAGAATTGATCGACAAAGATGGGCGATTTACCAAAGGAGAGGTTATCGCCGCACATACAACCATTCACATTTACTGGAGTGGAGTGTTCGGCCCATTTGAAGTCTCAGTGGGCCGCAGGCACGAGAAGAGATGGGGCGTGTTATTCACATGCCTTTCGACACGAGCGGTACACCTAGAAATTACTGCATCACGGTCAACTGACTCATTTTTCGGCGTATTGAAGGCGTTTGTAGCCAGAAGGGGTGCCGCGCTGCATACTATCGAACAATGGTACAAATTTTAGAGGAGCCAGCCGCGTATTGAAGGAGCACATAGAACGGATATCAACTTCAGCTGTGGTCCAACAGTTTCCAACGTTGGAGTTCAAGTTTAACCCTCCAGGTTCACCGCACATGGGCGGCGTTTGGGAGCGACCCGTACGTTCAACTAAATCTATACTTTCAGAAATACTGCCAAGGGCTGGCCTGAAGGAAGAGGTGTTGAGAGGAGCGTTTGCTGACGTGGAGCAAATTTTGAATTCAAGGTCTCTGACCTATGTGCCTTTAGAAAGCGCCGAATCGGAAGCATTAACGCCGAACCATTTTCAAAAAGGCAGTTCTAGTGGCCTACGTGAGAGCGGTTCCCTGGAACAGACTGGTCTGCAATTCGCAAAAGGGTATCGTGTTGCCAGCCAAATTGCCGACCGTTTCTGGAAGAGGTGGCTAAGATAATATCTACCTACAATCACAAGGCGCACGAAATGGTACCAACCGCAGCTCAAGCCGATAGCAGTAGGTGACGTGGTGATAATTATAGACGATGCCTCTAAACGTAATATGTGGCCAAAGGGAAGAGTGATCGACGTTCGTCGTGGAAAAGACGGACAGGTGCGAAGCGCAGTCGTTCGCACAGTAGATGGACTTGTTACGCGACTAACAGTAAAGCAGGCCGTTCTGAATTTGGAGAATAATCCACCGCACGAAGACGCTAGTGAATTACGTGGTGGCGAATGTTGCGGTGCAGGCTTAATTGCCGCCCCGCGCCAGTAGAAAGGCTTACCCAAATCGCACCTGGTTTTTATTCTCTCTCATTCGAAGACGAACAGTTAGAATTTACTTTGTCTTTGCTTGCACTGGCGACTGAGGTGCAACCCCCAATGTGTGAACCAGACTGGCGCACTGGAGACGGTAAAAACATTCACATAATGAACGCATTTATGAATTAGAGAATTAAGAGAAGAGTAGAAAAACTTCACTGCACAATCTATATCGTAGCACTGAAATAGAAATGACCAATCAAAAGAGAAAATAAGGCTATTAAGAAAATTGAAATTTGTTTTACGAAAACATCTACGACGAGAATTTGCGATATTATTAAATGAATTAGTAACGGAATTGTAAGAAATAGTAACTTCAATGTTAGGGTGATAAGGATCTTCAGGTTTTACTAGGGGCTGTATTCGGCATACAGCACTAACAGTGGGATCAGAGACAAAAACAAGATCAAGGATTCTTTTAGAAGAGTTAAGGAAAGAATTCAACTGATATAGCGGACATTCAAGTAGGCTATCAAGAAAAACATGTTGAGATGAAGGAATTAAGAAAGATAGATTATCATCAACAAGCCAAGAAATATTAGGCAAGTTAAAATCAACTAAAACTATAAGAAAATCACGATCTTTAAGACGACTTGAAAATAGTTCGTAAAGCAACAGCTTGATGCATGTAGATCATGATATCAGAAGCTGGAGGAATATATGAACAAGAGATATATAAGCTAAAGTTAGAACATGTAACTTCGACGCAAATAAACTCAACACCTAAGGGGAGATCAATCGGCACAACACTTGAATACAGTTTCGAGTTGACAGCAATGAGTACTCCACCGCCACGGCGACCAACATGATCAAGCTTACAAGAAATAAAGCTATTAGAAAGAATTTCATTATCCAAAACAGAGAAGTTGAGCCAAGTTTCAGAGAAATCTAATATGTCAGCCGAAAAGGTTTGGCTATCACAGAACAGTTTCGAGAGCTTGGTAAGAAGTCCTCTTACATTTTGATATTTTATGCAAAAACTAGACGTTATTAGTTTTTTGAAGCAGAAGATAAATTAGGAAGGTGGACAGGCAACGGACTGGAGCGCCTCTTGGGCGCAAACAACCATAGCTGAGAAATATTCATTTGGTACTGTAATTTTAAAAGAGGAGATTTCGCGAGGCCTAGAAAACTTTAACTTTTGAATTAAAACCTTAGCAGGGCATATATTACCAATGTAAGCTGCCACAGACGACTCAGAAGTATCAGGAGCAAGCCTAGAGATAAATAATTGTTTGCGATGAGGCACTACAGTTAGTGGAGGCGAAGGAGCATTGGGATCCGCAAGTGATTGAGAGCCAGCATGATCCTGTGATTGATCAGAGTTCCCGTGAGGGATAGATTGAGGTACACCAGGGCTTGTAATGGGTACTTCAATCTGAAAAGAAGAGCATAAATAGGGACAAGAAGATGGTGTAGGCGAAAGTAAAATGGGAGACGATGTAATAAAGAGTGCTGCCGACTGCTTGCGAGGCAACTCAAGGGTACATTTCTTGGGCGACTTCTCAGAAGGTGGAACAAACTTGAATTGTGACAATAAATGTACGCTAGAGTCACACTCGTTAGACAGCTGTTTGGCCAGTTTGTTTAAAGAAAGAAACTTTAAACGAAGATCCCCATACATACGGATAAAATCAAGCTGCTGGCTGGCACAAGATGGGCAAGTCCAGCGCATTAAGCCAAGCTCAGGCTTAGACACAGGCAAACCAGAAAATTTGTCGTAGTCGCGGCCGTTGAGGCCAGCACATTCTAAGTGAATAAGATTATCGCAGAGCCAACAAGATATTGCTCTATACTGATCAGCAAAACGATCAGAATGCTTGCAAGTAGGAAGACAACAAGCCATTGAAAACCCAAAAGAAACACAAGGCAAAATATAAAAAAAAAATAAAAAAATATGTATATAAGAATGTATAACAAAAATTTAAATACACAGCAGAAAGATAATTATCGATAAAAAATCAATAATTACAAATAAAACAAAGAGGCGGCTAGAGTGCACAGCACAAAAAAAAAGTGCAAGAACAGAACAAAGAACAAATCGCGTTAACGTAAAATATCAACTGTACCCTATAAATAAAGTTGATCAGGAAAATAGTTTTATAATCTTAGTAGTAAAGATATGTGTAACAATTAATTTTTTTTAAAACCACATCGAACCTTGACGATTTCTCATTTGGTGCATTATTAGGGGAGACATTATGCTTTATCCATCTGGTGTATAAGGTGAAATTGAAACTAAGCTGCATGTCGGAATAGGCGTAAGTTTTTCATCTGTTACGTGTGTTTGGTTAAATTTGCCTATTAAGTCATGATGATTTAAATTATGTGTTTCCTTACTGTAAAGGTGAAAGGATGATTTTGTTTCGGCCGAAAAACACTGTGAAGTTAGGTCTAAATTATCGCTTTCTATTTCAGACATTTGAATAGCAGTGGGCCAGTCAAGACACGGAGTTAGCAAGCGAGGAAAGTTAGAAATATAAACAATAATTTCTAGTGCATTTGGTCGCTTATCGGCTTCTTGGGTCCAGCAGGCTTTTAAAAGACCCTTAAGTTGCGGTTTGACTCCTATTGGTATTTGCAATGTATTTCCGCTTTTAACATAATCAAGCACTTCATTATTGGTTAACCCTTGGTATGGATAAGACCCAAATGAAATAACTTCAAATAGGACTACTCCAAAAGACCAGATATCGGAGGAAGGTGTAAACAAGCCCGAAGTAAGTGTCTCAGGAGGCATCCAACGTACCGGAAAAAGTTTTCGAACGCCCTTACGATTAAACCGATAATAATCGCTTTCATATGTTGGCCGTGCCATTCCGAAGTCTCCAATTTTTACAACTCGCTGGGCATTAACTAGGCAATTTCTACAAGCGATATCACGATGGACATACTTCTTTTTAGCAAGGTATGCCAAGCCTTGGGCTATATCCATTGAATACATGGTAAGGCGCTTTGCCGATATATCAGACTCATCCGTAGTTTTTTCATTAACCATATTTCTACGAGCCAAAAGGTATGTTTTCAAGTCCCCATATAACATGAACTCCATTATTGTATATATTGGCTGACTCTGCACACAGACGGCCAAGAATTTTATGATCTTCTTATGGTTGAATTTTTTCATCGCTTCCGCCACTGACAAAAAATCTAAACGCTTTTCGGTTTGACCGGACTTCAGTGTTTGTACAGCAACTGCTGTCCATGCTCCTGGCGACAGCTGAGCTTCTCCGCCATAAACCATACCAAATGCTCCTACACCCAATCGTCGATTAATTACTACAGATCCGAGATCCGAAAATATAGCACTCGATACTGCTCCAGGCTGGAAACCCACGAAAACATATTGGCCCTTAACCTGCTTGACAACAGCACGCACTCCAGGCGCCTAAAAAGATGCCACCCTCCTGATCTGCAGTTCCGATCGGAGCCGGACTGGTGATTCGACGCTGAAGGCCCGATGCAGCTGCAAGTCCTAATCGTTTAAATAATTTTCTGATATTAATGTAAGTGCTAAAAGTGTTCAATTTAAATATATCCCAATGTATTCAATGTAACTCTTGACAAACAATTTAACTTTGCTGTACACAGTCATGTTATATTCACCATTCCTCACATTTGCTTATTGTTCCATTAGGATAGATTGCAAATAAATAAACAATATGTATTATACTAAATCTTCACTCGGAACGTCATTCTAATCATCCCATACAACAACCCTACCTGGCACATCATTCTCCCTACAATTATGGCCAACCCCCGCACCCCGACCGTTCATATTACAGAAAGATTCAATAGACGCACTTTACCAGAAACGTAAATTTTAAATCTTTGTATTACGAATTTAGAATTCACCGCCGGGGACCACGTTCCGGAGTGGAGGCAGTCTAATATTGGAGACAGAACTAATAACATCAGTGAATAAAGTAACTATTTTAACGTTAAATTCTGTGTTGTGAATTAGTTAAAGCAAGAACCTTGAATTCCAAGAGTCGGATCCTTTGTTACCACAAGGAAAAACATGGTAAGACAAAAATGTTCGACATGAGAACTCATAACTTATATGCTGAGAGAGGCGTATACAAACCAAAGCAAAAGCTTACTGCAATATGCAAATGAAAAGAAATGATGAAAAATAAAATATTTTTCGTACTAAAACACCCAACAACAAAAACTTGTGACAAGCGCGAAGATATTGGCCGCGAGGGCTGTCAAAAGAGAAAAGAAAAGAATTTTGTGTATTGTACCGTTGCAAAAAGGGTATATTAACATTGGTCAGAAAAGTGCAACCCATAGACGAGTTCATATAGCCATGCCTGTCCATCCGTCCGTCTGGAACGACGCAAACTTCTTCTTTACCGTTACAGCATGTAGGCTCATATATACTGTACAGTTTATATATGTCGGATTAATCCAAATCGGATCACTATATCATATAGCTCCCATACAAATGGCAAAGTTGCGAGCTGGCAGTTGACGGCAAAAATAGGATTAGGTTAGGTAGGCCCGGTGTCCCACATTTCTAAAGCGGCAAACCTTTCTTTAATTCCCACTAAATAGAAATCTCGACCTGTTTCTTCCTGCCCGTAAATCTCGAATATGGGCGTTCCTCTTCTAAAAACGTTTTTTCGTCACTTTGCTCAATCGCTCGACAAAAAAAGTAATAATGAACAGAGAATGCCAGATTAAAAGGCTATAATTTATATTTTAATAAGAAATAATAATATGGAAAATAAAATGTTGATTTGATATATTAATATTGCGTTAACGTAAAATATCAACTGTACCCTACAAATAAAGTTGATCAGGAAAATAGTTTGATAATTTTAGTGGTAAACATATGTATAACAATTAAATTTTTTTTAAAATTACATCGAACCTTGACGATTTCTCATTTCTGCATTATGAGGGGGGACATTATGCTATATCCATCTGGTGTAATAGGTGAAATTGAATCTGAGCTGCATGTCGGAATAGGCGTAAGTTTTTCATCTGTTACGTGTGTTTGGTTAAATTTGCCTATTAAGTCATGATGAATTAAATTATCCTTACTATAAAGGTGAAAGGATGATTTTGTTTCGGCCGAAGAACTCTGTGAAATTAGGTCTAAATTGTCGCTTTCTATTTCAGACATTTGAATAGCAGTAGGCCAGTCAAGACACGGAGTTAGCAAGCGAGGAAAGTTAGAAATATAATCAATAATTTCTAGTGCATTTGGTCGCTTATCGGCTTCTTGGGTCCAGCAGGCTTTTAAAAGACCCTTAAGTTGCGGTTTGACTCCTATTGGTATTTGCAATGTATTTCCGCTTTTAACATAATCAAGCACTTCATTATTGGTTAACCCTTGGTATGGATAAGACCCAAATGAAATAACTTCAAATAGGACTACTCCAAAAGACCAGATATCGGAGGAAGGTGTAAACAAGCCCGAAGTAAGTGTCTCAGGAGGCATCCAACGTACCGGAAAAAGTTTTCGAACGCCCTTACGATTAAACCGATAATAATCGCTTTCATATGTTGGCCGTGCCATTCCGAAGTCTCCAATTTTTACAACTCGCTGGGCATTAACTAGGCAATTTCTACAAGCGATATCACGATGGACATACTTCTTTTTAGCAAGGTATGCCAAGCCTTGGGCTATATCCATTGAATACATGGTAAGGCGCTTTGCCGATATATCAGACTCATCCGTAGTTTTTTCATTAACCATATTTCTACGAGCCAAAAGGTATGTTTTCAAGTCCCCATATAACATGAACTCCATTATTGTATATATTGGCTGACTCTGCACACAGACGGCCAAGAATTTTATGATCTTCTTATGGTTGAATTTTTTCATCGCTTCCGCCACTGACAAAAAATCTAAACGCTTTTCGGTTTGACCGGACTTCAGTGTTTGTACAGCAACTGCTGTCCATGCTCCTGGCGACAGCTGAGCTTCTCCGCCATAAACCATACCAAATGCTCCTACACCCAATCGTCGATTAATTACTACAGATCCGAGATCCGAAAATATAGCACTCGATACTGCTCCAGGCTGGAAACCCACGAAAACATATTGGCCCTTAACCTGCTTGACAACAGCACGCACTCCAGGCGCCTAAAAAGATGCCACCCTCCTGATCTGCAGTTCCGATCGGAGCCGGACTGGTGATTCGACGCTGAAGGCCCGATGCAGCTGCAAGTCCTAATCGTTTAAATAATTTTCTGATATTAATGTAAGTGCTAAAAATGTTCAATTTAAATATATCCCAATGTATTCAATGTAACTCTTGACAAACAATTTAACTTTGCTGTACACAGTCATGTTATATTCACCATTCCTCACATTTGCTTATTGTTCCATTAGGATAGATTGCAAATAAATAAACAATATGTATTATACTAAATCTTCACTCGGAACGTCATTCTAATCATCCCATACAACAACCCTACCTGGCACATCATTCTCCCTACAATTATGGCCAACCCCCGCACCCCGACCGTTCATATTACAGAAAGATTCAATAGACGCACTTTACCAGAAACGTAAATTTTAAATCTTTGTATTACGAATTTAGAATTCACCGCCGGGGACCACGTTCCGGAGTGGAGGCAGTCTAATATTGGAGACAGAACTAATAACATCAGTGAATAAAGTAACTATTTTAACGTTAAATTCTGTGTTGTGAATTAGTTAAAGCAAGAACCTTGAATTCCAAGAGTCGGATCCTTTGTTACCACAAGGAAAAACATGGTAAGACAAAAATGTCCGACATGAGAACTCATAACTTATATGCTGAGAGAGGCGTATACAAACCAAAGCAAAAGCTTACTGCAATATGCAAATGAAAAGAAATGATGAAAAATAAAATATTTTTCGTACTAAAACACCCAACAACAAAAACTTGTGACAAGCGCGAAGATATTGGCCGCGAGGGCTGTCAAAAGAGAAAAGAAAAGAATTTTGTGTATTGTACCGTTGCAAAAAGGGTATATTAACATTGGTCAGAAAAGTGCAACCCATAGACGAGTTCATATAGCCATGCCTGTCCATCCGTCCGTCTGGAACGACGCAAACTTCTTCTTTACCGTTACAGCATGTAGGCTCATATATACTGTACAG
The DNA here is from genome assembly GCF_018902025.1 of Drosophila willistoni. Classification (NCBI taxonomy): domain Eukaryota; kingdom Metazoa; phylum Arthropoda; class Insecta; order Diptera; family Drosophilidae; genus Drosophila; species Drosophila willistoni. Next base: position 574,481 of record NW_025814176.1, on the reverse strand, counting down.
TTTATATATGTCGGATTAATCCAAATCGGATCACTATATCATATAGCTCCCATACAAATGGCAAAGTTGCGAGCTGGCAGTTGACGGCAAAAATAGGATTAGGTTAGGTAGGCCCGGTGTCCCACATTTCTAAAGCGGCAAACCTTTCTTTAATTCCCACTAAATAGAAATCTCGACCTGTTTCTTCCTGCCCGTAAATCTCGAATATGGGCGTTCCTCTTCTAAAAACGTTTTTTCGTCACTTTGCTCAATCGCTCGACAAAAAAAGTAATAATGAACAGAGAATGCCAGATTAAAAGGCTATAATTTATATTTTAATAAGAAATAATAATATGGAAAATAAAATGTTGATTTGATATATTAATATTGCGTTAACGTAAAATATCAACTGTACCCTACAAATAAAGTTGATCAGGAAAATAGTTTGATAATTTTAGTGGTAAACATATGTATAACAATTAAATTTTTTTTAAAATTACATCGAACCTTGACGATTTCTCATTTCTGCATTATGAGGGGGGACATTATGCTATATCCATCTGGTGTAATAGGTGAAATTGAATCTGAGCTGCATGTCGGAATAGGCGTAAGTTTTTCATCTGTTACGTGTGTTTGGTTAAATTTGCCTATTAAGTCATGATGAATTAAATTATCCTTACTATAAAGGTGAAAGGATGATTTTGTTTCGGCCGAAAAACACTGTGAAGTTAGGTCTAAATTATCGCTTTCTATTTCAGACATTTGAATAGCAGTGGGCCAGTCAAGACACGGAGTTAGCAAGCGAGGAAAGTTAGAAATATAAACAATAATTTCTAGTGCATTTGGTCGCTTATCGGCTTCTTGGGTCCAGCAGGCTTTTAAAAGACCCTTAAGTTGCGGTTTGACTCCTATTGGTATTTGCAATGTATTTCCGCTTTTAACATAATCAAGCACTTCATTATTGGTTAACCCTTGGTATGGATAAGACCCAAATGAAATAACTTCAAATAGGACTACCCCAAAAGACCATATATCGGAGGAAGGTATAAACAAGCCCGAAGTAAGTGTCTCAGGAGGCATCCAACGTACCGGAAAAAGTTTTCGAACGCCCTTACGATTAAACCGATAATAATCGCTTTCATATGTTGGCCGTGCCATTCCGAAGTCTCCAATTTTTACAACTCGCTGGGCATTAACTAGGCAATTTCTACAAGCGATATCACGATGGACATACTTCTTTTTAGCAAGGTATGCCAAGCCTTGGGCTATATCCATTGAATACATGGTAAGGCGCTTTGCCGATATATCAGACTCATCCGTAGTTTTTTCATTAACCATATTTCTACGAGCCAAAAGGTATGTTTTCAAGTCCCCATATAACATGAACTCCATTATTGTATATATTGGCTGACTCTGCACACAGACGGCCAAGAATTTTATGATCTTCTTATGGTTGAATTTTTTCATCGCTTCCGCCACTGACAAAAAATCTAAACGCTTTTCGGTTTGACCGGACTTCAGTGTTTGTACAGCAACTGCTGTCCATGCTCCTGGCGACAGCTGAGCTTCTCCGCCATAAACCATACCAAATGCTCCTACACCCAATCGTCGATTAATTACTACAGATCCGAGATCCGAAAATATAGCACTCGATACTGCTCCAGGCTGGAAACCCACGAAAACATATTGGCCCTTAACCTGCTTGACAACAGCACGCACTCCAGGCGCCTAAAAAGATGCCACCCTCCTGATCTGCAGTTCCGATCGGAGCCGGACTGGTGATTCGACGCTGAAGGCCCGATGCAGCTGCAAGTCCTAATCGTTTAAATAATTTTCTGATATTAATGTAAGTGCTAAAAATGTTCAATTTAAATATATCCCAATGTATTCAATGTAACTCTTGACAAACAATTTAACTTTGCTGTACACAGTCATGTTATATTCACCATTCCTCACATTTGCTTATTGTTCCATTAGGATAGATTGCAAATAAATAAACAATATGTATTATACTAAATCTTCACTCGGAACGTCATTCTAATCATCCCATACAACAACCCTACCTGGCACATCATTCTCCCTACAATTATGGCCAACCCCCGCACCCCGACCGTTCATATTACAGAAAGATTCAATAGACGCACTTTACCAGAAACGTAAATTTTAAATCTTTGTATTACGAATTTAGAATTCACCGCCGGGGACCACGTTCCGGAGTGGAGGCAGTCTAATATTGGAGACAGAACTAATAACATCAGTGAATAAAGTAACTATTTTAACGTTAAATTCTGTGTTGTGAATTAGTTAAAGCAAGAACCTTGAATTCCAAGAGTCGGATCCTTTGTTACCACAAGGAAAAACATGGTAAGACAAAAATGTCCGACATGAGAACTCATAACTTATATGCTGAGAGAGGCGTATACAAACCAAAGCAAAAGCTTACTGCAATATGCAAATGAAAAGAAATGATGAAAAATAAAATATTTTTCGTACTAAAACACCCAACAACAAAAACTTGTGACAAGCGCGAAGATATTGGCCGCGAGGGCTGTCAAAAGAGAAAAGAAAAGAATTTTGTGTATTGTACCGTTGCAAAAAGGGTATATTAACATTGGTCAGAAAAGTGCAACCCATAGACGAGTTCATATAGCCATGCCTGTCCATCCGTCCGTCTGGAACGACGCAAACTTCTTCTTTACCGTTACAGCATGTAGGCTCATATATACTGTACAGTTTATATATGTCGGATTAATCCAAATCGGATCACTATATCATATAGCTCCCATACAAATGGCAAAGTTGCGAGCTGGCAGTTGACGGCAAAAATAGGATTAGGTTAGGTAGGCCCGGTGTCCCACATTTCTAAAGCGGCAAACCTTTCTTTAATTCCCACTAAATAGAAATCTCGACCTGTTTCTTCCTGCCCGTAAATCTCGAATATGGGCGTTCCTCTTCTAAAAACGTTTTTTCGTCACTTTGCTCAATCGCTCGACAAAAAAAGTAATAATGAACAGAGAATGCCAGATTAAAAGGCTATAATTTATATTTTAATAAGAAATAATAATATGGAAAATAAAATGTTGATTTGATATATTAATATTGCGTTAACGTAAAATATCAACTGTACCCTACAAATAAAGTTGATCAGGAAAATAGTTTGATAATTTTAGTGGTAAACATATGTATAACAATTAAATTTTTTTTAAAATTACATCGAACCTTGACGATTTCTCATTTCTGCATTATGAGGGGGGACATTATGCTATATCCATCTGGTGTAATAGGTGAAATTGAATCTGAGCTGCATGTCGGAATAGGCGTAAGTTTTTCATCTGTTACGTGTGTTTGGTTAAATTTGCCTATTAAGTCATGATGAATTAAATTATCCTTACTATAAAGGTGAAAGGATGATTTTGTTTCGGCCGAAGAACTCTGTGAAATTAGGTCTAAATTGTCGCTTTCTATTTCAGACATTTGAATAGCAGTAGGCCAGTCAAGACACGGAGTTAGCAAGCGAGGAAAGTTAGAAATATAATCAATAATTTCTAGTGCATTTGGTCGCTTATCGGCTTCTTGGGTCCAGCAGGCTTTTAAAAGACCCTTAAGTTGCGGTTTGACTCCTATTGGTATTTGCAATGTATTTCCGCTTTTAACATAATCAAGCACTTCATTATTGGTTAACCCTTGGTATGGATAAGACCCAAATGAAATAACTTCAAATAGGACTACTCCAAAAGACCAGATATCGGAGGAAGGTGTAAACAAGCCCGAAGTAAGTGTCTCAGGAGGCATCCAACGTACCGGAAAAAGTTTTCGAACGCCCTTACGATTAAACCGATAATAATCGCTTTCATATGTTGGCCGTGCCATTCCGAAGTCTCCAATTTTTACAACTCGCTGGGCATTAACTAGGCAATTTCTACAAGCGATATCACGATGGACATACTTCTTTTTAGCAAGGTATGCCAAGCCTTGGGCTATATCCATTGAATACATGGTAAGGCGCTTTGCCGATATATCAGACTCATCCGTAGTTTTTTCATTAACCATATTTCTACGAGCCAAAAGGTATGTTTTCAAGTCCCCATATAACATGAACTCCATTATTGTATATATTGGCTCACTCTGCACACAGACGGCCAAGAGTTTTATGATATTCTTATGGTTGAATTTTTTCATCGCTTCCGCCTCTGACAAAAAATCTAAACGATCTTCCACGGTTTGACCGGACTTCAGTGTTTTTACAGCAACTGCCGTCCATGCTCCTGGCGACAGCTGAGCTTCTCCGCCATAAACCATACCAAATGCTCCTTCACCCAATCGTCGATTAATTACTACATTCTCCTTTGCTATTTCCCACTTGTCTAATGTATTATGTTTGCTGCGCGACGGCGACAGCAGGTCAATGCCGAACATTTTCATTATCTGAGCAGAATACTGTACTTTTCGATTGTATCGATGTTTCCAAAAAAGGAATGAAAGTAAAGATATGAGAGAAATAAAAAAGAAACATGTACTTATAGCAACTATCGCAGCAGATGTTTCGCACTGAATTTGAAAAGCACGTGCCAAAAACGAAAAATTGCAGTCATACGTCCCGTCCTCAGGAATATGGTTATTACTCCAAAATATTTTAGAGTGATTTACAGTTAATAGCCAGTTATGAACGTAAATATCTGTTTCTTTACTTTCTGCTCTAGGTTTGAAACTGCCAACAACAGAGTAGTTCTTATTCTGCCACTGTAAAATGTCTATGCCGATGATTCGGGTGCCAGCAAACTCGCCATGGCTAAAGCTGACTTTTCCAGATAAACCCTCGAATTCAGTTTCCCGAATAAGCTGGGCAAAGAGCTTAGTAACATAACTAGTTCGTAAACTATTAACAGCTTGCTTGTTTTTTTGTAAAAGTTTGTGGGCAGCGAGGGCATAGGTCCATACAGCGTCATATGTATATCCAGCGTAATTTGAAACGAATCCGTCATTTGATTTATACGTGTCAATCCAGGTTCCAATGAATTGGCCATCTTGCATCTGACTTTTACGGTCGCCGAACGGAACATGCCTTACACTAAAATGACCGTCGATAGCCTGAAGAAAAACTAGTATGTTAAGTGTCACAACACTTGACTATAAATCTATTTACATTGTGAAACTCTGAAGCAGTACAGCTAATATTAACGGATCCTCTCCAAGTGGTCAAGTCACTCAACACCCATGAAGGGAAAAACCAAACATAATCGTGTTTTTGAGTCATCTGAAAATATTGCAATTAATTAGATTTCTTTTATGTCAATTATTACTTACTTTTAATTTTGCAGCTTCGCATATTGCCATGGCAGCGTTATGACCATAAATATTTGCAAATATTATTCTAGCTTGTGCTTTCTTTAACTTATGCAAGTGCTGAAAGAAGAAATTATTAAAATTGTGACACTTAGTTATGTTGTTAGCTTTAACAACCAACCTCTCTCATTTCGATAGCTGTTGCGACAGTGTTACATTTTCGATCTAAAATCAAAGTTAGATTATGATTTTTCATTTTACTTTCCATATAAAAGGTATATTCCATAGTTGTGTGATCCTCTACCGTTAAAGCAGCAACACGATTCCAGCCAAAAACTTTCATAATTTCCAGATATGCATCAATAAACAACCAATCAGTACCAATTGTACGGAAAAAGTAGGGATAAGCTTCTCGATCAAATATGGCAGCACTCTCTGCTGAATAAGATATAACCATCATATTCATATGTTTGGAAATCGCAGCTATTGGTTGGACAGTCTCACTACAAGCAGGTCCAAGAACACCCAGAACATTTGGTTGATTGTAATAGTGTATAAATTCTTTTAATACCATATCGGACTTGCATGCTCCATCGTTTATCCAAATACCTAACTTATATCCTGGCAGTATAGTAAGATTATTGTTTATAGCAGTAATTGCCATTTGCGCAGCTTTTTCAATGTTTTTGTATCTTTGACTTGTAACATTCAATGGAAATATACCACCTACATATAATGTTACAAAGTCGTTTATTATCCAATTGCGGTACACATCTTTATGTTTTATTAACCAATTACATGCAACTTCGTTATACAAGTCTTCTTTAGTTCTCTTTATTTTTGGTTGAAAATTAAGTCCTTGCTGTATTTCTGTTAGATCTTGGTCAGATATATAAAACATACGCAGAGCATGAATAAGCTGTTTATCATAGTTAAGACTGTTGGAATAAAATTTTAAAATGGGTGTTAACTCATATTTACAGTTCGCACTCTCCAAAGAATTATAATCTTCACATAGTGGCATTGTAATTTTTGCAAATTCAACGCTAGGATTAATTAGTTCGGATGGTACCCAATGTAAAACAATGAATCTTTTATTATACAAAGGGTACTTTACTTTATATAGTTGAGTTAACCGTTTTATGGTTTCTTTAAATTTGTAGCCCAGCCAAATAACATTGACAAAACTTTTAGTTTCATTCAGTTGTTCTTCTATAAATACAGAATCTTTTCGATATTCTGCCAGAACTGTAGCACAAATATATTTAGCACAGATGGGATTTTTAAATTGTTCAAAGCTGCAAAATTTGAGAAATAAATATTAATGTGTATCACAGAATATGAAAAATATTTTTAAATGCAGTATAAAAATATCAAAGAAGCGAACTTCGCCAATGCCGAAGTTTCTATACCCTTGCAGTCTTTGGCAATAATTTTTTTACATTTTGAAATTTGTTTCCCTGCAACTCAATTCATCAATACACAAACAAAACATTATTTTTCTTTTTACTAAAATTTTTTTCTTTTCCATCATTCCCTAAGCACAGCACAACACGCATACACTAACAGTTCATTCAGAGTTGTGTCTTTCATACTTTATCTTTCCCGGATAACAAAAAGCCCAAAAAAATGTCATCCCGATAGCTCTTAAGATGGCTGACGCATACGCACCGACGGACGGACGGACGGAAGAACAGACGGACGGACGGACAGACGGGCATTGCTATATCGACTCAGCGTCTCAGGCTGATCAAGAATATATATACTTTATAGGGTCGGAAACGACTCCTTCTGTGCCTTTCAAACATCTGACCAATTTTATATACCCTCTGCAAGGGTATAAGAAATTCTGTTTTTAGCAATATACATAATATGTTTTCACGTTCAAAATACTTTTCCTGCACGTCAATTCATCAATATACAAACAAAATATACAAATGAATACTCTTTTTACTACAACATTTTTTTATTCTTCTCTCATTCACTAAACAAACCACGGCACGCATACACATAGAGTTTATGTAGCGGTGCGTCTGTGTGTGTCTGTGTGGTCTGCTGCTCTGTTCATTTCGACCAATGATGTAGGAGGCAGCTGGCAGCGCTTGAGCACAGCCAATTTATATTGACTGTAACTTGTGTTCTATTTATTCGATATTTTTGTATGATATCCTGACTGAAATTTCGGGATCTGATGTTTTATATCCAAAACTATCACTTTAGTATTTCAATTTTATAGCGATACTGCAACTTCTTCACCTACTTTTCGTATATAACAATATAATATAGTGGCCCGACCAGAGAGACTTTCATACTTGATAAATAGCTCTTAAGAGCTTTGTGGCTTTGGGATGGTAAAACGTAATTTATAATTACACACCTTTCATAAAAACTAAATAACTCTCAAAATATGATAGACGCACAGTTCCATGGAAAGGCACATCGAGTGATTCTTTGTAGCGGATGTCGACGATACTATGCCCAGTACGTTCAAGTAGCTCCTACAACACCAGGATAAAGCCTGTTAGACAAAGCAGATAGCTGCCCACCTCTCACCCGACCGACCGACCGGAGCATCCATATAACGAAACAAACAAATCATAATACTATAGATAGATGTTTTAGGTATAGTAATAAAAGACTCTAAGCATATTACAGGGATAGACGGTTTTAATCAGAGCAGAGGACCCTAAAAGGTTGATGCTTGGCTTTGTTAGAAGAACAACGACTAAAGCTCAAAGGTATAATAGGATGTCTACTCCGTCTACATCGTACCGACAAATTAAACTGAGCCAATAACTCAGGCGAGTCAATATCACCATTTAGGAGCTTGTGCATAAAAATAACACCCATCATAAACCTACGGTTAACTAGGGAAGGAAGGTTGATTAAAAGAAGTCTACTAGGACACGAAATAGCAGGAACTGCTTTTGAACTGACTCAATTCTAGTCTCGTGCGACTCAAATTGAAGTGAACAAATGCAAGATCCATAGTCTAACATAGGACGGACAAGCGAAGTAAAAGGAACTTTTGTTGTTTAAGGATCGTCCAGTTCTTTTGTCTATCATTTAATGAAAGATATGGAAAGAGGAAAAGAGGAAGATTCGACAGACAATATAAACAATTTTAAAATGGATTTATATAACGCATTTGCACAGAACTTGAGTACTCAACCAGTTAGACCATCTGGCCCCGAAGAATACACAACTTTCATCAATCACTGTATTAAAAATACAATAAGACATTTTTAAATGATGAGGATACAGATTTGCTCAATATGTTTGAAGAACAAAAAAGATTGGTGCACAGATACGTTTGGAATTAACAAAATCATAAAATTGGTTAGGGTCAGAAGAAAACTGAAGTTTTCAGCGCTGAAGATAATTCTTATAGCATTGTGAATTAAGAGCGAAATCTGATGATCGAGTTCTAAAAGTTTTTTAAATTGGATAACTTTCGAGAGAAACAGGGAGGTTTGTTAAGCCGCTTCTGCCTACGAAGAGACACACAATATAAAAGAGTGAATTCAGAGGAAAAATAGGCGAGCAGCTGAGTTTATATCTCTACAATTGTACAGATAAGACCAAACGGTGGTAATAATGTTTTCATTTAAACTGGCAAAGTCAGGCTTACAAAAGCACCTAGTTATATAGGCCTTAATGAAACCCCTATTTTCAATCAAGCCCCACCAAAACAAACCTTTGTTTTGTCAAAAACGATATTGACAACAGACCAACAAATAGTTTAGAGTCCATTACTAAAAATTATAGTAAGTTTATGATATATACTGTACAGTTTGTATATCTTGGCTTCAGCCTGATCGGATCACTATTTCATATAGCTTCATATGTCATAAAATCTTATATTGGTAATATTTATTATATTTATAAACTAACACTGTAACAAAATTGATCAATATCGGGTGAATTTATCATATACGTCCGTAGAACCCATTGGTTGTCATTATTTCCTAATCTATTATCATTAAAGTTAACATTTGTTGGTTTATTATACCTATTAATGACTGTGCCAAATTTAACTAAAAGTGGATAACTATATTACATGGCTGTCGTACAAATAGACGATGAAATGCTGTATGGTCTGATATATTTCGACCACTCATCGGTGGTCGTCTTCAGGGCAACTATAAAAACATTTAATTGTGATTATCTTTAACATTAATTTAACGACAATGTAATGTTGTAGTGTTGTTCTTGGTCTATTTTGTTTACTTCGTCAAAATATGGGGAATGTCCACTGGCGGCACAGTGCCGTTTTTTGTACATTGGAGTGTTGACAAAGTTTGTAGTCAGATCTATGTTGTGATAGTCTAGTTTTTAGCCTCGATTTGGTTGTCCCTATATACATTTTATCACACTTTTCTTCATTAGTCCTGTTGGATTGTAAACTTAATGTTTCCGTCAAAAGAATTTAAGTTGTCGAGAGTGTTTTGGATTTCGTCTTCTTTAATTATGGCAAAAAGATCGTCTACATATTTCGTCATAACTCTAGGTGGTCGCTGTAGTGTTTTCATCATTTTGTCTAACAATAAGAGTTCTTCCATATGTATGATGCCAGTTATTTATGACTTATGTTAAATGTTTACACATATATCGATGTAAGTATTTCGAAGTATCGATTGTTAGTATTTCTATAATAAATAGGTTATTACAACTCAGAAGTGGGATGACTACCCGAAAGGACATACATTGCGGTACAAGGCAGGCCACACGATCCACATACAGGGTGGCCGCCTTCACGCCCGCCGCTGCTACTGACCCCGTTGCAGTGGCTGCTGCGGCCGCGCCCACCGCCGCATCCACTGCTGTACCCGCCGCCGCCGCATCTACTGCTGTACCCGCCGCCATTGCACCCGCTACCGCCGCATCCACTGCTGTACCCGCCGCCACCTTAATTGCTGCTGTGGCCGCCGCTGCTGCGCCCACCACCGCTGCGCCCACGTTTGCTGTGCCCGCCGCTGCCGCACCTGCACCGGCTGTGCCCGCTGCTGCCGCACCCGCCTCTGGTGTGCACACTGATGGGGTGTCCGCCGCCTACGTGTCTGCGATGCGGGCTGCTATCTCGCTGGCCGCACCCGTCACTGGCCCGGACGTTTCCTGGGCTGCGGACCCATGGGAAGATAAGCCCGCCCTCGCACCCTCCGTGCCGTCTGTCGCCGCCGCTACCACACCGGCTGCTCCCGCCTCCCCCAGTCTGGACGAGCAACTGACGACGCTGCGGAAACCACATGAAGTGCTACAGTTGCAGAACATGGATGAATTCCGAGCACCGAGGCAGCAAGTCAGTGACTTGAGTGTGATTGAAAGCATGGTGGCCCGGTTCTCAGCGGATACTGCGTATGATATAAATAAATGGTTGAACGATCTGGAAGACGCTTTTGAAATCTTACAGTTAAATGATCGCCTACGGTTGATTGCATGCCGTCGCATGCTGGAGGGGACGGCGGCGGTGTTGCTGCGCACGGTATCGGTGCACAGCTATGAGGAACTCAAAGCGATCCTCCTCCGAGAGTTTGGACGCTCGCGCAGTGTGGAAGAGGTGTACCACGGAGCCGGCGCATTAAGGCAGGAGAAGGATGCTTAAGATTCGCAATCGAGATGCAGGAGATTGCTATGAACGCTCCGATTCCAGAGAACGAGTTGGTCGATATGATCATCGATGGATTGCGGGATAACTCTACTCGAGTCGTCATGCTGTATTCAGCTTCGTTGTTTGAAAATAAATCCTCAAGCACTGCAACAAGTGAAACCCGATGTTTTAACTGCTCTGGATGGGGGCATTACAAAAGCCGATGCCCGAAGCCGATAAGACCTCCAAATTCCTGCTTCAAGTGTGGCATAGTGGGCCACGTTTATAAAAACTGCCCGTCTCGGATGGGAACTGCCGCCGCCACCACAGCCGCCACCACTGCCTCCTCCGCTCCTGATGATGTAGGGGATAGATTGAAACATCTAGAACTGGTGAGTGTTGCTTTTGTTTGTGATCAAGTGCAAGATAGGAAATTTATAAATATGTTTTCCCTTCTCGACTCGGGCAGTCCGAAGAGTTTTATCCGCGAATCTGAAGTCCCCCCAACTGCCGTCTTGGTCCCAGTAGATTGAATTGCCGTGGTTTAGGAAATAGCCAACTTCGGTCTTTGGGCCAAATTGTTTGTAGAATTCACCTCCGCGGCACGGAGACCATCCATACGTTTGAAGTTTTACCCAATGAAGCAACCGAACTGCCCATGATTAGTGGTTTCTATTTATCCAATCACACTCAAATTTTGGAATCTAAGGTTTTATATCCAATACTCCAATTTTTGCAACAATGTTTCTTCTAGAACTATATGATATAATAGTACGATTCTGATGATTTTCATACTTTATCTTTCCCGGATAACAAAAAGCCCAAAAAAATGTCATCCCGATAGCTCTTAAGATGGCTGACGCATACGCACCGACGGACGGACGGACGGAAGAACAGACGGACGGACGGACAGACGGGCATTGCTATATCGACTCAGCGTCTCAGGCTGATCAAGAATATATATACTTTATAGGGTCGGAAACGACTCCTTCTGTGCCTTTCAAACATCTGACCAATTTTATATACCCTCTGCAAGGGTATAAGAAATTCTGTTTTTAGCAATATACATAATATGTTTTCACGTTCAAAATACTTTTCCTGCACGTCAATTCATCAATATACAAACAAAATATACAAATGAATACTCTTTTTACTACAACATTTTTTTATTCTTCTCTCATTCACTAAACAAACCACGGCACGCATACACATAGAGTTTATGTAGCGGTGCGTCTGTGTGTGTCTGTGTGGTCTGCTGCTCTGTTCATTTCGACCAATGATGTAGGAGGCAGCTGGCAGCGCTTGAGCACAGCCAATTTATATTGACTGTAACTTGTGTTCTATTTATTCGATATTTTTGTATGATATCCTGACTGAAATTTCGGGATCTGATGTTTTATATCCAAAACTATCACTTTAGTATTTCAATTTTATAGCGATACTGCAACTTCTTCACCTACTTTTCGTATATAACAATATAATATAGTGGCCCGACCAGAGAGACTTTCATACTTGATAAATAGCTCTTAAGAGCTTTGTGGCTTTGGGATGGTAAAACGTAATTTATAATTACACACCTTTCATAAAAACTAAATAACTCTCAAAATATGATAGACGCACAGTTCCATGGAAAGGCACATCGAGTGATTCTTTGTAGCGGATGTCGACGATACTATGCCCAGTACGTTCAAGTAGCTCCTACAACACCAGGATAAAGCCTGTTAGACAAAGCAGATAGCTGCCCACCTCTCACCCGACCGACCGACCGGAGCATCCATATAACGAAACAAACAAATCATAATACTATAGATAGATGTTTTAAGTATAGTAATAAAAGACTCTAAGCATATTACAGGGATAGACGGTTTTAATCAGAGCAGAGGACCCTAAAAGGTTGATGCTTGGCATTGTTAGAAGAACAACGACTAAAGCTCAAAGGTATAATAGGATGTCTACTCCGTCTACATCGTACCGACAAATTAAACTGAGCCAATAACTCAGGCGAGTCAATATCACCATTTAGGAGCTTGTGCATAAAAATAACACCCATCATAAACCTACGGTTAATTAGGGAAGGAAGGTTGATTAAAAGAAGTCTACTAAAACACGAAATAGCAGGAACTGCTTTTGAACTGACTCAATTCTAGTCTCGTGCGACTCAAATTGAAGTGAACAAATGCAAGATCCATACTCTAAAATAGGACGGACAAGCGAAGTAAAAGGAACTTTTGTTGTATAAGGATCGTCCAGTTCTTTTGTCTATCATTTAATGAAAGATATGGAAAGAGGAAAAGAGGAAGATTCGACAGACAATATAAACAATTTTAAAATGGATTTATATAATGCATTTGCACAGAACCTGAGTACTCAACCAGTTAGACCATCTGGCCCCGAAGAATACAAAACTTTCATCAATCACTGTATTAAAAATACAATAAGACATTTTTAAATGATGAGGATACAGATTTGCTCAATATTTTGGAAGAACAAAAAAGATTGGTGCACAGATACGTTTGGAATTAACAAAATCATAAAATTGGTTAGGGTCAGAAGAAAACTGAAGTTTTCAGCGCTGAAGATAATTCTTATAGCATTGTGAATTAAGAGCGAAATCTGATGATCGAGTTCTAAAAGTTTTTTAAATTGGATAACTTTCGAGAGAAACAGGGAGGTTTGTTAAGCCGCTTCTGCCTACGAAGAGACACACAATATAAAAGAGTGAATTCAGAGGATCGTAAAATAGGCGAGCAGCTGAGTTTATATCTCTACAATTGTACAGATAAGACCAAACGGTGGTAATAATGTTTTCATTTAAACTGGCAAAGTCAGGCTTACGAAAGCACCTAGTTATATAGGCCTTAATGAAACCCCTATTTTCAATCAAGCCCCACCAAAACAAACCTTTGTTTTGTCAAAAACGATATTGACAACAGACCAACAAATAGTTTAGAGTCCATTACTAAAAATTATAGTAAGTTTATGATATATACTGTACAGTTTGTATATCTTGGCTTCAGCCTGATCGGATAACTATTTCATATAGCTTCATATGTCATAAAATCTTATATTGGTAATATTTATTATATTTATAAACTAACACTGTAACAAAATTGATCAATATCGGGTGAATTTATCATATACGTCCGTAGAATCCATTGGTTGTCATTATTTCCTAATCTATTATCATTAAAGTTAACATTTGTTGGTTTATTATACCTATTAATGACTGTGCCAAATTTAACTAAAAGTGGATAACTATATTACATGGCTGTCGTACAAATAGACGATGAAATGCTGTATGGTCTGATATATTTCGACCACTCATCGGTGGTCGTCTTCAGGGCAACTATAAAAACATTTAATTGTGATTATCTTTAACATTAATTTAACGACAATGTAATGTTGTAGTGTTGTTCTTGGTCTATTTTGTTTACTTCGTCAAAATATGGGGAATGTCCACTGGCGGCACAGTGCCGTTTTTTGTACATTGGAGTGTTGACAAAGTTTGTAGTCAGATCTATGTTGTGATAGTCTAGTTTTTAGCCTCGATTTGGTTGTCCCTATATACATTTTATCACACTTTTCTTCATTAGTCCTGTTGGATTGTAAACTTAATGTTTCCGTCAAAAGAATTTAAGTTGTCAAGAGTGTTTTGGATTTCGTCTTCTTTAATTATTGGAAAAAGGTCGTCTACATATTTCGTCATAACTCTAGGTGGTCGCTGTAGTGTTTTCATCATTTTGTCTAACAATAAGAGTTCTTCCATATGTAAGATGCCAGTTATTTATGACTTATGTTAAATGTTTACACATATATCGATGTAAGTATTTCGAAGTATCGATTGTTAGTATTTCTATAATAAATAGGTTATTACAACTCAGAAGTGGGATGACTACCCGAAAGGACATATATTGCGGTACAAGGCAGGCCACACGATCCACATCCAGGGTGGCCGCCTCAACGCCCGCCGCTGCTACTGACCCCGTTGCCGTGGCTGCTGCGGCCGCGCCCACCGCCGCATCCACTGCTGTACCCGCCGCCACCTTAATTGCTGCTGTGGCCGCCGCTGCTGCGCCCACCACCGCTGCGCCCACGTTTGCTGTGCCCGCCGCTGCCGCACCTGCACCGGCTGTGCCCGCTGCTGCCGCACCCGCCTCTGGTGTGCACACTGATGGGGTGTCCGCCGCCTACGTGTCTGCGATGCGGGCTGCTATCTCGCTGGCCGCACCCGTCACTGGCCCGGACGTTTCCTGGGCTGCGGACCCATGGGAAGATAAGCCCGCCCTCGCACCCTCCGTGCCGTCTGTCGCCGCCGCTACCACACCGGCTGAGTGTGATTGAAAGCATGGTGGCCCGGTTCTCAGCGGATACTGCGTATGATATAAATAAATGGTTGAACGATCTGGAAGACGCTTTTGAAATCTTACAGTTAAATGATCGCCTACGGTTGATTGCATGCCGTCGCATGCTGGAGGGGACGGCGGCGGTGTTGCTGCGCACGGTATCGGTGCACAGCTATGAGGAACTCAAAGCGATCCTCCTCCGAGAGTTTGGACGCTCGCGCAGTGTGGAAGAGGTGTACCACGGAGCCGGCGCATTAAGGCAGGAGAAGGATGCTTAAGATTCGCAATCGAGATGCAGGAGATTGCTATGAACGCTCCGATTCCAGAGAACGAGTTGGTCGATATGATCATCGATGGATTGCGGGATAACTCTACTCGAGTCGCCATGCTGTATTCAGCGCGCACGGTGGCCGAACTGAAGCCCCTAATGGAGCGATACGAGCGTTTCTGTATGCAGGCGGCTGCCTCCAAGCAAAGTTTCAGCGTGAAAGTACAGCCAACAACACCTGCTTCGTATTTTGAAAATAAATCCTCAAGCACTGCAACAAGTGAAACCCGATGTTTTAACTGCTCTGGATGGGGGCATTACAAAAGCCGATGCCCGAAGCCGATAAGACCTCCAAATTCCTGCTTCAAGTGTGGCATAGTGGGCCACGTTTATAAAAACTGCCCGTCTCGGATGGGAACTGCCGCCTCCACCACAGCCGCCACCACAGCCTGCACCACAGCCGCCACCACAGCCGCCACCACTGCCTCCTCCGCTCCTGATGATGTAGGGGATAGATTGAAACATCAACAACTGGTGAGTGTTGCTTTTGTTTGTGATCAAGTGCAAGATAGGAAATTTATAAATATGTTTTTCCTTCTCGACTCGGGCAGTCCGAAGAGTTTTATCCGCGAATCTGAAGTCCCCCCCAACTGCCGTCTTGGTCCCAGTAGATTGAATTGCCGTGGTTTAGGAAATAGCCAACATCGGTCTTTGGGCCAAATTGTTTGTAGAATTCACCTCCGCGGCACGGAGACCATCCATACGTTTGAAGTTTTACCCAATGAAGCAACCGAACTGCCCATGATTAGTGGTTTCTATTTATCCAATCACACTCAAATTTTGGAATCTAAGGTTTTATATCCAATACTCCAATTTCTGCAACAATGTTTCTTCTAGAACTATATGATATAATAGTACGATTCTGATGATTTTCATACTTTATCTTTCCCGGATAACAAAAAGCCCAAAAAAATGTCATCCCGATAGCTCTTAAGATGGCTGACGCATACGCACCGACGGACGGACGGACGGACGGAAGAACAGACGGACGGACGGACAGACGGGCATTGCTATATCGACTCAGCGTCTCAGGCTGATCAAGAATATATATACTTTATAGGGTCGGAAACGACTCCTTCTGTGCCTTTCAAACATCTGACCAATTTTATATACCCTCTGCAAGGGTATAAGAAATTCTGTTTTTAGCAATATACATAATATGTTTTCACGTTCAAAATACTTTTCCTGCACGTCAATTCATCAATATACAAACAAAATATACAAATGAATACTCTTTTTACTACAACACGCATACGGCACGCATACACATAGAGTTTATGTAGCGGTGCGTCTGTGTGTGTCTGTGTGGTCTGCTGCTCTGTTCATTTCGACCAATGATGTAGGAGGCAGCTGGAGCAGAGCAGAGCCAATTTATATTGACTGTAACTTGTGTTCTATTTATTCGATATTTTTGTATGATATCCTGACTGAAATTTTGGGATCTGATGTTTTATATCCAAAACTATCACTTTAGTGTTTCAATTTTATAGCGATACTGCAACTTCTTCACCTACTTTTCGTATATAACAATATGATATAGTGGCCCGACCAGAAAGATTTTCATACTTGATAAATAGCTCTTAGGATGATTGAGTTAAACGCATATGCACCTTCTGTACCTTACAAACATCTGACCACTTTTGAAATACCCTCTGCAACGCTATAAAAATTTATGAGTGTCGTATTATCGATATTTACTGTTAATTCCAAAACTGTTCTGCGTGTGGCTTTGGGATGGTAAAACGTAATTTATAATTACACATCTTTCATAAAAACTAAATAACTCTCAAAATATGATAGACGCACAGTTCCATGGAAAGGCACATCGAGTGATTCTTTGTAGCGGATGTCGACGATACTATGCCCAGTACGTTCAAGTAGCTCCTACAACACCAGGATAAAGCCTGTTAGACAAAGCAGATAGCTGCCCACCTCTCACCCGACCGACCGACCGGAGCATCCATATAACGAAACAAACAAATCATAATACTATAGATAGATGTTTTAAGTATAGTAATAAAAGACTCTAAGCATATTAAAGGGATAGACGGTTTTAATCAGAGCAGAGGACCCTAAAAGGTTGATGCTTGGCATTGTTAGAAGAACAACGACTAAAGCTCAAAGGTATAATAGGATGTCTACTCCGTCTACATCGTACCGACAAATTAAACTGAGCCAATAACTCAGGCGAGTCAATATCACCATTTAGGAGCTTGTGCATAAAAATAACACCCTTCATAAACCTACGGTTAATTAGGGAAGGAAGGTTGATTAAAAGAAGTCTACTAGGACACGAAATAGCAGGAACTGCTTTTGAACTGACTCAATTCTAGTCTCGTGCGACTCAAATTGAAGTGAACAAATGCAAGATCCATACTCTAAAATAGGACGGACAAGCGAAGTAAAAGGAACTTTTTTGTATAAGGATCGTCCAGTTCTTTTGTCTATCATTTAATGAAAG
The DNA here is from genome assembly GCF_018902025.1 of Drosophila willistoni. NCBI lineage: Eukaryota > Metazoa > Arthropoda > Insecta > Diptera > Drosophilidae > Drosophila > Drosophila willistoni. The sequence goes on along the minus strand of NW_025814176.1, from coordinate 556,500 downwards.
ATATGGAAAGAGAAAAAGAGGAAGATTCGACAGACAATATAAACAATTTTAAAATGGATTTATATAATGCATTTGCACAGAACCTGAGTACTCATCCAGTTAGACCATCTGGTCCCGAAGAATACACAACTTTCATCAATCACTGTATTAAAAATACAATAAGACATTTTTAAATAATGAGGATACAGATTTGCTCAATATTTTGGAAGAACAAAAAAGATTGGTGCACAGATACGTTTAGAATTAACAAAATCATAAAATTGGTTAGGGTCAGAAGAAAACTGAAGTTTTCAGCGCTGAAGATAATTCTCATAGCATTGTGAATTAAGAGCGAAATCACACAATATAAAAGAGTGAATTCAGAGGATCGTAAAATAGGCGAGCAGCTGAGTTTATATCTCTACAATTGTACAGATAAGACCAATCGGTGGTAATAATGTTTTCATTTAAACTGGCAAAGTCAGGCTTACGAAATCACCTAGTTATATAGGCCTTAATGAAACCCCTATTTTCAATCAAGCCCCACCAAAACAAACCTTTGTTTTGTCAAAAACGATATTGACAACAGACCAACAAATAGTTTAGAGTCCATTACTAAAAATGATAGTAAGTTTATGATATATACTGTACAGTTTGTATATCTTGGCTTCAGCCTGATCGGATCACTATTTCATATAGCTTCATATGTCATAAAATCTTATATTGGTAATATTTATTATATTTATAAACTAACACTGTAACAAAATTGATCAATATCGGGTGAATTTATCATATACGTCCGTAGAATCCATTGGTTGTCATTATTTCCTAATCTATTATCATTAAAGTTAACATTTGTTGGTTTATTATACCTATTAATGACTGTGCCAAATTTAACTAAAAGTGGATAACTATATTACATGGCTGTCGTACAAATAGACGATGAAATGCTGTATGGTCTGATATATTTCGACCACTCATCGGTGGTCGTCTTCAGGGCAACTATAAAAACATTTAATTGTGATTATCTTTAACATTAATTTAACGACAATGTAATGTTGTAGTGTTGTTCTTGGTCTATTTTGTTTACTTCGTCAAAATATGGGGAATGTCCACTGGCGGCACAGTGCCGTTTTTTGTACATTGGAGTGTTGACAAAGTTTGTAGTCAGATCTATGTTGTGATAGTCTAGTTTTTAGCCTCGATTTGGTTGTCCCTATATACATTTTATCACACTTTTCTTCATTAGTCCTGTTGGATGGTATGATGATGCTGAAGCTGTTGGTTTTTTGGACGATTTTAATTTTAGCTCGTTTTCTCGGCTGTATATTGATGAGTCTAGATATGTCAATTTGTTTACATTTTCCAACGCTATTGTAAACTTAATGTTTCCGTCAAAAGAATTTAAGTTGTCAAGAGTGTTTTGGATTTCGTCTTCTTTAATTATGGCAAAAAGGTGGTCGCTGTAGTGTTTTCATCATTTTGTCTAACAATAAGAGTTCTTCCATATGTAAGATGCCAGTTATTTATAACTTATGTTAAGTGTTTACACATATATCGATGTAAGTATTTCTAAGTATCGATTGTTAGTATTAAGGCGTCTATTGGTATGCGGCCTAAGGCCACTCTGGAGAGTGTCTCCTTCTTCTTTTTCCGGCAACGCAACAGAACAGATGCACTCGCTGCGAACCAAGAAAATTAATCTTTGTCATCTAGACTAATCCTTATACTTTTTCTATAATAAATAGGTTATTACAACTCAGAAGTGGGATGACTACCCGAAAGGACATATATTGCGGTACAAGGCAGGCCACACGATCCACATCCAGGGTGGCCGCCTCCACGCCCACCGCTGCTACTGACCCAGTTGCCGTGGCTGCTGCGGCCGCGCCCACCGCCGCATCCACTGCTGTACCCGCCGCCGCCGCATCTACTGCTGTACCCGCCGCCGCATCTACTGCTGTAACCGCCGCCATTGCACCCGCTGCCGCCTTAATTGTGCCCGCCGCTGCCGCACCTGCCTCTGCTGTGCACACTGATGGGGTGTCCGCCGCCTACGTGTCTGCGATGCGGGCTGCTATCTCGCTGGCCGCACCCGTCACTGGCCCGGACGTTCCCTGGGCTGCGGACCCATGGAAAGATATGCCCGCCCTCGCGCCCTCCGTGCCGTCTGTCGCCGCCGCTACCACACCGGCTGCTCCCGCCTTCCCCAGTCGGGACGAGCAACTGACGACGCTGCGGAAACAACATGAAGTGCTACAGTTGCAGAACATGGATGAATTCCGAGCACCGAGGCAGCAAGTCAGTGACTTAAGTGTGATTGAAAGCATGGTGGCCCGGTTCTCAGCGGATACTGCGTATGATATAAATAAATGGTTGAACGATCTGGAAGACGCTTTTGAAATCTTACAGTTAAATGATCGCCTACGGTTGATTGCATGCCGTCGCATGCTGGAGGGGACGGCGGCGGTGTTGCTGCGCACGGTATCGGTGCACAGCTATGAGGAACTCAAAGCGATCCTCCTCCGAGAGTTTGGACGCTCGCGCAGTGTTGAAGAGGTGTACCACGGAGCCGGCGCATTAAGGCAGGAGAAGGATGCTTAAGATTCGCAATCGAGATGCAGGAGATTGCTATGAACGCTCCGATTCCAGAGAACGAGTTGGTCGATATGATCATCGATGGATTGCGGGATAACTCTACTCGAGTCGTCATGCTGTATTCAGCGCGCACGGTGGCCGAACTGAAGCCCCTAATGGAGCGATACGAGCGTTTCTGTATGCAGGCGGCTGCCTCCAAGCAAAGTCTCAGCGTGAAAGTACAGCCAACAACACCTGCTTCGTCGTTTGGAAATAAATCTTCAAGCACTGCAACAAGTGAAACCCGATGTTTTAACTGCTCTGGATGGGGGCATTACAAAAGCCGATGCCCGAAACCGATAAGACCTCCAAAATGCCTGCATCAAGTGTGGCATAGTGGGCCACGTTTATAAAAACTGCCCGTCTCGGATGAGAACTGCCGCCGCCGCTCCTGATGATGTAGGGGATAGATTGAACCATCTACAACTGGTGAGTGTTGCTTTTGTTTGTGATCAAGTGGATAAAACTCTTCGGACTGCCCGAATATGAAGTCCCCCCCAAGTGCCGTCTTGGTCCCAGTAGATTGAACTGCCGTGGTTTAGGAAATAGCCAACTTCGGTCTAGAATTCACCTCCGCGGCACGGAGACCATCCATACGTTTGAAGTTTTACCCAATGGTGCAACTTCGGTTGCTGCCAATGATTAGTCGCAGAGATCTCCTGTATAAAATTAATATTATACTCTGTAAATTGAAAGAACTGAAATATGAAAAAGAATAGTTCATACTCATGAATAAACCGACTGTATGTATAAATACTAAACTCACTGCTGTTCTGAAGTCATTTGATATATTGAGGAAAGATATAGCGGTACTACCGCACGATGAGAATGAGATTGTATCTGCCGAATCGTCGTTTGATTCTCCCCTTCTAGAAACTTCGGCTGTACTTTCGGAAACACTGAATGATGCACTTAGGGCTATAAATGCCATTGAAGTCCCTGCTGCTAATGAGTCAGAGTTTGATATAGAACCCACTTTACGGGAAGAGCAAGCCGCAGACTTAAAGTTTATTATTTCCACTGCATATGTACAGGTTGCCCCATAGTTAGTGAAGCCCGTGAATTAGATGAAAATAAAACTGACTAGCCAAACTCCCATTTTCTGCCGTCCCCGCCATCTGTCGCACCACGAACGCATCGTGGTGCGGGAGATCTGTGATGATCTCTTGAAAGCTGGCATTATTCGCCACAGTAGTTCCCCTTACGCTGCCGCAATTGTCCCGGTCCGTAAAAAGGACAACACCCTGAGAAAGTGTGTAGATTAACGCCCGTTGAACAAAATTACTGTTCGGGATCATTTTCCAATTCCTTTGTTAGACGATTGCATCGAACATTTGGGGGGTAAGTCATTATTCACTGTCTTGGACTTGAAGAATGGGTTCCACCACGTGAAAATGCATCCAGATTCAATCAAATATACCGCCTTTGTAACCCCTGATGGCCAGTTTGAATATGTACGCACGCCCTTCGGAGTCTGCAATGGCCCTTCCGTGTTTATAAACCAAGGGCAACTGGTGATATACATGGATGATATCCTAGTCGCATCGCATGACTTTGAAACCCATCTTAAGGTGCTGAAGGAAATATTGTATACGTTAAGAGTGAACGGGCTATGCCTGAAGCTGGCCAAATGCCGTTTTGCGTAAAGGGAATTAGAGTACCTGGGTAACTTAGCCAATTCCGCCGGTATCACGCCTAAACCAGCTCATATTCAGGCTAGATATGAGATTTGCCAATACCAAGGAATAGCAAGGACTAAGCGCTGCTTAGGTTTGTTTTCGTACTTCCGCCGATTTGTACCTGGCTTCGCCAAGATCGCGTGTCCGATGTCCCGATTGTTGAGAAAAGATACCCCTTACGTCTTCTCCGAGGAGTGCCTCGAATCCTTCCGAACCCTGAAGTCGAAACTGGTTGAATCCCCCGTGTTGTCCATATATAACCCGAGGTCTGACACAGAGTTACACTGTGACGCTAGCTCAACTGGCTTCGGCGCAGTGCTACTCCAAAAACAAACCGACGGTAAACTTCACCCAGTGTTTTACTTCTCTAAGACAGCCTCTGTCGCCAAATCGAAACTACACAGTTATGAACTAGAAACGTTAGCTATCGTGTATGCCTTGAAACGTTTTCAGACGTACCTTAGTCCATTCCGTTAAAAATCGTGACGGATTGTAATTCCCTTGCGCTGACACTGAGAAATGGTGGGCATTCCGCGAAAATTGCTCGCTGGGCCCTGCTGTTAGAAAATTACAACTACACCATTGTACACCGCTCGGGGGTAAGTATGCCCCATGCTGATGCTTTAAGCAGAATAGAAACCGCCGCATACGTTGATGATTTAAACCTCGACTTCCAACTGCAGTTAACTCAGAACCGTGATTCGGAGATTGTCAAACTCCGAGATGATCTAGAGAAATATGAAATAGCGGATTTCGAGCTGCGTGACGGAGTGGTGTTCCGTCTGTCCTCGACGGGTGTACCCCAACTTTACGTCCCTACCGAAATGATAAATCATGTCATACGAATAGTGCATGCAAAGCTTGGCCATATGGCCACGGAGAAGTGTTGTGCACAAATCAAGAAGTACTACTGGTTTCCGTGTATGAAGTCTTACGTCAACAATTATATTAAAAACTGCCTCAAGTGTATTTATTATTTCGCTTCCGCCCAAGACAACCGCATCACGCTACACAGTATTCCGAAAGTGCCCCTGCCGTTTGACACCATTCATATTGATCATCTAGGTCCCCTTCCGTCCATACGCTCTAAGAAAAAATACCTTCTGGTTGTCATTGACGCGTTCACTAAATTTGTGAAGCTGTAGCTCCTACTAATTCGCGTGAAGTATGTCAGTTAAAATCCCAGTATTTTGCAAATTACAGTAGACCCCGACGAATTATAAGCGACCGCGGTACCTGCTTCACTTCGTCAAAATTCGCAGAATTTCTAAGGGCCAATAATATAATTCATGTGCAGAATGCTACTGCCTCACCCCGGGCCAACGGCCAAGTCGAGCGGGTTAACCGTGTCTTGGGTCCCATGTTGGTTAAACTGACGGAACCGGTGGACCACGCGGATTGGGTGCAACAATTGCCGAACATAGAATTTGCATTGAATACCTCCGTCCATTCCACGACAAAATTTGTTCGGGGTGGAACAACGAGGTGTTGTAGTAGATGAACTAACCGAACGGTTGGGTGAGAGGACGGCGGAGGTCGATGCCTCAGAGGTAGACGTCCGGAGATTGGCCTTCCGTAACATTGTCAAGTCTCAAGAATATAATGCTGAGTATTACGCGAAGCATCACCCACCTGCCGTTAGTTTTGACGAAGGGGATTTCGTAGTTATTAAGAATGTAGATACTTTGGCAGGTACAAACAAAAAACTTATCAGACGGTATCGTGGCCCATATGTTGTTCACAAAAAACTTTCGAATGACCGATATGTTATCCGGGATGTGGAGGGCTCCCAGATCACCCAACTGCCATATGACGGGGTACTAGAAGCCTCCAAATTAAAGCTATGGGCAGCCCCTGATCAAGATTGCACTTCAGATATTCAAACAAAGGTGACACTAGCCACTTAATGTTATTATTTACCCCTTTTGTTAGCAACTAGAATCGAGGTCGATTCCTCGTCAGGACGGCCGAGTTGTAAGATGCCAGTTATTTATGAATTATGTTAAATGTTTACACATATATCGATGTCAGTATTTCTAAGTATCGATTGTTAGTAGTAAGTTAGTATTTTAAGTATAGACTGTTAGTATAAGGCGTCTATCGGTATGCGGCATGAGGCCACACTGGAGATTGTCTCCTTCTTTTTCCGGCAACGCAACAGAACAGATGCACTCGCTGCGAACCAAGAAAATTAATCTTTGTCATCTAGACTAATCGTTATACTTTTTCTATAATAAATAGGTTATTACACATAATTATGTCGGCTATTATTGTTGACGTTGGTATGCCCATAGGCATTCCTTTTAGTTGTGTGTATATGTTGTCCTTGTATTTAAAATATCTGTTCTCTTGTATACAAAAACGTACCTACTATTTCCATGAATGTTAATTTTGGAATGTTAGTGTGCGCTTTTATTTTTATCCACTTTTCCCTAATAGTGCAAGTGCCAATTCTATTGGAATTCTTCTTTATGAATTTTAGGTAATCCATATATACTCGGTGGATTTGATGTGTTTGCTATAAGCTTATTTCGTTCGGTCCGTGAAATACGTTCATGTTTGTATAATTTTCCCACAAATTCGTTGTTTTTGGTCTGTAGTCTAGTGGTTGGGTCCTTCCTTAAAGTTCTATATGTATTTAAATCGTTAAGTATACTATCCATTTTTTTGTCATACTCAGTCTTACCCATTGCAACTGTCTTATTCCCTTTATCTGAAGTTAAAATTAATATGTCATCATACTGTCTAAGAAATTTCCTTGTTTGTTTCACTGTGTCAAGTATTGCACGATCAGCTGCGTCTTCTTTGTTAGATGTTTAGTGGTCTTTTATTAATAACGAGAATTTTGTGCGTGCTTCCTCTTGTTTTTCTTTGTCTTAAAGAGTCTGTACTAACTCCTCTCCGTCTGCTATTCCTCATGGAAATAAGTATACATATGTGCAAGACAATTTTTGGAAAAAAATTATATTTCAATGAAATGAAAGAAAAATAACTTTTTTGTAGCTTATAATTATAATTAAAAGAAACAAAAAACAATAACAAAAAATCATTTTTTTTTAACTCATAAAAATATTGAAAGAAAAAAAATCTTCATAAGAAAAAATTATATGTGTATATTTTACTTTTGGCGAAATTCTAGCCGATTTAAATGATTTCAACTAATCTATTTATGATTAGTAATTAATATGATGGCCTTTTACTTGAATAACCTTGTTTAGGCGACTGCGCATTGAGTCTACCAATTTCTTCAGAGTGGATTTGCTAATTGTTTCCCACTCAGCGAGCACAGCTTGCTTAAGGTGACCTATTGAGTCAAATTGACGTCCATTTTTGTAAACCTTGGCCGTTAAAATGCCCCAAATGTCTTCAATTGGATTAAGGTCTGGGCTTAAAGCTGGCCACTCTAAAACATCAATATTACGTGAGGAAAAAACTCTTTTGTAGACTTTGCCGTGTGTGTTGGAGCATTGTCCTGTTGAAAAATCATATCGTCAGGTTAAAAATTTTCCGAAAAATCAATGAGCTCTATATCAAGAAGTTTAATATACATTTCCGCATTTGTTTTTGTCGGAATAAAGCATATGTGGGACTTCCCGGCATATCCAAAGGCAGCCCATACCATTAAAGACCCTCCTCCGAAGTTGCGTTTGTGACGCGTTTGCCGTGGCAGTCGTCTGAAAAAATTTCATTTCGGAACTCGTGAGTCCAAAATTTGTATTTTTCGGCAAACGCCAAGCGGACCTAAAGGTGGCGTGGTAGTAGCTTCGGGACAGGCTCTCGCAAAGCATATGAAATGTTTTTGTTTTCGGAAATAATTTGGTTGACCCGTCTCCTGGACACGTTGAGATTCAGATGTCTGCACATTTCGCTGCAGGACATCTCCTTTTTGGCAGCAAGACGCCAAATTTCCCGTTTACAGCGTTCTTGGATGGTCGTCGATCGGCCGCTACGCTTGATTTTTGCAAAAGTTTGCTATGGTGTTTTTATGACGATTCACTCGGGAAGCAATTTCTGCAATTGTTTTTCCACTTGCTTTTATGCCTAGAATCAAGCCACGCTCCTCAGCGCTTAAATGTGTCCCACGTGGCATCCTAAAGGCAATTCAACAACAATATAATAATTTCTAGTTGCCCACTTTTTTTTGTTTAGTTACGTTTTTAATTATAAAAAAAAAATAAAAAGACCTGCCAAACTTTTTTATGTGACCGCAATCCCTGCCAAATACCGACTAATATCATATTGCACATATACATCTTTCCTATGAAAAGTAGCCATACAAAACGGTGATAACGGTACCGCGAATGGTAGCGAAAGAAGAATTTTGCAAGAACATTCTTGCAGTAGGCCCAAATATAAAAATTGTGCGTTCCAAAAATAATTATTTGATTAGTTTTCATTAAGATATAAACAAAAAACATTGTGCACATATACTTATTTCCATGAGATATATATATAAATATATATATATTTAAAGAGAGGGAATTTTCTCTTCTCCACTGGGATTGCGAACTTAGGGCCTTTCGCCAGTAACGCTTTTACGTCGCACACTTGGGCCTCTGCTCGGATAGCGTTGCAAAAATCTTCATTTCTGAATAAGCCATGGTGTTGGAATATGCGTTCGGCTTGCCTTCCGTTTAAGGTTTTTGATGATTTTAACGACCTGTTGGTTGTTTTGTGGTATGTGTTGGAGGAGAACTCCTGAATTTACATTCATTAATTTAATTATTCTGAAATATTAACCATTGGGTTAAATAGCTAAACTATCGATATATCGCAAGCTCAAAGAGAGTTCAATCTAGCATCGCTGTTGGCTCTCTTCTTGCGTTTCCCTTTACATTTTACTTTGTATTACTCTCTCTCGTAGCATATAAGAATTGAAGAATTTACTGTACCAAGAGAACTCGAATGCGACGGACGCAAAAATAAATGGAAAACTACTAACGTCGTCTAATCTGATTGTGGCAAGGGAAGTTTTGATTCATCGAATCCAACGAGTAGCAGATTATAATTATAGCCGAGAAATTGGCCAAAATTTTGGCGACCGTGACAGGATCATAAACTTGCTGTTATATAAGTTTTGGTTCAATTGCAACTAAGTTGGACTCGTTGTTTCATAACTTCTTAAGCTACCACAAGTTTCCGAAAAGGGATTGCAAGAGGCAATCAATCATCAAACACCCGTTGAGACATCTAGGAAGAAAAGTCGACATCATTAATGCATATGATACCATGTTAAACTCTCCACATACTGCAGTAAAGTCATTGGAATAAAACCGCAAGTATTCAATCACACAATTACTGTACTCGCACATGTCCAATAAGAGAAAACCGAACAGTTATATTTTCGTCGTTTGTCATTCCACTCTTTACATATCGAACACAAACAAGGGTGAGTGCCTGCGCAACTGTACATCAAAAAACAGTTAAGTTTGCGAACATACACATATAACTATTCAACATTCGCGTTGGTTCTGCTACTTGGAGGTGTTGCTGGCGTTTATTGAAGCATTATGGGCAAAGACGGTTCAAACACTCCCGTAAGCTCAAAGGGAACAGACAAACTAACAAATCTTAGATCCCAGCGGACTCAGTTTGAAAATCATATTCGAACTTTACATGAAAAGATCATTCCTACTAGCGACCAAGAAGATGCCGATACACTAGACTGCAGACTTTAAATACTTTATATTATAGGCAAATTACTCACATTCAAATACAAATTGAAAATTTGTACGTAATTGATAAAGAGCGCAGTAATTTAGATGAAATGTACATAAAGGTCAAGGTACATTTATTGTCTCTTTTAGAAAGGAAACGTTCAACGGGACCAGTAAACAAATCAGATATGAGTTTTATGAGTTCTTCAATGTCTCCTACAGTGGTTCACAGTCAACGATTACCTAAACTGAAATTACCCAGTTTCGATGGTAAATATTCAGCGTTTAAGAGATTCAAATCGTCTTTCCTGAATCTAATTCACAACGATACCCACATGCCAACAATTGATAAGTTCAATTATCTTCTCGAATGTTTATCGGGACCTGCACTGGAGGTCGTGCAGTCGTTCCAAGTCACCGAACAAAACTACAGTCAAGCTTGGTCAAGATTAGAAGCTCGCTACGAAAACGACGTTCTAATCTTCCTTGATTGTATATCGAGCCTGTTCAATTTACCATTAGTCAAGCAACCAGAAGCAAGACTTTTGCAGAAGCTCATCGATAATGCGTCCGCTATACGCGGATCACTTCTTACACTAGGATCAACTGAGGAAATAATGAATAACATCATGATTCACATACTTCTTACGAATGCCGAGACCAAAGGCGTCTACGACGATGCATACGTTATTGCATCAATTCGCCTCCACCCCGATAAAAATCCTATCATCATCGATTCAATCTGTTAATCCAATAACTAATTCACAAAGCACTTCGTTATTAACGAACACTGATAACAGCATTGATTCTCATAATGGATAAGTCTGGCCAATTACATACTTTACGGGCACTTTTAGATTCATGTTCTGAACTTAGTTTGATTACAGAAGAGACTGCCAAGCGGCTAAATCTGGATAGGACTCGCGTATCTCAAGAATTCAGCGGCATTACCGGAAGCGGTCAAGGCATTAAACACAATGCGTTTGCCACAATACGTTCTAGGCATTCATCATTTACGTGGTCCGCCAACTTTGCCGTCATTAAGAAAACATGTGCTCAGCAACCACACGAGAATATCGATACATCAAATTGGACCATACCTACGGATATCAATCTAGCCGATCCGTATTTCAACGAGCCCCACAAGGTACACATTTTAATAAACACGAATGGGCTGTTTGCAGCAATCATCGATGGTCAGCAAGGCTTGGGCGAAAACATGCCATATTTAATCAACACGGAATATGAATGGATAGTAGGTGGAAATTTGGAAACCATACACAAAAGGCCTCGACAACAATGTTTATTGGTACATGTCAACCCATCACTTGATCTTCTAGTTAAAAGATTTTGGAAAATTGAAGACTGTGAGTTTGTTGGTAACCGACAAACAAAAGAAGAACAAGAATGCGAAAGCCATTTTTGTAAAAATGCAATTGTAAAATCGGATGGAAGAAATTTGTATTTTTCGGCAAACGCCAAGCGGACCTAAAGGTGGCGTGGTAGTAGCTTCGGGACAGGCTCTCGCAAAGCATATGAAATGTTTTTGTTTTCGGAAATAATTTGGTTGACCCGTCTCATGGACACGTTGAGATTCAGATGACTGCACATTTCGCTGCAGGACATCTCCTTTTTGGCAGCAAGACGCCAAATTTCCCGTTTACAGCGTTCTTGGATGGTCGTCGATCGGCCGCTACGCTTGATTTTTGCAAAAGTTTGCTATGGTGTTTTTATGACGATTCACTCGGGAAGCAATTTCTGCAATTGTTTTTCCACTTTCTTTTATGCCTAGAATCAAGCCACGCTCCTCAGCGCTTAAATGTGTCCCACGTGGCATCCTAAAGGCAATTCAACAACAATATAATAATTTCTAGTTGCCCACTTTTTTTTGTTTAGTTACGTTTTTAATTATAAAAAAAAAATAAAAAGACCTGCCAAACTTTTTTATGTGACCGCAATCCCTGCCAAATACCGACTAATATCATATTGCACATATACATCTTTCCTATGAAAAGTAGCCATACAAAACGGTGATAACGGTACCGCGAATGGTAGCGAAAGAAGAATTTTGCAAGAACATTCTTGCAGTAGGCCCAAATATAAAAATTGTGCGTTCCAAAAATAATTATTTGATTAGTTTTCATTAAGATATAAACAAAAAACATTGTGCACATATACTTATTTCCATGAGATATATATATAAATATATATATATTTAAAGAGAGGGAATTTTCTCTTCTCCACTGGGATTGCGAACTTAGGGCCTTTCGCCAGTAACGCTTTTACGTCGCACACTTGGGCCTCTGCTCGGATAGCGTTGCAAAAATAAAAAATAAAAAATTTTTCATTATCGCGTTTGACAAAAATTTTTGAAATTGGCTGAGATTCATGGGTGCTAGAGGCGCCCAAAGTTGAGACATTTTTAGTGAAAAGGAAAAAATGATAATTTTTAAAAAAATCGCAACTTTAAAACTGAATATTGGGCGATTTCAACAATCGATCTTGGATTTTTCTTATTATTAATCTTGGATTATTCTTTATTAATAGCATGTTTCATAAATTTTATAATTATAATTACTTAAACACTTATTGAACTAGAAGAGTTTAAAAAAAGTACTAAATATTGGCATTTTTTGAACTTTAATGGAATAAAACTAGCAAGACTCAACGCGTATCAATACATACACTAGGTAGGTGAAATATTTACCTATCAGATGTATATAGTCCCAATATGCGGAGACCTGCGACAGCGATGCGTAAGCCATAAGCTGTTTACATATATGCCTTTCTACAAGGATAAATTGCTAATTACCTGCTTTGGAAAAAATAACAAGACAGGTAAATGTTATTTAAGTTGATGAAAAGTTTGTCCTATTTGTGGGTTGGTCGGTTTTATTTCCGTTTACCTAATTGGATGTAAATATTAAGTTGAATTGTATCCGCAAAAAAAACTTAACACAACGGTACATAGGATTTTGGCTCACGGAAAGGATTTAATAGAATATCAGTGTTTACCACTTGGAGAGCTATCCGAAGAAGCACAGGAATGTAAAAACAAGGACTACAAAAGGTTCAGATACACTAATACATTAAAAACTTCTCGTGTTAGACAAAACGAAGACCTTTTTAACATGCTAGCAGCCTCTTCGGACCCACTTATTGCATCACTGAGACACGTGCGCTCACGAAAGGATTTGGAAAATAGCAACTATAGTCCCGAAATGTTGAGTTTATATTGATTGTTTATACTGATGTAAATATAGAAAAAATTATTTTGAAGAAAATCAGCCATCAATAGCAAATTTTCAAAATTAACCTAAAAAAAAATTAAAAAATCAAATTAAAACATTAAAATGTTATTCGTCTAAAACAATGAAAAATTCCATTTGTGATTGAAAAAACCGGGTTTCGATTCATTTTTAAAGGAATAAAGTAAGTAAGTCGTCTCGCCGACTTGGGTATACCATACACCAGGTGAAACAAATATTTAAGATTTCGAAAACCAAATGTATGTCTATTAAATTGTTTTAACATGCCTCATAACCAGTGCTGAGCGCACTCTACAAACACACGAGCACTCTAGCGCCGCCACTAGCCAACGGCCAATTCTGCCCTTATGGATCGCGTAGCAAAATTCGTTCATACGTATATTTTGTATGTTTATTTAGTCCGATTTCAATCAAATTTGGTAGTTTGATAGAAATAGATAAGATTTACTAGTCTGCCAAATTTGATCGCGATAGTCAAAAAATTGCAAAAGCCAATCGGATTTTTCTAAATTATGGAGGCGGAAGTGGGCGTGGCAACATATTAAAATATATGTATTCTGCGCGCATACTAAGCCAGTATACTAACTAAATTTGGTGACTTTAGCTTTGTTAGTTTTCGAGAAAATCAGTTTTGTTTAATTTGCGGGGGCGGAAATGGGAATGGCAAAATTTTTAAATAGTCAATATCTGCGCCTGTATTAAGGTAGCTTACATACCAAATTTAATGTCGGTAGCTTTCATAGTTTTTAAGCAAATCAGAGTTATGTAAATTCCGTGGGCGGAAGGGGGCGTGGCAAAAAGTTGGAACAATTATTTTCTGCGCGCTAACTAAATAAGTATATGACCCAAATTTGATGTCTCTATCTGCCATACTTTTTAAGAAAAACAGTTTTATGTGAATTCCGGGGGCGGAAGGGGGCGGGGCAAAAATTTGAAATAAACTCGATAAGCGTACATACTACACGAGACTGCATACCAAATTTGGTGGCTCTAGCTCTTATAGTCTCCGAGATCTAGGTGTTCATACGGACGGACAGACGGACATGGCTAGATCGACTCGGTTTTTGATCCTGATCAAGAATATATATACTTATGTGGGGTCGGAGATGCTTCCTTCTGCCTGTTACATACATTTTGGCGACTTTAATATACCATTTCACCCTATGGGTGTATGGTATAAAAATCTTGTCCTAACCTAAGGAGGCCCCGAAATACCTTTAATTAATTTGAGTTTAGATATTTGTAATTTTATATAAATGTTCAATATTAAAAATTCTTAAAATATCAGAACCTAGGGCCGAAGGCGTGATAACTCGATAACTCGAGGCGTTGGTAAAAATAGCAATACGGCCAAGCATCCTATTTCAAAACACACGAAAAACAATACATTTTTTATGGAAATGACATTATAAAAGCAAATGTGGGTGTCACAGAAATGACGTTTGTCAGTTGTAAAATCTCTCAGCTTTTCCTCCAACAGTTGGATAATGTTGGTGTTTAGATTATATAAAATAAGATAACAATAAGACAATATATACAACAAATGGAAATGTATGTCAAGATTAGAATGTATCCCGATTATAGATATCAATGGCCTGGCAGTCATACGTAGATCTGATATGGTCAGCAGTTAACAATAAACCCCTAGTTAATTAAGCTGCTATGGTTAGCTATTATCAATAAAGACGTAATTTGCGGACTTAACACTATGTCGAACTATGCACTGGTGAGCTCTCTATTTTTACTCGTCGTGATCAAACTACTGGTTCGTAAGCAAAGTGCGCTGCTGGATTCATTGTCCAGGACATTAAGACAAATAGTGCCTGAAGAAAAAAACAATTTCATGACATCTACAAAAAGGTGGTTCATGAGTCAAATAAGAAACGAAAATCGCAGCATTGAAAAACTGAACCCAGGGAAGATATGCGATATGTGAAATCCGCAGCAGAACGGCGGAAACATAACACAATGTTGCATTTAGAAACAGGCAACCAAATTGCTACATCTGTTTGTGAAGCTTCTGCATATTTAATTGGCCGAAAATACACTCTGTTGGCAACGGCCAAAGTAGTGGTAAAAGGGATCAATGAGATGAACGGAGAATTGCGAGCAATCCTGAATAGCGGCTCACAAGTAAATCTCGTCTCAGAGAGCCTGTTAAAAAAGTTATCGTTAAAGGTTAATGATACTCATGTGCACATAAATGGAGTGGGTGGTCAACCATAGATAAGCAAGGCATATAATTTAAAAGTTATTTACAAATTAGGAGGGAGAACATAGCTGATATTTTATCCACACTGATTTGTCCCTAATAAATGCCTGTATAAATGTGCGCAGCTGTCTGTGTCTACCTTATAATTAAGTCTTATACTTGTCATGGTATTTATTATGTGCAGCAAGTCTAGCGTATGTTGTAATGTTGTTCTTGGTCTATTATGTTTACTTCTACTTATTTGTTCTGTGTCATAGCAATCCGAGTTTGCTAATCTTTTCGACAGTTGTGGGACATATGTGACCGACATAAAGCGTTTTGTCAAAACCTCTTTATTGGTTTTCTTATTGTGAGATTTTAGTAATGTCCTTATGGTGTGGTTTGGAAAGTCATTATCCTTTAAAATTCGTCTCATTTCTTCCTTCGTTTCTTCATGAAAAATTGGGTCTGAGTCCGGGTCTGGCAGAACATTTTAATTCTCTGATGCGAGCATGGCCAGACCTCTAAAGTCGGCTTTTGAAGTATTTTTCATACTTAGTACTATCGACTAGTACTTTCAGGATCCTTCCAAAAAATAACCAACTAAAACAGGTCATGGTCTGGCCAGAACCCTTTATAAAAGATATGGAATAATATCGAATTAAGTACAAATGACTCATAAATTTTAATCCTGCTTTACAAGGAATAAATATTACCTTTTTAAAACAAAAGATTGAGGTGTACTTTATGAAAATTTGATAAATGTTAAAAGTTGTGTATTGTTGTATTTAAGCGCTTAATATATTTGCTGAATCTACTCTTAACTTAGAGCATAACAATAAGTCCGATATATTTTTCTTAGTCTAGTACTTAAGCTTAATCCTAGGGATACTGCAGGCGGCCCTAATCACTTTTATAACGAAATTGGCAAGAGCGTTTGGATGTGCATCCAGTTTTGCAGAATACTTGGATGGTTGCTGAGTACCTATTTTAGATTTTCATCATTATTTGGATCATTTTGAATGTTGTGGTTACGTATGTACCACGGAGACTTGTAATTGTTGACTTCGACATTACTGGTACTTATTACCCCACAGTAAGGCACCGAAAGTCCAGATGGGCAGTACGGAGTTGTATAGGAATACTTTATACTCCAGACATGGAGGGGAGCAAGCATTAATAACACTGTGATAGTCGAAAAAAAAGACATGGCAAAATTCGATAGTTTCACCCTATTTCGGGTCCTGCGAATCGAACTGCATCATTAGTTTTTTAAGTTATCACGATGGTTTCATACAAAATTTTTTCGTGAAGTTTTTCATCAAAGTTGCCGTTTTTTCGAAAAGGGTGTTTTCATTTGCTTCTAACTTCTAAACTATTAATTTTTTTTACAAACTTCCTTCAGTAACGTTTCTTAGAATTAAAAGAGCTACAAATGTTGGGAAGACATCTAGCCTCCGTCCGTTCCCGAGCTTTGGGACAAAATGTAAAAAAAATTAAATCTTGACCCAATTTTTTTTACGTTTTCTTTCTCGCATTTTGCTAATATTGAAAATTTTCCATTCGAATCTGGATCCTTATGTGAGAATTTACTATGCTCAATGGCAGCAGAAGAAACACCAGACCTATCTAATTTACGGTTTATAATATAACCATTTAATCAAATTGAATTTTTATACCCTTGCAAAAATGGTATATTTATTTTGGTCAGAAGTGTACAACGCATAGAAGGAAGCATTTCCGACCATATAAAGTATATATATTCTTGATCAGCATGACGAGACGCGATCATAAAGCCGTGTCAATAACAATAATCAAATTGAATTTTTCTTAGATATGTTAACAAAATTAAACTAACTGTAATTGTTTAATTTTTGAAAAATGATTATACAGTCGGTATAATAAATGGATATTATTTATTTCGCAACAATATTTGTCAAGGGCGTAGCCTGGTTTGAGCACGGGCGGAGGAGGGAGGGGTCCATTTAAATCAATGACTTAAAGGTGAAGTTGATACAACTTTTTATAGGTTTTCAAATCAAAATGTATTGAAAAAGTTAAGTTAAGAAAAAGTCACTGTTTTCGAAAGATCTTGATCAAATTTGGCAGATTTGTTTATGGGTGTAATAAACTCACCAATATTAAGTTATGACAATAGCTCAGAAAATAATGAAGTTATTGAGAAAAGTCACTGTTCGTGACTTTGGCGACTTCGGCTGAATCCGAAATATACAATCCATGCAGTATATACAAGCCTACATGCAACTCTGTAGCTCTAACAGTCTAGGAGGAGTTTGCGTTGATCCAGACGGACGGACGGACACGGCTTTATGATCGCGTCTCGTCATGCTGATCAAGAATATATATACTTTATATGGTCGGAAATGCTTCCTTCTATGCGTTGTACACTTCTGACCAAAATAAATATACCATTTTTGCAAGGGTATAAAAATTCAATTTGATTAAATGGTTATATTATAAACCGTAAATTAGATAGGTCTGGTGTTTCTTCTGCTGCCATTGAGCATAGTAAATTCTCACATTAGGATCCAGATTCGAATGGAAAATTTTCAATATTAGCAAAATGCGAGAAAGAAAACATAAAAAAAATTGGGTCAAGATTCGATTTTTTTTACATTTTGTCCCAAAGCTCGGGAACGGACGGACTTAGAGGCTAGATGTCTTCCCAACATTTGCTCTTTTAATTCTAAGAAACGTTACTGAAGGAAGTTTGTAAAAAAAATTAATATTTTAGAAGTTAGAAGCAAATGAAAACACCCTTTTCGAAAAAACGGCAACTTTGATGAAAAACTTCACGAAAAAATTTTGTATGAAACCATCGTGATAACTTAAAAAACTAATGATGCAGTTCGATTCGCAGGACCCGAAATAGGGTGAAACTATCGAATTTTGCCATGTCTTTTTTTTTTTGGAAAAAAACTATCACAGTGTAATCTTATGTAAGCTACTCGCTTTTAGTTTTAGCTGTGATTTTTTTGCGCAAAGTTAGCCTTCTGTGTAGGTGGATGCCAAGGTAAGTGACATCGTTGGTCTGAGGAACTGGTGCGTTCTTTCTGGACAGCTTATTCTGTTAAGCGTAAATGTAACATATTTGCATTTTTGCGCGTTGATCCCGTTACGCTAGGCTGCTAGCCATTCTTTTAGGTGTTCCTCTAGAGAGGTTTGTTTTGAGCATTTGGATCTGCAGAGGATTGCCGTGTCATCAGTAAAAGTGGACTTTGTAAGTGCTAAACTCGTGAATAAGTCTGCAGTGTACAGCAGGTAGAGCAATGGGCCGAGTACACTGCTTTGCGGTACACCAGCATTAATTTCAAAATTAGCCGAGACGGAGCCATTACATCAAACAGCGAATTTCCTAATGTAAAGGCAAGATTCCATAAGTTTGTGGGAGTTTTTGCCGAATTTTGAACATCAAACCCAAACTTCAGCCAAATTGTGTTTTTTCAGCTTTAAGTTGTTTTTAATAACTGCAGTGATCTCATCTGATTGGAGTTCCGAGTACTCACTATCCGTTAATGTGATCGAAGGCGGAAATACAATCGAGTTTGATGTTGGATTTGGCTGAAAAGCCATTTTAAGATGTGTGGATGCCCTCTTTTCTACAATGCGAGCCCAGCCACCGGTTGGACTCCTTATCGTTGAAACTGTCTCTGCAGCAGCGCTTAAAGTTGGGTGAGCTTTCCACAGCGGATGTTTAGTGCTGGTTGAACTGAGCTTCTCTATGTATTTCCTTTGAGCGCAGCTTCCTTCATATCTTAATGCATTGGAGAGGTTACGATTGGCATGCCTTAGGTGAAGTTTTGCCATTCTCTCTTCAGGCCTGTTTTCAGGTTCGGTGTAAGTAGAGGCAGGTGGGATCGATATTTTTGCTGCAGCTCCCGTATGTTTGGCGTTATAGTCCCCTGCTGCAATGAAGCGATTTCCGGGTGTGTTAAAGAAATCGGTAAAATCCTTTTCAGAGATTGCGAAGCGTGGTGGGCAGTACAAAGCAACCAATGTTGTGTTACTGCTTTGGATACTTATAGCAGTTGCTTGTAGGTGCTGTGTTTCAAATCTGTTGAGGAACGAGTGTTCTATACGGGTCTTGATTAGGATACCAATCCCCCCATAAGCTTTGCCGTCTTGAGAAAGTATATTTTTAGTTAGCATTTTATTATTTATTATCAATAAGCTTCTGTATAAGCAGGTTTTGATATCATGAAAGTGGTCATGTTTTCATATTTGAGATGAATAGGGATTCCGGGCGAAGGAAAATAACCCAATCTTCATTCGTTGAATTCAAAATATGAATTGATGTTATTTACAAAAGTACGGAGTTTATATAGGAAATCTTAGGCTCTAGGAGGTAACAATTGTTCTTAAGGAGATCTTATTCTAGTACGACTCACACCCACGCATTCGGGGGTTGAAAAATTATTATTATTTTGGGCACGGCGTCGGCCACTTGACATGCTGCCGTTGTGATCGTTTTGGGTTAGTTTACAATTACAAGTGTTTGTTCCCACAACGCGTGTGGCTGATTGTAATTCTAGTCATCTCTTGAAGTTTGCTGGCTATTCCCTTTACTACAAATATGAAGCCCTTTACTGCTTTTTAGTTGGTAGGTATGAAAGTTGATATTAGCATAATAAATGTACTTTTCGGAATTTGTCCTCAGTTTGGGTTTGACATTTAATTTCTTTTGGGTTTCCCCTATTGAGAGGGGTTACAACAAAGGTATTTGTCCCTATTAGTTAATCTAGTTTTGAAATAGTGGCGGTGGTATAGCTAGTTTAACTTTTTCTACAGCACCGTCTTGCTAATCGGCAAGAATTTTAAACCGATTCCCGCTTAGGGGTGCTACGTGTTCATTTGGTTTTGTTATGTTCGGCGTATTGACACTTTTTTTCTTTTCCATTCCAGTTTGAAGATTTCAGAAGACGTTAAATTATTTGCTGTAGTTATCTCTGGGTGACATAACGTTGTCGGCCTGAGGCAGGTCAATACTTCTGCAGACGTTGCAGTAGTTGCTGTCGACATACTAGTTTTTGTTGCTGCCATCGTTGTTGTGGTTGTCAACGAGCTGACGGTGCTAGCCGGTGCAACCGGTGACCCAGTTATCAATATTGATGAAGAAGCACATTGCTCTCTCTACGGTAAATTGCTGTTGGTTGATGAGTGGCTTGCATTTCGATATTAGTGCTTACGGTAGCCACCGAAAGTTCGTGTTGTTGCCTTGAAGAGAGAGTTGATGCTCACCCAATAGAATTTCCTATACTTCTACTAAGGATATTCATCAATGAAATAGTATTTCCGATCAATTGTTACTCTGGCAGCTGAATAGGGGTTTTAGGGAGAGCGCAAATAAACCAATAAATAATTATTGAATTTAAAAAATGAACTGATTTTATTTACGAATGTGTTAAGTATTGTAGTATATCCATACCAAAAATCATTCAACATAAGGGGCTCAACTTGCAACACTTTGTTGCAAGTATAAAAAATAAGATATGTACGCAATAAAACATAAGTGTGCACTTGAATATGTTTATGTGTATACATTAATATATTCACATAAACATACTCACATAAATATACAGCTAAGCATGTTCATATATATATGTACATTTATGTATGCACATACATATATTCAAATGAGAAGCAATGCACAGGCGTAACATGAGCTAGGGCCAAGCCAGCGTGTAAACGCTGACCAAGCACTTTGATGCAAGCGCCCTAAATAATATGTATGTATTTACAGACACTCTCCCTCTCTTTTGTAGCTGTCGCCTAAGTCGCAGCATAAGAATATATATGTATGTAACAATAGGTTAAGCTAAAGAATATTATTGGAATAAAAATAAATCGGAATAAGACCACAAAACTGAACTGACGTGTTCATTCATTTAAAATTCATCTCAGTGGAACCCGGTCATTACAGTATCTATATGAAATCTTAGAATCTTAGAATTTTGTTTTTAAACAATACTTATTTTAATGACCCATGTCGTTGCTTACAAAAGCAAAAAAAAAAAGAAAATTGAAAACTAACTAGTTTCGGCCGGGGGTTGAACCAGAGACTCGTCAATTTTAGGCAGAACTTCTACCCTTAAGCCGTCGAGCTGCTTGAAGTTCACTCGGTGTTTTACTTTTAAGTCACCAAAGCTATAACTTTAAGTGCGCCGAAATATTTCATACAGTTTCAAATGACGGGGTATTCTACAACATATCTAAAATTCATCCAAATCGGTGATTCGTATACCTGAAGTTCCAATTGTTAGACTTTGTTGTTATGTCTCAGTCGAAACTTCACCGAGTAAAGACGTGCTATCAATCGTTACCGCCAGTGGTAACAATTACAAAAACAATGTAATAAGACGAATAGATAACAACAGCTTCGAAAAATTGTCACCCTTCATAATTAAAAAAGTCATAGATAACGCGTGCAATGGAGAAGTAGAATCATGTACCAAAACCCGAGATGCAAACCTTTTGGTCAAGCCAAAAGGCACAACTCAAGCGCAGCGACTAATTAAAATAACACAGTTTCACGACTTTCCAGTGTGCGCAAGCGAACGTTAATCGTTGAACTCTTCAAGAAGCGTCATCTACTCCAATGACCTGCGGAACGTTGACAAAAAGGAAATATTAGAAGAACTGAGTACACAGAAAATAACCTATGTACAAAAAATAAAAAAAATGCAAAACGGTGAACTGGTTGAAACCGGACTTGTCATTTAAACATTTGACGCGACAAAACTTCCAACTACAATGATGATTGGATACGAAAGGGTTAAGGTTCGACTTTACATTCCACTACCTCTTAAATACAAAAAATGCTTTAGATTAGGACATACAACAAAAAACTGCCGAAAAGAAAAACAACATTGCCAAATCTGCTCCACAGACATGCACAAAGAAGGTGAAATATGTACCAAGTCTAAATTTTGCATCAACTGCAAATATGATATAAATGACGAATTCAACCATAGCCCGTTAGACAAATCTTGTCCAGCGTTCGTAAAACAAAAAGAAATATTGGCAATCAAAATAATAGAAAAAGTCGATCACAAAACGGCTACACGAATTTATGTCATACGCCACCTACATCAACCTACGCCTTACGCAAAGGTTGCATCAATGCAGTCAAACATCTCCAAAGACAAATCATCTCAACCAGCAAGCATCAGCCAAACACCACAGAATCAAAATAAAGCCCAACCTCGTAAAGTCAAAAGATACGATGACATAATGGACAGCGACACCCAACACCCAACACCCCAACACCCATTACCGGAACAACACAAGGCACCCAAGAAGACATGGAAGTAGACTCAACATTGAAAAATGACCATCCAAAAAAATCGATACCGGAACCAGATCGTATGCTGAGAAGTCACTCAAAATCTAACCCTTTTACCAAACCCCTAAAAGCTAAAGACAAATCTGACAAACTAGAAAGTCAACTTAAAAATAAAACTAACCAACTAATAAATTCGTAAAATTTGTATTAATATCATACTTAGATGTAGAAGTAATGGTAATAATAATTCAATGGAATTGCAATGGTTACGCAAATAATTAAGACCAACTACAAATAATGATAAAAGCGGTTAGCCCAAAAATTATCTGCCTTCAAGAAATACACATCCACTCCCAACCCAATATCCCTATCCCACTTAACTTCACAATAATTCACGAAAATTCATTAAAGAATTCACATGGAGGAGTAGCTATGCTAATCCACAAATAATAAATAATGATTTCGATGCCGTTGGAATAATCCTTCATTCCAAATATAAAATCCAAATTATAAACACATACATCCCACCAAATAAACAATTCAATAAACATAATTTAGAAAATATTTTTGGTAGCCCGAGCATTAATACCATAATATGCGGAGACTTTAATAGCTGGCACCAAAGCTGGGGATCACCAAAAAAAATGTTAAAGGGAATATTGTATTCAAATTTATTTCCCAGTCAAACTTCATTACCGTAAACGACGGCACACCAACTCACTACTCTACGCACCATACGATGACACATGTAGATCTCACTCTGACGACCCCCAATCTGCTACCACATCTTATGTGGAAAGCAGACACAGACCTCCATGGGAGCGACCACTTCCCCATCTACATAACTATTTTTGGCAGTACAAGATATAAACACCAAGATAGACGTCCTAAATTTAGACTTGATCTGGCGGATTGGCTAAATTTTGCTACCCAAACTGAACTTTTTCACTTAAAGAGGCCAAATAGCAATGAAGTAAACAAAGAAACAGCGAATTTAGTCAAAATAATTAGACAGAGTGCAAATATAAGCATACCGCAGACATGTCCAATACTCAATAAAAGCCTCTCAGTCCCGTGGTGGAGCAAGAAGCAGAAGAGTTAAAAATGAGCAAAAACAAGGCATGGAACAAACTTAGGAAAAATATAAACACTGAAAATATAGGAGAGTTCAAAAAGGCTAAAGCACTCTTTAGAAGAGAAATAAAACAATCAAAAAGGCTTTCACTTAAAAATTCACTTCCGAAATTAAATCAACATCAACCCCTTTAAAAATTTGGTCAAATATCAACACTTTCTGTGGCAGAAAATTGAGAAACGGAATTCACTGTATAACCTCACCAAATGACCCAACAATAAATGTCATAAATAAGACGGACATAGCACAGTTGTTTGTAAATCACTGGTCTAGAGAATCCTTCGACTTCAAATTCAGCTCCTCGTTTAGGAATCACAAAAATCGATCTAAAACAATTACCCCCTCCTACGAACCTCCCCAAGAAGCGATCAGCATTTAATAGTCCTAAAGGTAAGAGTCCAGGGCTCGACCGAATCTATGCTAAAAAACTTGTCCAGCAAGGTCTCAGACCGGGTAATTAAGCTGAATACCAACATTCTTAATTCTCATATCCCACAAAACTTCAAAAACAGCGTAGTAGTCCCTATCCATAAACTAAATACTCCAAAAACTGCAATAAACTCATACCATACTAAATATACTAAAGTTTTGGACATAACTGTAGCAAACCGAATATGGTGGCTTGCTACCAATAGTAAGCTTCTGGATAGTCGGCAATTAGTCTTTCGAAAGGGGCATGTCAGTGTCGGAATGTCTAACCCTCTTAGACTACCAGACTACTTCCGCCCTATCCACAAGAAACCATCTCATGTCATGAGCCTCGATTTCGAAAAGGCCTATGACAAAATAGGAATGCATACAATCATTGATGAGTTAATTAATTGGAAAATAGGACCTAAAATATTAAACTATGTCAAAAATTTTCTGATAAATAGATACATCAAAATTCAAGTAAACAATCAATTTTCGGAAAGTAAACCGCTTGAAAATGGTATACCGCAGGGATCCCCTTTATCCGTAATTCTTTTTCTCATAGCTTACAACAAATTGTGTCGCACCATATCAGTACACAAAGGCTTTGACTTCGAGGCATATTCCGACGACTTCACAATAATGAAAAATATCAAAGAAGCTAACATCGGCTATGCCGAAGTTTATATACCCTTGCAGTCCTTGGTAATAATAATTTTACATGTTTGTTTTCTGTAACTCAATTCATCAATATACAAACAAAACAATTTTACTCTCTGTTTTACAATTTGTTCTTCTTCTTCCCTCATTCCCAAAGCAATGCAACGCACGCATACACCTACAGTTCATGTAGCGTTGCGTCTGTGTGTGATATATTTATCCGATCACATTCAAATTTTGGGATCTGGGGTTTTATATCCAATATTATCACATATGTAAATTTCATAGCATACTCCGATTTTTATGAAAATGTTTCTTCTAGTTCTTCTAGAGCTATATGATATAGTGGTCCGATCCTTATGAATTTCATACTTTATTTTTCCAGGGTAATAAAAAACCCCGAAACAAAATTTCAGACCGATAGCTCTTAAGACGGCTGAGTAAAACGCATACGCACAGACGGACGGACAGACGGACAGACGGACATGGCTATATCAACTCAGCTTCTCGTTGTGGAAATTAAGGACATCCTGAGGGCTTACGAGCCAGACGATGTGCTCAAAGCAGTGTTCGCATCGCAAGACGGAGATATTCCAGCAGATGCATCGCCAAGACTACGAATGGCATACGGCAACACACAGACAGCGACACAACGACTACCAGCCGAGCTGGCCGAAAAGCTACTTAGCGAGGGCACAATTCGAATCAGATGGTCAGTCTGTAGGGTGAGGATCAAGGTAGAACCACTCAGATGCTTCAAATGCTTGGAGTTCGGGCATGTAGCAAAAAACTGTGGCAGCCAATTTAACGCATCTCAACAGTGCTTCAATTGTGGCAGCACAGAGCACTATCGTGCCAGCGAATGTTGTGAAGAACCATCGTGCAATCATTGAAGGGCCGCCCATGACTTACTGACTCAGTCAGTCAGGGAGTTACGGTAGCGGCTGCATTGATAAGTGAGCCGCATGAGTAGAGGAGGCTGGATTCAGTCGCTGAATGGAGGATCAGCATTTGGGCATGTGAAAGTTCGCCATGTCAATTGGAAAATAATCACGCAGCTGTTGGATTTGTAAGAGCAGAGTTATCTGGCGTACGAATATATAGCTGTTACTTGGCCCCCAGCATAACTGCCGATGCTTATTATGGCATTCTAGATGCCCTAATTGACGACGCCAGAGGCCACGAAAAAGTGGTCATAGTTCTGCTCAACGAGGGATCGCAACACACTTTTAACAGGGGTGGTGAAGCGTCGATAATTGACCTGACATTTGCCAGCAGCGGGCTGTTCAACAGTATAAAATGGAGGATCAGCAACCACTACACCGGCAGTGACCATGAAGGCATTTTGTGCGACATAGGAGCCAATAGCAATAGAGCAGCAACTACGCGCAACTCGTGCAAAGGGTACAAAGCTGAGACGCTAAACCCGCAGCTATTCGCCGAATCGCTGGTCATTAATACCACAAACGACCCGGAGACTGCAGCAGATGCGGTGACAACTTGCCTTACAGAAGCATGTAAGAGGAGTATGGCAAGACGAGGCACATATCGGCGACACCACACACCCGTGTACTGGTGGTCTAACGATATCGCCGCAGTTAGAAGAGACTGCCACATAGCGCGTCGCCAATATTCTCGGTCAGGAGGCAGCGATAATGCGGATACACTGAGGCAGCAGTATAAGGCTAAGAGAAAAATACTCAAAAGAGCAATCAAAGACAGCAAGCGTACGCTATTTCTCGAACTTTGTGACACGGCCGACACAGGTCCTTGGGGAAAGGCATATAATACAATTGTAAAAAAGCTTCACGGGCACAAGCAGCAAGCTCCGACAGACTCCGAGAAACTCGGCCGCATCGTATCTAGCCTTTTCCCGGCAGTGCATGACCCAGCAGAAACGCAAGATCCATCGGCGACACCAGCAGAATATGATGTAGAGATCACGGTAAGAGAGGTAATTGATGCTGCAAGGAAAATCGCAGACGACAAAGCGCCAGGCCCAGATGGAATACCAAGCCGCGCCACTAAGCTAGCGGTGTCCCTGCAGCCCGAGGCGTTCGCAGAACTCGGGCGGAGACAAGGAATATTGCCTGATAGTCACATTTAACGTCAAAAATGCTCGCTGGAATAAAATTCTAGCTGCATTGGAAGGCTTTGGAGTGCCCATGTACCTAACACGTATCATACGTGGCTATCTCAGCAACCGGACTCTCCTGTACAGTACCGACGACGGGCTTAGAACGCATCACATCTCAGCCGGAGTCCCTCAGGGCTCGGTATTAGGGCCGACATTATGGATTGTAATGTATGACGGCATTCTTCGTTTGACGCTACCGGCAGGATGCACGATGGTGGGCTTCGCCGACGACATTGCACTGGTGGTAGTGGCGAAGCATCTGAGCCTGGTAGAAACTAACTGCAGTGAGGCAGTGTTGATGGTCAAAAGTTGGCTGGACAGAATGGGGTTCGAGCTGGCGGCACAAAAAACGGAGGCGGTTGCGTCTAAGCGAGCACTGCGTTACCTTGGAGTAATAATTGATACCAGGCTAAGTTTCAGGGAACATTTGGCGATGACTAACACAAAGGCTGCAGGCACTTGCAGGGCACTTTCGCGTATAATGCTCAACTCCAGGGGCCCCAAACAATGGAGAAGGCAGCTCCTCATGACGGTTCTTAAATCCGTTATCTTATATGCCGCGCCCATATGGGCCAGAGCAGCAGCAACACCTAGCTACACCAGAGGATTGGCAGCGACATATCGGCTGAGTGCTCTACGAGTCTGCTGTGCATTCAGGACGGTATCCACGGAGGCAGCACTGGTAATTGCGGGCATGCCACCAATTGATCTACTAGCCCTAGAGGATCAGGAAGTGTTCTTGGCAGTTCGCAGCAACAACGCAACTAGAAGGGTCGCTCGCACAGAGGCGAGGCAGCGCACGATTGATAGATGGCAAAGGAGGTGGGTTGAGGCATTGAACGGAAGATGGACTCACTCGCTTATACCGAATATAAGAGCCTGGATAGGAAGAAATCATGCCCAAGTGTCGTTCCCGATGACACAATTCTTAAGCGGGCACGGCTGCTTTCGCAGCTATCTGCATCGTTTCAAGATCGACAATAGTGCGCTATGCACTTGGTGCACCGAAGACATTGAGGAGGATGCTAGCCATGCACTATTAACGTGTGGCCGATTTGCGGAGCAGCGGACTCGGCTGGGAACACAGCTGGGTACATCTATCAACGCGGGCAATCTAATATCGATTATGTTAGAAAACGAATCTAACTGGAGAGCATGCAGCGACTATGCGGCATCTAGCGAGAGGGCTAGCGAGAGGGCTACGTGCTTTCGATGCAATGGCCCACTGGCTAGTCCCGAAAGTAATGTTCCCTACACCCAAATGCACAAGCCACCAGCAGTAACAAACTTTCTCTTTCCTATATTTCTGTTTATTTTTTCTTACCTATGTAGCCTATGTTATTACTTGTAATATTTATTGTTAAATTTCTATAACTTACTATACTATATCCTATACTATATACCATCTAAATATGTAAATGAATAAAAAAAAAAAAACACTTACAAAATTATTACAAACAAACTAAATAGTTTTTTCATTGGTTTTTTTTTATATACTCACTTACCTTTCTTTATTAAGTTGTTGAACTTAGATTTACGATAAAGTAATTATATTTCAGCGAAAGATTCAAAACAAAAAATTTAAAATAACGGTAGTTATAGGCTTATAAATCCAATGTTGCGTATATGCAACATCGTGCATGAGAGGGTTAACAAACAAATTTCGACCGCAAAACAAACTAGCAAAAAACCAAAAACAAACACACGCTACAAACAGCATAGCCGGGCTCAAGCCCATAATAACAACCATGCACGGACATAAGCAGACCAATTGGCAATTACAACAACAGCAAACTAGGCGAACCCAAATACATTGTTTTTAAACGAAAAGACAACGGTTCTCTCAAAGAGATTTTACCGTTTGCTATTAAAAAAACAATAGATTATACTTGCGGAGGAGAAGTTAACTCATGTAAGATTACAAGAGACGGCTCCCTTCTCGTCAAAACAACCAACAAACTGCAAACATTGAAGCTACTCAAACGATAAAAATTGGCTATGAAACAGTCCGCATCCGACCCTATACATCACTCCCACGCCACTGCAAAAAGTGCATACGTTTTGGACACTCTACATCCATCTGCAAAAGCAATACAACACGCAAACACTGCTAACAAGAAAAACACACAAACAATCAGGAACTATGCAACAACCCAAAAAATTGTATAAACTGTAAAAACAACCCAGAAGTCGATGGCCAACATATCCCCCTCGATCGCAAATGTGCCACCTTCTGCAAATAACAAGAACTAACCGCCATAAAAACGATAGAAAAAGTCGATCACAAAATTGCACTCGGCATATACTACAACAGACCAGGGTTTGAAAACTGCGAAAACTGTCAACAGTTTTGCTGTGTGCTGTTGCTTCTGCTTCGGAAACTATGAACAGTCAAAGCAAAAGCAACAGCAAAAAACCGAATTCAGAAAATCTGACTGCAAAAGCAGCAGCACATAACCGAAATAGAAAATTTTGACAGCAGCAGCAAACGGCAAAAATCCGAAAGCAAAAAACCCGACAGCAGCAGCAATAGCAAAAACCCGAAACAGATTGCTTTGATAGCAACAGCCAAGTTATACATTTTAATACTAGGAACTGTTCCGACTGTTGCTATTGGCCAAATTCGGAAGTCGACGAAAGCAGCAGTCGGAAAAATAGTCGCAGCAGACTACTTGATTCTTAATTTTCGGCCTACTTTGATTTTACCTATACATACTAAATGACTAATTGATAATTTACATGTATTAAAAGAGTAATGAGTACTTTCATGTGTATGTATGTATAGGTAAAATCAAAGTAGGCCAAAAATTAAGAATCAAGTAGTCTGAAGCGACTTTTTTTCCGACTGCTGCTTTCATCGACTTCCGAATTTAGCCAAGAGCAACAGTCGGAACAGTTCCTAGTATTAAAATGTATAACTTGGCTGTTGCTATCAAAGCAATCTGTTTCGGGTTTTTGCTATTGCTGCTGCTGTCGGATTTTTTGCTTTCGGATTTTTGCTGTTTGCTGCTGCTGTCAAAATTTTCTATTTCGGTTATTTGCTGCTGCTTTTGCTGTCAGATTTTCTGATTTCGGTTTTTTTCGGAAGCAAAAGCAACACAAAGTATTTGTTTTCATATTTGCTAAACAGTCACAGCAATGAATAGCGCAAAATTTATGCCTTTTGCTAATTCGACTACAGCAATTTAAACACTGCAACAGACAACGTCAACAATTAAGAAACACCTACGCTCGTACACAACCAACCCCAATCACACAAATTCAACGCCCACACTCACAAACCACTGCACTGCAACAACAAGAAGCCCTCTCTACGCCCAGCCCCTCAAGAAAGAATTCACCAAGCACACCACAACCAAACGAAATACTTCCACACCAACATCAAGATCACACATCAATAGCATCGGCAAACATGGATATTGACCCAAACACAGAAAACAACAACTTAACCTTAACTCAAAGTCAAAATAAATGAAAACAACAATGGTAAATATTATAACATGAAACATAAAAGAATATACAAACAACTACAATGAACTTCTAATTATAATCAACAAACACTCACAACAAGTTATTTGCATCCAAGAAAATCATATTTACAATATACCATTTCCCATACCTGTCCCAGTAAATTACCAAATGTACACTAACAAAGCCAGCAACCGATTTGGCGGAGTAGCAATACTAGTTCACAAATTTATACAACACAGTCTAACAAACCTAACTAATATCTTTGAAACTATCGCAGTAGAAATTATATCACAAACCTTCTCACTAAACTCCCTAAACAATAACTTTGGAACCCTCACCAACAAACAACTTATCGTAGGCGATTTCAACAGCTGGCAATGGTGCCAGCTATGGAGCTGGGGATCAAAAAAAAGGCAGACTTCTAGCCAAATTTATCAAGAACTCAAATCTCACGATACTCAACAAAGGCTCCCCAACCCACCTCTCAACCCACAACACATTTACCCACATTGACCTATCTCTATGCTCCCCCCCCCCCCAACTTGCCCCTTACACCACCTGGAAAACCATCGAAGATCTCCACGGAAGTGACCACTTCCCACACGCCTACCAGCACAAATATCAATAAAGAAGCCGCAGCGATCAATAAAATAATACTGATAGCCGCCCACAACCGTATCCCACTAACATCCCCCACCAGCGCAGCAAAAAACACTCCTTGGTGGAACAAAGTCCTGACTGAACTAAGAGCAAACAAATTCAAAACCTTGAATAATTTCAACCAAAATAATAACACAGACAATCTACTCAAATACAAAAGAGCTAATGCACTTTTCAGGAGAGAATTAAAAATGTCAAAAATCAAAGCCATGACAGACTTTACTACCACAAATAACCCTAACACTACCCCCGACAAATTTGGGCAAATATTCGACGACTTTTTTTTTGCGGACTCAATCCACCTAAAACCATACAGACATCACAGACACATCTAAAAACTCTTTTACAACTGATACAAAAGCTATATCACAACTATTTGCACAATAGTGGTCCGATCAATCTAATGATAAAAACTTTAGCCAAGAATTCATTGCTAGCAAAAACGCGAACAAAGTAACCAACTACATAACCTACCCATCAGCACAGACAATAGAATCAGATATCACTCAGATAGAACTACTCTCAGCATTACACTCCCTTAAAGGAACAACCCTGGCCTTAATAGAATAGCTTACCCTATGATTAAAAACACCTCACACCCCAGTGAAATAACGAATTGTTAAACACTTTAACAACATCTTTTATAACAACATCATTCCACAAACATACAAAACAAGTCTAGTTATCCCCATATTAAAGCCCAAATCTGACAAAACACTAATTTCCAGCTAACGACCAATCTCACTTAACTGTTGCATAGCCAAAACACTTGAAAAAATAATAGCCAAGCGACTGTGGTGGTTTGTCACCAAACACAACCTAATACATCCTAACCAATCAGGCTTTAAATACGGCAAATCAGTTTCAGACGGTCTGCTCCTTGCAGACCAACTGATAACCAAGTCGTTAAGAAGCAAAAAGCACACCTCCATCATTGGATAGAGGTGGACTTCTCAAAGGCCTTCGACAGAGTTGGCGTGCACACTATAGTAGACCAATTAATCAGCTGAAAAGCAAGTCCAAAAATAGTAACCTTTGTCCAAAACTTCATGTCAAACAGGGAAATCAAAAAGTAACCAAAAAAGATAGTAGCCCTGGACTTTCACCCCTCCCTCATCAACACCACATTACACAAATTTAACAAACCCAACACAAGTCCAAACACATACAGAAAACTCTTCCTGGAATATAAAATCAAACACATTAGCGACACTTTCCGGGTCACTGCAAAGTAACACAGCTTGCTTTGCAATCACCACTGAAAATGAAATTCTAAAAAGAGGTATTTTGCCTCCATTCTCATCAATCCATTCAGCCGAAACCATAGCCATTTTAGAAGCAATTAACCTAATCGCAAAAAAAAGGAAACTTTAGTATCTGCTCTGACTCCCTATCATCTCTTAAATCCATTTGCAACATCAACAACAATAATATATACCCTACAAGCATCCGAACCATACTTAGCAAAACTGTCCCCAGAATTAAACACCTCTGGATCCCTTTAACCCTTTAACTTCGGCTTTGCATTTCTGCAAAAATGTTTCTTCTAGAACTATATGAACTATATAGTCCGATGTTTCTTCTAGAACTATATGAACTATATAGTCCGATCCTGATGATTTTCATACTTTATCTCACACGGGTAGTAAAAGCCAAAAAAATTTCATCCCGATAGCTCTCAACACGGCTGAGTAAAACGCATACGCACCGACGGACGGACAGACGGACATGGCTATATCGGCTCAGTTTTCCATGCTGATCAAGAATATATACACTTTACATCTGACCAATTTTATAATACCCTCTGCAAGGGTATTAAAAGCCAGAACACCTAACAAAAAATACACATATGTACGTACATATATATAAAAAAACTATAAAATTCTATTTCTGCAGTCTCCGCTTCCCTTAGCACAGCAACGCCGATAACAATTCCAGAAACATATTCAACCAAGGCACTTTGTGTTGTTTGGTTACCTGGGGAAGACGTATTCCAATTCCAAATCGATGACTCGTTTATGAGGCTCCGAGCGACAAAACGGAACATTCTCTCGGTGACATCTCGTTTTTTTGATCCGTTAGGTCTTTTGAGTACCCTAATTATAAGAGGAAAATTCCTAATGCAAGAGCTGTGTCTCAAGGGAATTGAATGGAACGAATCAATTCCAATGAATTTAGAGACACCATGGAACGAATTAAAATCATCCATAGTAAATATAAAGAAAATAAAAATTCCGCGATGCGTCCATACAGAACCTCAATCACCGATAGAGATTCATGGATTTGCTGATGCCTCAATGAGAGCATATGGATGTTGTATCTACGATCGATCACCACTTCATTGCTAACGTCGAAATCTGAAGTAGCGCCCCTCAAAATAAAAACATCTCCTAGAGTTGAGCTGTGGGCCGCTCACCTTCTTACCGATCTCTGTTACCGAATCAGTAATATCATAGAGGCACCAATTCAGCAGACATTCCTTGTTCGGATTCGGAAATAACCATACATTGGATACAGTCACACCCATCGACACTGGCTACGTTCCTTTCGAACAGGGTGGCTGAAATTCAAAAGTGGTCAGAGAACGTAGTTTGGCGTCATGTGTCAACAAAACAAAACCCAGCTGACATAGTATCACGAGGTTGTGATGTTGATGAAATAGTTGACTCGATTTGGTTAAAAGGTCCAGAGTTTCTTAGTAAATCTCAATGTGACCAACCAGCATGTACAACTCTCGGACAATGTGCGCAGCTTGGAGTTGAAAAAATCAGCTGTCATGTTGACTCTTAGGGTTGACGAGAACACTCTAGTTAAGATCATCGGGTCCTATTCGAAACATGCTAAATTGATAAGGATATTTTTTTAGGTGTTCCGTTTCATCCTTAGATGTAAAAACAAATCGACCGCCTTTGATGATGTGATTCCATCACCATCAGAGCGAAAGGAGACATTTCATAATATTATTGAAATATTGCAAAATAAAGAATTTCGAGAAGATATTGAAAGGGTTTGTAAGAGCGCTAAAGTGGGTCAGAAACTTCAAGGTTGGACTCCCTTTGTACACGAGTACACTGGTTCGTGGTTCTCATTTTCGTCATCTCCATTTATCGAATTGTCATGTTGGCCCAAGAGCTTTAGTGAGCACCCTGCGTAAACAGCTATGGGTTGTGAACGCTTTAGAAGTCTGCCGGGAGGCTATGGGAGGCAGGTGTCAA
This sequence comes from Drosophila willistoni, assembly GCF_018902025.1. NCBI lineage: Eukaryota > Metazoa > Arthropoda > Insecta > Diptera > Drosophilidae > Drosophila > Drosophila willistoni. The sequence continues at coordinate 522,096 of NW_025814176.1, read as the reverse complement.
ATCTGCAAAGCACCTACTCCTACGGACGGTAGACAACGCCAGCCTAACAGCAGGGCTGGACGGCGCAATCAGGTTGATTTTTCACCACCATTCAAAAACTTAGGCGTTATGTTTGACCCAAAGCTTTCATTTAATTTTCATATATCTTCAATTGTTAATAGAGCATCTAATCTTCTTGGCTTCATAAAACGTTGGGCCAAAGAATTTGGTGGCCCCTACGTAACAAAGGATTTATACACTTAGTTAGTTTGCCCTACTCTAGAATATTGCTCGACAGTGTGGAACCCTCAGTATGATGTTCACCAGCGTAGTATTAAATCGGTTCAGAAGCAATTCCCTAAATTCGCGTTACGCGGTCTTAATTGGGGCCCGAATCTTCGCCTACCTTTTTATTCTGACAGACTTCTTCTTATTAATTTTGCTTCGCTTTACAACCGTAGGCTCGTATTTTACATTCTCTTTCTCCATAAACTAGTCAACGGCGAAGTCATTTCTACTAATTTACTAGATACGCTATATTTTTCTGTTTCCTCACGTCGGACCAGAAACTTTTTTCCTATTCACCTTAGTAGATGTCTGACTAACTACTCTCTTCACGAACCTTTTCGTATTCTTTGCCAATCTTTAAACAACCTTTCTCACCTTATCTCTCCTCATCTTTCTGTCATTTTTCTTCGCGCTTTACTTTTCAATCATCTACAACGAAACCTCTGAATATGTTGTGGACTTGGGTTGCTTGCAACTCATCCTTGACCACACTGGCTGAAAATCGGGTCATAGCTTGCACCTTGTGCAAATAAAACACCTCCTCCGGGTCGGAGATGTTTAGTTGTGTATAAAGCTAAGCTACCTTCTTTAATTAATCGTTATCTGTCTTTTAGCATATTATCACACGGGCAAACAAAAATTAAACTGAGACTATCCGTATTGCCAATAAAAATTCTTTAAAAATTTTGCACGAATTAACTATATAGAAACGTCCCCTATGCCAAAGAATACTTCTAACTCTCAGCATAGCAGCAAACCAGCAATTCAGTCGCGCTCGACCTTGCCGCCTCGAGTACGTTCTACAGACGCTATTCTTAAGGATTCTAGGATGGACACCCAATTGGCTTCGGTAGAAGTTGAGATTCGTGAGGAGGATTTAAAATCAAATGAATCATCCAGTATGGTGCAAGATACACTAGAGTCAGAACTTCAAGCTATCCTCGAGGCGGAAATCGCTAAATTTGATGGGCTCAACAGTGTTACCCAAATAGCACAACATGTCATTGTCCTCAAGCATGATCGACCCATGAAGCAGAGATATTACGAACGCAACCCTGCCCAACAACGGATTATCAATGAAACAGTAGACGCACTACTGAAAGAATACCGTATCGAGCCATCTAAAAGCCCTCATAGTGCACCCATATTATTGATAGGTAAGAATACTGGTGACACTCGCACTCGCACTTTCGCATTCAGTTGTCGAAAGGCTATACACATATATACCGTATTCTAGAGAAATCGAGGAACTCGAAAATTTATGTCTACTCTAGATTTAAAGAGTGGGTATTGGCAAATAACTCTGGAGGTCAAAAGTAGAGAGTGTACAGTTATCACAGTGCTCTGACGCGGTTTGTTCCATTGGTAAGTCATGCCATTCGGCCTACACTCGGCCTCCGTCACTTTCCAGAGGGCGTTAGATAGCGTGATTAGACCCGACATGGAACCATACGACTTAGCTTATACAACATTGTTGTGATTGGAAAGACGCTCACACCTGTTAGAAGTCTTTTGAATTCTACGACAAGCCAATTTGAGGATCAACCGAGACGTTTCTTTATTTCCGCGCTGTTCATCCTTTCTAAGATGGTACATCCATTTGCTGCAGCGTTGAGGGGTCTAGTTGACACTGTCTCTGCCATTTATGGCTCTCTTTTGTCAATTGGAGACGAAAAGTGATCTTCAATGAACAAGGTTGATTGACAAACAAAGCCCAAGTGGGAAGAGCAGCTCGATTATGCGACAAGACCGTCGTGGAAAGAATGCGAGGCCACACTAAATCGGTGTCATCAACACATGTCGGCTGAAGAGTCAGCAAAGCAGTCGGTAGACGTTGTTAAGTCCGATCAGAGATTAGTCGCCACGAGGCATAATCGTAGCACCTTTTCGTCTTTTGTGGCAAATAAGAAAGTTGACGATAAGTCCCCAAAATGTTCATATTGCAATTTTGAAGACCATAGTATAACTAATTGTCCGTCGTTTTCAGCGTTGTCGGTGAAACAACGGTTTGATTTTGCACAATTCGCCCCGCTTTGTATTAACTGTCTTCGGAAGGGGCACACTGTCGCTAAGTGCAACGTAAAAAAGTTTCGTATATGCAACAAGTCGCATCATACGTTACAAGTCAAGAAATTGGTGCACACAGTGGTGAAGTCGCGAGTGAATCGCTGTGAGATATCCTTGGATTTCGGAATTCTGAAGTCCATTTCTTCACATCAGCCGCCTCAAACCGTTAATATCACTGGGTGGAAAATACCTAATAGTCTGCAATTAGCTGACCCACAGCCGCGAAGCCGCGAAAAATAGACATGCTCATTGGAGCAGATTCCTTTTACGACCTTTTATCAATAGGTCAAGTAAAACAAGATCTAGGACTTCCAACCCTTCATAAGAATATCTTCGGATGGGTTGTATCTGGGCGGTACTCTTCTGATGTGGGATAAGTCTTATGCTCAATTGACAAGACCTTGCAGAAAGTTTGGACAATTGAAAATTTGCCTTCCCCCATTAAAATTCTATCTGCCGCTGTGCAAAAAACATTTCGCTGATGATTTTAAAATTTTACCGTCAGGTCGTTTTCAGGTGAAGCTACCGTTTAAGTTGAGCTCGAATGCACATGGGCTTTCATGTGGCGTTGCTAAACGACGGTTTTGTCGCTCAAAATAAGATTGTCGAAAGACGTGAAATTAAGAAATAATGTACCTAGAATTTATGGAATTTCATTGGGACACATGCCAGAAACCGACAATAAAATTCCCACTCATCCACACTATTTCATTCCACATCAGATAGTTTTAAGACCTCAAAGCACGTCGACGAAACTTTGTGTTGTATTCGACCATTTTGATGGTCGGTCCCACCATTCAAGAGGAGCTGTACTCGACTTTGTTTCGATTTCGTTAACATAAGTATGCCTTGACCGCTGACGTCAAGAAAATGTATCGCCAAGTAATGGTACATGAAGTAGATCGAGATTTCCAGCTCATACTGTGGAGAAAAAACCCAGATGATTCTTTGAAAGTGTTCAGAAAACACAGTTACATATGGTACGGCGCCAGCTCCGTTTCTGGCATTACGGTGTTTGACAAAGCTGGGTGAGATGATTGAATTGTCACATCCAAAAGCTTCTGAAGTTATCAGGCACGATTTTCATTTTGATGACATGTCGACTGGTGGTGGCTGCGTTGAGGACCTTCTGACCATCAAGTCTGAAGTGTCACAGGCATTGTGTAAAGCAGGCTTTGAGTGAACCAAATGGTTGTCAAACAGTTCTGCAATCTCCGCTTTCCTTAGCACAGCAACGCCGATAACAATTTCAGAATCAGATTCAACCAAGGCACTTGGTGTTGTTTGGTTACCTGGGAAAGACGTATTCCAATTCCAAATCGATGACTCGTTTATGAGCCTCCGAGCGACAAAACAGAACATTCTCTAGGTGACATCTCGTTTATTTGATCCGTTACGTCTTTGAGTACCCTAATTATTAGAGGAAAAATCTTAATGCAAGAACTGTGGCTCAAGGGACTTGAATGGGACGAATCAATTTCAATGAATTTAGAGACAGCAAGGAACGAATTAAAAGCATACATAGTAAATATAAAGAAAATAAAAATTCCACGATTCGTCCATACAGAACCTCAATCACCGATAGAGATTCATGGATTTGCTGATGCCCCAATGAGAGCATATGGATGTTGTATCAAAACGCTCGCAATTTGTTCGAAGCCATGTTCGTCATCTCCATTTATCGTATGGGTATGCGTTGTTAACGCTTACGAAGTCAGACAGTGAGGTCTTGTGTATTGTCTTGTATATTTATCACAAATAATGGGAAATTTGCCGGCAGACAGAGTTAGAGAGCTTCGCCCATTCAGCATTTGCGGCGTAGATTTTTGTGGTCCAGTACACAAAAAATTTCGAATTCGAGGAAGGCCTCCAAACAAAGCTTATATTGCACTTTTCCTTTGGTTTTCTTCTAAGCACATTTCTTATGGCTTTCCAAAGGTTCAACGGCCGGAGAGGTGTTTCTCGAGTGGTCCACTGCGACAATGCGACGAATTTTGTCGGAGCGAGCAGGGTGGACGCAGTTCGAGAATTCCCATCAAAAAGAGGATGTGAATTTGCGTTCATAACGTCAAGAGCGCCGCACTTCTGGGGTCTATGGGAGGCAGGTATCAAATCTGCAAATCACTTACTTTTAGCCAACGCCAGCCTAACAGCAGAGAAGATGAAGAGTGGCAGTTGAGACCACATTAAACTCCAAGCCACTCGGGACAATAAGCCAGGACCCGAACGACGGCAAGGCCATAACACCCGGGCACCTGTTAGTTGGAGGACCGCTGAGGGCACTGCCGCACCAGGGGACTCCGGACCAGGAGTGTCTCGTCGCTCAAGAGGGCGTTCTGGCAGCGATGTCCAGGGAGTATGTGCTAGGGGTCCAAACACGAGCCAAGTGGCAGGAGCGGAGACCCAATATCGCCGTGGGAGAGCTCGTCATCGTCGCGGAGGACAATCCACCGCCGCAGCAGTGGATGACGGCTCGAGTGGTAGCCACAAGCGTCGCGGCGGACGGCGCAATCAGGGTCGTCGACGTTAAAACGTCGGAAGGGTCGACCTACAAAAGAGCGATTCACAAATTGGCACCCTTGCCGATTTTTTGAAGGCCTTATAGCCCTCCAAGGAGGCCGGTGTTAGCGCAGATGAGCGCTAGTGTATTGTTTGTGTCGTCATTTAATGTTTGATGTTGAAGTTGGGGGCGAGCCGAGAGCGTGGGAGTCGCATGGAGCGAATTCGCCCGCTCCGCCTCGTTAGTTAAAATTAATTTGAAGAAAATGTAGTCGGAAATTACATAGTTTCAAACTGAGCGCATTCTTCATCTTATTCTTTATTTCACGTCAATTAACGGTCTAGTTATACATCTACATATAGTTTAAATTAATAATAAAAAAACTGTCTATGATTTTTAGTAGTCTTTCACTGATAATAAGTATATTTAATTATATTTCTCATTGCTTAAAAAAACATTTAAAAAATAAAAGAAACGAATACTATTGTATTTTCATGTCACAGCTTATTTGACTCTAATTCGCAAATCTTTTTTCATGTAGTTTCTTATTGTATACTTTTGGAAATATTATTTACAAATTTTGTTTTACCTTAAAGGGGTTTCACCATACGGTAATTTTTGTACGCCGGCTTTAAAAAAATTATGTCCTTAAGTACTTGGAAAATGAGAAATCTCAAGGCATTCTTCGCGATATGCATTATTTAAGACGTACTTATGTAGAATCAATCACCAAACACATTTTCGACAGGACAAGTACCATGCAAGTATACCATGGCCAAAACAAATAAATAATGAAGTAAGTAAGTCGTCTCGCCGACTTGGGTATACCATACACCAGGTGAAACAAATATTTAAGATTTCGAAAACCAAATGTGTGTCTATTAAATTGTTTTAACATGCCTCATACCATATGCTTTCTCGCTCACAAACTCTACAAACTGCTCTACAAACACACGAGCACTCTAGCGCCGCCACTAGCCAACGGCCAATTCTGCCCTTATGGATCGCGTAGCAAAATTCGTTCATACGTATATTTTGTATGTTTCTAGTCCGATTTCAAATTTGGTAGTTTGATAGAAATAGATAAGATTTACTAGTCTGCCAAATTTGATCGCGATGGTCAAAAAATTGCAAGAGCCAATCGGTTTTTTCTAAATTATAGAGGCGGAAGTGGGCGTGGCAACATATTAAAATATATATATTCTGCGCGCATACTAAGCCAATATACATACTAAATTTGGTATCCTTAGCTTTGTTAGTTTTCGAGAAAATCAGTTTTGTTTAATTTGCGGGGGCGGAAATGGGAGTGGCAAAATTTTTAAATAGTCAATATCTGCGCCTGTATTAAGGTAGCTTACATACCAAATTTAATGTCGGTAGCTTTCATAGTTTTTAAGCAAATCAGAGTTATGTAAATTCCGTGGGCGGAAGGGGGCGTGGCAAAAAGTTGGAACAATTAGTATAACCCAACAAGTATATAACCCAAATTTGATGTCTCTATCTGCCATACTTTTTAAGAAAATTTGAAACAAACTCGATAAGCGTACATACTACACGAGACTGCATACCAAATTTGGTGGCTCTAGCTCTTATAGTCTCCGAGATCTAGGTGTTCATACGGACGGACGGACGGACGGACGGACAGACGGACATGGCTAGATCGACTCGGTTTTTGATCCTGATCAAGAATATATATACTTTGTGGGGTCGGAGATGCTTCCTTCTGCCTGTTACATACATTTTGGCGACTTTAATATACCATTTCACCCTATGGGTGTATGGTATAAAAATCTTGTCCTAACCTAAGGAGGCCCCGAAATACCTTTAATTAATTTGAGTTTAGATATTTGTAATTTTATATAAATGTTCAATATTAAAAATTCTTAAAATATCAGAACCTAGGGCCGAAGGCGTGATAACTCGATAACTCGAGGCGTTGGTAAAAATAGCAATACGGCCAAGCATCCTATTTCAAAAAACACGAAAAACAATACATTTTTTATGGAAATGACATTATAAAAGCAAATGTGGGTGTCACAGAAATGACGTTTGTCAGTTGTAAAATCTCTCAGCTTTTCCTCCAACAGTTGGATAATGTTGGTGTTTAGATTATATAAAATAAGATAACAATAAGACAATATATACAACAAATGGAAATGTATGTCAAGATTAGAATGTATCCCGATTATAGATATCAATGGCCTGGCAGTCATACGTAGATCTGATATGGTCAGCAGTTAACAATAAAGACCTAGTTAATTACGCTGCTATGGTTAGATATTATCAATAAAGACGTATTTTGTTAACCTAACTCATCGTCATAAAGTGAAAAATATTTTGTCAACTCAGGCGACGAAATCTCTCAACAAGGGAACTGGTCAACTAGGCAACTACTTTCTTTGCACGCGTGGACACATTTACAATCCTAAACGAGGGCACAAATTAATGAACATTCCACATCAATCTGGGGTCCCGACTAAAACATAGCAATTGATTAACTTGGCAATCATTGCGTAGCATACATACAAGTCAACTAGTAGCTGGTTTTCCGCAACGGGGTAGCAATTCATACCCATTGAATAAAAGTTGATCAACTAGTCGTTCACTTTCTCAAAATCATTTAACAAACCATAAAAAGCTATTTTGTATGTAAAATAAAGTTTGTTTAACTCATAAACTCTGTTTCCTTCCATTAAAAAAACAGAGGGCAGGGGCTAACTTCGACCGCGTAAAAGTTTGTATACCCTTGCAACTTTTTTGGTTACTGTTTCCTTATCTTTAGCCATCAAAGTGGAAAAACGTTTTTTCTAAAATGTTGGCGAAACAACGGCCTACAATCTTCCTATGGAAATAACGAAGATTTTGATAAAAGTCACTGTTTTCCACCGATCGTTCCTATGGGAGCTATATGATATAGTCACCCGATTTTTATCAAGTTCAGCGCAGTAATTAACGGATATATCAAACTAACAAATGTTTAATTTGAAAGCAGTCGCGTCAAAAGTAACAAAGTTATTGACAAGTCACTGTTTTCGACACTGGTCCGATCCGGCTGAATCCAAGATATACAGCCTGTGCACTATATTCAAGCCTTCATTCAAAATTTCAGCTCTATAGCTCTTACGGTCTAGAAGGAGTTTGCACTGATCCAGACGGACGAACGGACAGACGGTCAGATGGACGGACATGGCTATTTGAACTCGTCTCGTCGTGCTGATGATGATATATACTTTATATGGTCGGAGATGCCTCCTTCTATGCGTTGCACACTTCTGACAAAAATTAATATACTCTTTTTGCAAGGGTATAAAAAATGAGCTCTGGCGTCAGCTATCTCTGACCTAGTTAACTCGGTCATCAACCCAGGTAGTACGCACGAGTTCTTTAGTTTGGCATCAGTCAGCAAATTTTAAAAAGATATAAAAATAAAAGAAATTCAAAAAATTGGTTTCACCAGTCGTCACTTGCGTGGCGTTTATCAGTGTAAAAACAATAGCAATATTGGAAAAAATTAACTATTGTTAAACACTGATCAAAAAAGCGAATCAATTTATTTCTACACTTGACCAATTCAAGGAACGAGGCGGAGTGTTCCATGTCTGACAAAATAAATATAAATAAAATAAGCAAGTACATAAGAATATAAAAGAAATTTTGGATCCAAATTGAAGAAATTCATTATGAGATTCATCGGCTAGATGAAAATCTAGCCGAAGCCAGTTATAATATAACTACGTTTGTGGCCGCAGAAAATACAATGCTAAAATTCTGTGTGGCACCAGCAGAAAAGGTAGTGATACAATCACTGCCTGTATTGCAATCGATACAATCATTGCAACTGCCCAAAATTCCCATTCTAAAATTTGATGGGGATTATTTGAAATGGCAACCATTTCGTGACATTTATAAAAAGGTGGTTCATGAGTCAAATGTAACCACAATAGAGAAAATGTGGTACTTAAAATAAAACGTTTCTGGAGAAGTAGAGAGACAGGAACCAATTACAACACTGCTTGGTCAGTATTGCAGGAATGATTTAATAATAAACGAGTTCTAGTAACAGCCATACTGACAATGCTGTTTGATCACCCAAATGTGGAAAATGACGCAGCTTTTATAAAGAACTTGCATGATAACATTTTTGGATAGTTGCAAGCCTTCAAAAATGTAGGCGTCAATATTGAATCGTCAGATGCTGTCATAATGTTTCATAAGACAAGGAAATTGGACAGAACCACGTATAATGTTAGTATTTCTTTACTTTTAAAGTTTGTTTTTTTATTTTTAGTGTCTTACTTGAAAGTCAAAAAGCCCGAATTTGAAAATCGCAACTTTTCAGGAGAGCGTTTCAAAGTTTTTCACTTCAGAAGTTTTACTCTGATCGATCTAACATTTTAACGCACTATTCTTGAGATGTTGTGCATTCAGAAAAAAAAAATATATTAAAAAAAAAAAATGTTTAATACTATAACTCACCCTTAATAAACGACCTGATCAACCGTTGGATCGCAAAAGCACGGTGGCAACATTGCCACTAATACTTGATGAACATTCAATTATGCGAGTAGCAACTCGACTACAACAAGCACAAATATCAACGAAAACAAGGAATCCATATCTCTTGCCGTATAATGATCCGGTGGTAAAAATGATACTACGGAAACTTCATGAAGACTATCTGCACTGTTGACATGAGGCACTACGCGGAAAAGATCGGCAGCAGTACCACATCATTAATGTGAAGCCGATGGCCCGAAATGTGATTCAGGGCTGCGTAGCATGCACCAAGTACCGGCCTCAGTTCTTTAAACAACCTGAGCACCGTGTATCTCAGAATGGACCCTTTCTCCACGCCGGAGTAGACTATTGTGGACCATTCTGGATCATCCATAAGGTTCGAGGCAAACGTACTAACAAAGCTTACATTGCAGTATTTGTATGCTTTGAAGCCAAGGCAGTCCACCTGGAGTTGGTCAGAGACCTGTCCACCTCCTCATTTGTAGGTGCGCTTCACGTCTTTATTGGGCGAAGAGAAAGATGCCAGACATTATACTGCGACAATGCAACAAACATTCTTGGAGCAAACAACCAATTGAAGGAGCTGACCAATACAATACACTCAAAAAAGGCAGCAGGTACTATCAAGGAATTTTGCAACCAAAAAGGAGTGCAATTTAAGTTAATACCACCACGGTCTCCCCATTTCGGAGCATTATGGGAAGCTGCTGTAAATTCCGACAAGCATTTATTGTTGAAAAACATATCGACAGCAACCTTAACGTTTGAACAACTGTCTACCATCATTGTTCCATTCCCGTAACTCCAAACTCAGACTTCCCAGGCCATCTATTGATCGGAGAACCATCGGTAGCCCAACTAGATGCAGAGCCAGTAACACAGCGATCGATTCCAGAGCAATGGTCTCCGGAGTACCTACAGGAATTGCAGGGTACATCCAAGTGGAAGAAACCATATAACAATGTCAAAGAAGGCATGATGGTAATGCAGTGGCTGATTGGACGAACTGTTAAATTATATTCAGGCCTGGATGGATACGTCCGAGTGGTGGACGTTAAAACATCCAGAGGCACATACAAGCAGGTTATCCATAAATGGGCTTCCTTGCTTTGTGAGACGGGGATAAAACGTAAAATCGAGGAAGATGACACAGAATTCAAGTAGTAAAGGTTGGAGAAATGGAGTTAATAAAGGCTCCGTAGGCATGCACAGCAATGCAGAGACACGATCATGTCAACTCGGATCTACGAACAGGAAAATCTTCTTCTTCCAGCGCCAACGACGATCGCCTTTAGAAATGATTGGCAACATTGCGAACGGCTTATTTGGTGTGCTGGACTCAAAGTATGTAACAGATAAATATTATTAAGCGAGACTAAGCCACAGATGAAAATCAGATGAAACTAACCAAGGTCCAGGACAATGCGGTAAAGGCATTGCAATGGTATATTATGCTAACTACCCAGATGACAGTTATTACAGGGAATCTGCAACGAATTCAAACCGAAATTTCCCGAGTATTTACAGATGCCCATCATAGCTGAATAAGCCCGTTACTACTGTCACCAGGCCGGTTTCGGTCGGTCGGTTTAGACATTTTTAGTGAAAAGGAAAAAATGATAATTTTTAAAAAAAATCGCAACTTTAAAACTGAATATTGGGCGATTTCAACAATCGATTTTTTGGTTTTATCTGAAAAGTATGTTCTTTTTAATAGCATGTTTCATAAATTTTAATAATTACTTAAATCGTTATTGAACTAGAAGCGTTTAAAAAATGTACTAAATATTGGCATTTTTGAACTTTGATGGAATAAAACTAGCAAGACTCAACGAGTATCAATACCGGACTACATACACTAGGTAGGTGAAATATTTACCTATCATATGTATATAGTCCCAATATGCGGAGACCTGCGACAGCCATGCGTAAGCCATAAAACTAAGGCAACCTCGCCTAAAAAATGCGCTGCAGGTATAAGGAAGAAAAAGAGCGCATGCGTATTGGCCTGTAGCGTCTTTGTATTTAAATGATGCTTAATGCGTAATGCTGTTTTGAAAATACTAACTGGTTATATATATGCCTTTCTACAATGTTAAATTGCTAATTACCTGCTTTGGAAAAACTGACAAGACAGGTAAATGTTATTTAAGTTGATGAAAAATTTGTCCTAGTTGTAGGTTGGTCGTTTTTATTTCCGTTTACCTAATTGGATGTAAATACATATTAAATACAAAAAGGGTAATACCAATTTTTCGTTCTACCTAGTTAATTAAAAAAATATAATATAAAGAGCTAATTATTCCTCTCGTTTGCGACAGTTTATTTTTAACTTCATAAGTGTAATCATGGAAATACTTCAAGGAGTTTTTTTTTTTTAAATAATAAAATGACATCTTTAATAACAGGGATAAGTCAAGAGATCATTAAAAGGTTGGCTGTTATCTTGAATGTTAAAAATTGCAAGGAAATGGAAAATGGTAAAAAATTTGCCGAATATACTTCAAAGACTGCTCATCTTTTGACTGAATTGTATCCGCAAAAAAAAACTTACCCTAACGGTACATAAGATTTTGGCTCACGTAAAGGATTTAATAGAATTTCAGTGTTCACCAATTGGAGAGCTATCCGAAGAAGCACAGGAATGTAAAAACAAGGACTACAAAAGGATTAGATACACTAATACATTAAAAACTTCTCGTGTTAGACAAAATTAAGACCTTTTTAACATGCTGGCAGCCTCTTCGGACCCACTTATTGCATCACTGAGACACGTGCGATCACGAAAGGATTTGGAAAATAGCAACTATAGTCTCGAACTGTTGAGTTTATTAGATACTGATGTAAATATTGAAAATTATTTTGAAGAAAATCAGCCATCAATAGCAAATTTTAAAATTAACCTAAAAAAAAATTTAAAAAAAATTTTTTTTTCTTTTTGTAATTATGTTAAAAAATCAAATTAAAACATTAAAAAATGTTACATAGTCGTCTAAAACAATGAAAAATTCCATTTGTGATTGAAAAAAACCGGGTTTCGATCCATTTTTAAAGGAAAAACATGCTTGGAAATATTTTCTTGACCTTGAATATTACAGCACCACGAACACCCAGCACTTTTGAGAAAACATTCATTTTGAAGCTTAAGGTATTTTTTATCATATGCTTTTTAAACTTTTGAAATCGCTTTATTGGTTTAGACGCTATGATTTTTGCAATGCTAAATGCCAGAAGGCCCCACTGTGCGACGTTTACGTCTAATAGCAACTGTGAGTTGGAACTTTTTAAAACCGCAAAATCATCAACTTGTCAGATGCAACACACAAACAGATCATTCGGATGGTAAGACATGTATTACAAAAATCAGTGGATTTTTGCCACCACTAGACCAATTGAATTTGAAGTGAGATGTGACGATAACATACAAAGTGCTATCCGAATAACAGGTCATATTGTCATATGTGTGGTTTGGCAACTTCAGCCTTGGCCAATTCACGAAGATGCAGCTAAGCTACAACAAACAAAGCAACATTCAAGGAAAAGTGGAAACTAAGAAAGTTGGTAAAAGTTACCAGAAGGCCCCAGACAATTATTGGTTCTTGTGATGGTATATGGAATAACCCCAAGGCACAATGGTCCAGAGCAGATGACCGTGAGTATCGTCAATCCTATTCCGACCCCGCTGCAGCAAATCCAACCCCCAGCAAGTTTGCGACCAACGTTGATAACGTTGAACTATGAGTTATGCACTGGTAAGCTCTCTATTTATTTTACTATAAATTTTATAGTATAAAGAAATGCATTATTCTTAGTAAGATCAGATACCAATTGTAGCTACATCAATTTATGTATTGATTGCGACTACTATTAGTCACTGGTTTATGTACCAGTGCCTATTTACATATAAATAAATAAACATTAAATAAATTCAAGAAATACTACCATCTTTCATTGAACAGATAATATTGCAGTTGTTGCGACATTCGTGTGTCGAAGTCCGACACTAAAAGTCGAAGGCCAAAGTCGAGAGCGAAAATATATTAGTTTCAAATTTTTCTTTTTAAAGAATGAGAAAAATATTTAAATATACTTATTATTAGTGAAAGACTACCAAAAAAGACTGCATTCGCCGATTTTGGATATCTTTAATAGTTTAAAGGCTAGACGGGTTCCAATTTTTCAGTACCTCTGCACGAAATAAGCTGTGAATATACTGAATACACTGTAATAATAGGTATAGTTATCCGGACTTGATCAAATTTGGCACTGTCATTAATCGGTATATTAAACTGAAAAGTATTAGTTATTGACAGCAACGATAAATCTAACGAAATTATTGATAAAAGTAAATGTTTTCTTAACGATCTTAATCAAATTTGATGCAGTCAATAATAATAGGTATGCAAAAGTAAGAAATATTAATTTTTATGACAATAGAAAACAACGAAGCTATTGAGAAAAGTCACCGTTCTCAGTGCACACTGGTCAAAAGCTTTGACATAAACTACAATTATAATGCTAGCGTATTGAAATTTCATTTTTGTAAAATTTTAATTTTTTTCTTTCTGCTGTTTAACCAATTATTTCCTGAATTTTGAAAAAAAAAAATGTAAAATTGAACCAAATCGCATTCTTTTAGTCTTTTTTAAATTGTTCGATAAGTATTTTTTTTTTACCTGGTTAGAGATTACGACCTACTGAAATTTAAATCGAACTTAACCGGCTCGAGGTCAATCTTACAAAAGAAGATTATTTCAAAGACAAGACACAAAAGGATGAGCAGGTTATTTGTATAGCTATTTCAAGAACTACCAAGTTTTATCATCAGCAGACTTTGCTAAAGAACTCCAGAATTCCAAAAAAAAACTTTTTTCTATATGGTACAATATACCGTGTATAAAATAACAGGTCGTGAATTTAGGTTGTTAAGGGCGAAGCTCTTAAACTAATATTTCATAGCGCCTAAGGGTATGCACAAAAAGGTGGTCTTCGGTATTGTAGGCTTCGCCAACTTTTTTCGCTTCATTTAGTGGCAATGTAACTAGTTTTAGCGTTGAAGACATGGTATGGCTATTGCAATTCTGGAGTTCTTTAGCAAAATCTGCTTATGATAGAACTTGGTAGTTCCTGAAATAGCTATACAGATAACCTGCTCACCTTTTTGTGTGTTGCCTTTGAAATAATCTTCTTTTGTAAGATTGACCTGGAGCCGGCTAAGTTCGATTTATTTTTTTTTATATTACAATTCCGATGCATTAAATGGATGATAGACGGACGATCCAAAGTTTATTATAGACATATATGGACTATAGTATACTCGTTACTTTTGACGCGATTGCTTTCAAATTAAACATTTCTTAGTTTAATATTTTTTTTTTTTATACTTTTATGACTTAATAAATAACAGTATATAATTTTTTTGAAGTGAAAACTTCTTTAGAATCGTTGGGAGTGATTTCAGACTCGATGAAACGAAAAGGCGACACTAAACAGAGACACATATAGATCTTATAGTATTTAGCCTGCGAGAGAATGAGATGCAAATATATAATAAAAAGCATTATGAAAAACTTCGACCAAGCTGGGGAGTCGAACCCCGGCCGCCCGATCGCCAAGCTAGCAAACTAACAACAGAGCCACGTCGACACTTTGTAAATTGCCGTCGAGTTCTGTAGTTAGTGTGCTCGCTGCGAGAGAATGAGATGCAAATATATAAAAAGCATTATGAATAAAAAGCATTACGAAAAACTTCTACCAAGCTGGGTATCGAACCCCGGCCCCCCGATCGCCAAGCGAGCACACTAACAACAGAGCCACGTCGACACTTTGTAAATTGCCGTCGAGTTCTGTAGTTAGTGTGCTCGCTGCGAGAGAATGAGATGCAAATATATAAAAAGCATTATGAATAAAAAGCATTACGAAAAACTTCTACCAAGCTGGGAATCGAACCCCGGCCGCCCAATCGCCAAGCGAGCACACTAACAACAGAGCCACGTCGACACTTTGTAAATTGCCGTCGAGTTCTGTAGTTAGTGTGCTCGCTGCGAGAGAATGAGATGTAAATATATAAAAAGCATTATGAATAAAAAGCATTACGAAAAACTTCGACCAAGCTGGGAGTCGAACCCCGGCCGCCCGATCGCCAAGCGAGCTCACTAACTACAGAACTCGACGGCAATTTACAAAGTGTCGACGTGGCTATTTATATATTTTTTTGTGATACATTTTTATTTACTTTTTATTTATTTACTTTTTATTTACTTTTTTTTTATTTACTTTTTATACCCTTGCAGAGGGTATTGTAAAATTGGTCAGATGTTCGTAACGCACAGAAGGAGGCGTTTACGACCCCATAAAGTATAGAAATTCTTGATCAGCATGAGAAGCTGAGTTGATATAGCCATGTCCGCAAAATGTTTTCTTCTAGACCTATATGATATAGTGGTCCGATCCTAAGGATTTTCATACTTTATCTTACCCGGGTAATAAAAAACCCCAAAAAAAGATATCATCCCGATAGCTGTTAAGACGGCTGAGTAAAACGCATACGCACAGACGGACGGACAGATGGACATGGCTATATCAACTCAGCTTCGCAGGTCGTAAACGCCTCCTTCTGTGCGTTACGAACATCTGACCAATTTTACAATACCCTCTGCAAGGGTATAAAAAGTAAATAAAAATGTATCACAAAATATATAATGAATGAATGCACAGCAACTAGAATCACTGTCTGTTCAGCTCTCTAAAGTGGGAGAAATATGTGCATGCGAAACCAGATTGAGCAATGGAAAAACAGTTTTAATTGTGGCAATTTATATTTCACCCAATCAATCAATAAATAGCATCACGGAATTCATTCATGAAAATTTAAAAAAGTATACACCAGAAGTATCGCGGATACTTAGAAAAGATTACGATAAAGTTCCAATGATTTTAAGTGGCGATTTTAACGTAAATTTTGCATTGGACACAGCGGTTCCTTTAATTGACTTTCTCAATACAACATTCAGTTTAAAAATGTGTAACAATCGCACTGAATCAACAACACGATCAAAAACAACAATTGACGCGGTATTTCAAAGATATGTTGACAACATCGAAACCAAAGCACTTGTATCATATTTTAGCTATCGAAAGCCACTCGTATCATTTGTTGAAATTGAAAACATTGAGGATGAATAATAATAAAATGAAGAAAATAAAACATGACCTTTATAGCAATATTATAATGAACCTATAATTATCCCGCTCCTAATGCTGCTTTCGTCTCATTCTCTCTCAGTTTGTTTTACGGAAGGTTTCACTTCTATCGTGTCTAACCGTTAGACGCCCTCTTTTTTTTTCAACTTATGCTAGTCTCTAATTGAGCTCTCGGCAGAAATAGATGTTTGTAATTTAGGCTTTCTTTTCAAAAATAAATTTGTATATAAACTTAAAAGCTATATTAGTGTAATGAAACAAAAATCGATCGCAACAAAAAGTAAAGAAAAAATTTTGCGTAAGTATGGTAGTTTAAGATAAAAGAAAAAAAGAAAAAAATTTTATTTTAATATATCTGTTAATGACTGTGCCGAGTTTGATAATGATCGGGTGACTATATCATATAGCTCCCATAGGAAGGAACGGTGAAAACCAGTGACTTTGATCAATAACTAACTATGCTAAGTTTCAAGGCCGTTCTTTCGCCTTTTTAGATAAAACGTTATTCCACTATAATGACTTTAATTGGCTATAGGTAAGTAAAGAGTTACCAAAAAATTTGCAAGGGTATACAAACTTTGACTCGGTCGAAGTTAGCCCCGGCCCTCTGGTTTAAGTGTACTTTTGATATGTGGAATAGTTTTTTTTTTTGTGTATCTTTTTTTTTCTGACAAACACAAGTCGAATTCTTTCCGAAGTGCCGTTGCCGAACCTACCCGAGCATTTACAGTGTATGTGAAACGGCAGCGCTGCGGCTGAGCTAGGCCCTAGACCGTGGAATGGGCCGTGCCGACCACTGAGTTAAAGTCTGCCTTTTTTTAAACAGAGAACAGATTGAAAGCTTACCTAAGCTAATAGCTGACTTTAAGGGCCTAGTGAAATTCCAGGGTTATGAAATAAATTTTGTTCGTTGTGATTTCTAGATGGCCTTAGGCCTTTTATTAGGAAAAAAACATTATTTTTGGCAAACTCTTAAAAAAATGAAGTAAGTAAGTCGTCTCGCCGACTTAGGTATACCATACACCAGTAAAACAAATATTTCAAATTCATTCACGTATTTTTTAAAAATTCTGTTTACATGCTTTTTACAAGCATATTTCAGTATATCGCTCACTCAAGCATATGAGCACACTAGCACCGCCACCAGCCAACGGCAATCTCCGGCCTTATGGAAAATCGTTTATACGCATAAATTGATTATTTTTTGACCGATTCGGATCAAATTTGGTGTTTTGCTGGATATTAAGTGTGACAAATTTAATTGGAGAAGGTGCAAAATTACGGGAGACAATCGAGTTTTTTGAAATTGCGGGGGCGAAAAGGGGCGTGGCAAAAGTTTGAAATAAACTTGAACACTTTACATACTACACGAGTCTACATACCGAATTTGGTGGCTCTAGCTTTTACAGTCTCCGATATCTAGGTGTTCATACGGACAGACGGGTGGTCGGACGGACAGACGGACGGAACTAAAAGCTTGTTAAATAAATCGTTCATTGTGTTCAGGCACTTTCTTTTCTTGCATGATTTATTCGATAATATCACATATCCCAATTCGCATTTCTTTGCGTAGTCGTAGTTTTAAATTTGTTTTTTTTCATAGTGCAACAATTCCTTTTTTTATACTGCGACTTGCCAATATTTTATGGACAGTCGATAAGAAATGTGTCAGAAAGAAAAATTTCCAGCGGCTACAACCAATTCCTCTCACGGTATTGCTTTCAAAATGCGGCTAAATCTTTCAACAGCTTTAAAAGGTTTTACCACCATTCTTGCGTTGAATTTTTAAAAATATCTCTTGTTCCTTTTATGCTTTTTCCATTTCGCCGCAACTTTCGAGGCAAAATTTCTAAACTTTTTTTTCTGAACAGATTTCCGGACTCGTGATTATTTGCAAAATCGAATAAAGTATTCGGATTGGTAGGGACATTGTGCCTGTTGGCGAATTATTCGGCCATATAATAATCTGCTACTCGTTTGGATTCGAAGCTTCAAAACTTCCCTTGCCACAATCTTCCCGAAACAGATTAGACAACGTTATGTAGTTTTACATTTATTTTGCGTCCGTCGCATTCGAGTTCTCTTGGTACAGTAAATTCTTAAATTCTTATATGCTACGAGAGAGTGTAGTTCAAAGTAAAATGTAAAGGGAAACGCAAGAAGAGAGCCAACAGTGATGCTAGATTGAACTCTCTTTGAGCCTGCGATATATCGATAGTTTAGCTATTTAACCCAATGGTTAATATTTCACAATAATTAAATTAATGAGTTTAAATTTAAGAGTTCTCCTCCAACATGCTCCCCCTGTTGAAAGAACCAACTTTCAAATAAATGATTCTAGAAGCGCAGCAATCTTGTGAATTGGCCTTTTGAAGATTCCTTTTGCAGTTGACTACTCGAATTTTGTCATCAGGTCCGGCATTTACAGACACTACTCTTGCTAAAGGCCAATGTTGAGCCGACACGTTGTCTTCATGTACTATAACTAGTTGTCCCACGGCCACATTTGGTTTTCCG
Source organism: Drosophila willistoni (assembly GCF_018902025.1). Taxonomy (NCBI): domain Eukaryota; kingdom Metazoa; phylum Arthropoda; class Insecta; order Diptera; family Drosophilidae; genus Drosophila; species Drosophila willistoni. Next base: position 503,024 of record NW_025814176.1, on the reverse strand, counting down.
TAAATCCTTTTGATGCGTTGTTGTAAGTTATGAACATAATCCCATGCCCACAGTGTCCAGAATTGTTGTTTCAAATCGGTCACACGCTGCCATCTATCCAGATACCGCAGTTCCGCTCCGGGAGGGTCCGTGGAATGGTAGAGTAATGATTCTGGTACTGACGTTAATTCGGTTCCAATCAGCAAATGCCCAGGAGTGCGAGCATTGAAATCGTTGGGGTCAGTGGGTTAGTGGGTACTATTGGCCTTGAATTAAAAATAGCTTCTACATCCGAGTACACAGTGAGTAGTTCCTCAAAAGTAAGAGATGCGTTTGAAATATTCTTCAGAGCCAGTGTCTTCGCTGATTTTACTGACGCTTCCCAGAGGCCGCCAAAGTGTGGAGCTCTAAGGGGAATAAAGCAAAAGTTAAATGCTTTAATTGAACTATATGTTTTTATGTGAGCTATGACGTCTGAGTTAAACAATTTTGACTTAAATTCAGCTAGCCTTGTAGCAGCGCCAACAAAGTTTGTGGCGTTGTCGCAAACCATGCCCAATGGTACACCACGGCGCGCTACAACTCGGAGACAAATTCAATATGAATCGCCTTTGAAGCAAAACATACAAAAATTGCCGCATACGTGAAAAATGGGCCGCAAAAATCTACTCCTGTTAGTAGGAATGGTCTTTCAGCTCGTAGTCGATCAGCAGGTAGATTGCCTATCAGTTGAGTCATGAGGCGAGGTTTTAAGTGCAAGCAGTGGATGCAGCTTCACACAACCTTTCTAATTAAAGCTCGTGCGTTGATTACCCAAATTCGTTCTCGTAAAAGAGATAAAATAAACTTTGGGCCATATTATGTCTTCCGTGTGTTGTTGTAACTCTGATACTCTATTTGCTACAAAACAATTTAGTGTTGATGCATGAAGTTTCAGCCATTGCAAAACAATTTTTGAGTCGGTCCAAAAGTATACCTTGTCGATGTATAATTTTAATGTCCTTTTAAATTTGCGCCAAGTCCGACTGAGCAACAATGCTCCCCACAGTTCTTACTTAGGCAATGACTGTGTCTTGGTAGGTGCTAACTTTGATTTCGCAACGAGTAAAGTGACTTTGACTCCACTCGCGAGTTGTGATCGAACATAAAGACAGCATCCGTATGCTCTTTCGGATGCGTCAGCGAATCCGTGTATTTCGCATCGATACGTTTTTGATGTGTTCACATATCGTGGTATTTGTAGATTTAATAAGTCTTTAAGATCCTGTAAAAGTTCCTTCCATCTTTCCTAAATTTGACTATCGACAGGCTCATCCCAATCTAGGCCCTTGAGTGTCAAGTCTTGCATAAGAATTTTGCACCGAACAATGACTGGACTTATGAATCCCAGAAAGTCAAACATTCTTGCTACTACTAACAGAATTGATCGTTTAGTAAATGGTCCTTGATGGTCACAAATGTATCGAAATGTAAAGATGTCAATGCTGGGCTGGATGCCCATTCCCAGAGTTTTGGTAGTGTCTTGATCTTCCATGGCGATAAATACTTCGTCCTCTGAAGTTTTCATAATTTCCTTGCAGTTGCTACTAAATTTTGTAAGATGCAATCCAGCCTGTGCTATGATGTCTACTGTTTAATTTTTAATGCGTTGAAGCTCAGTTACGCTATCATCTCCGGTTAGCAAGTCATCCACATATAAGTCGTTGCGTAATGTTTTAGCACCTATAAGATGATCATGTGAGTACAAATTGGCAATATGGTGAACACCTCTGATAGCTAAGAAAAGTGCAGCTGACATGCCATATGTCACCGTGTTAAGCACGTAAGTTTTTAGTTCTTCTGTTTTTTGTTGGTCGCCATATAATGCGCTGAAATCTCCGGTCTCTTGGATCTATGACAAATTGGCGATACATCTTGGGTATGTCGCCTGTAAGTGCAAACCTGTTCAGACGAGATGATAGAAATGTTATAAATAGGTCTTGTTGAATTGTGCGGCCAATCATTAACAGCTCATTTAATGATTTTCCCGATGATGTTTTAGCCGAAGCATCAAACACAACTCTAAGTTTCGTAGTAACGCTTTGCGTAGTAACGCCGTACTGCGTTGTCGTAGGAGAATCCTAATTTCTCTGGGGGTTCCTTAAATGGAAGTCGAACTTGGAGTCTTCCATCCAATTTTACAATTGCATTTTTACAAAAATGGCTTTCGCATTCCTGTTCTTCTTTGGTTTGCCGGTCTTCAATTTCCCAAAATCTTTTAACTAGAAGATCAAGTGATGGGTTGACGTGTACCAATAAACATTGTTGTCGAGGCCTTTCGTGTGTGGTTTTCAAATTGCCACCAACTATCCATCCACATTTCGTGTTGATTAAATATGGCATGTTTTCGCCCAAGCTTGGCTGACCATCGAGGATTACTGCAAACAGCCCATTCGTGTTTATTAAAATGTATATCTTGTGTGGCTCGTTAAAATACGGATCGGATAGATTGATATCCGTAGGTATATTCCAATTTGATGTATCAATATTCTCGTGTGGTTGCTGAGCACATGTTTTCTTGATGACGGCAATCGCATTGTGTTTAATGCCTTGACTGCTTCCGGTAATACCACTGAATTCTTGAGATACGCGAGTCCTATCCAGATTTAGCCGCTTGGCAGTCTCTTCTGTAATAAAATTAAGTTCAGAACATGAATCTAAAAGTGCCCGTAAAGTATGTAATTGGCCAGACTTATCCATTATGAGAATCTATGATGTAGGAAGCATCCTTTTTTTATCAGTGTTCGTTGATAACGAAGTGCTTTGTGAATTAGTTATTGGATTAACAGATTGAATTGATGATGATAGGGTTTTTATCGGGGTGGAGGCGAATTGATGCAATAACGTATGATGAGCCGATCGGCACACCTTGCAACGGGAGAGTGAGGGACAATCCTTGTCGCTATGTCCAGTGCGCAGACAGTTAAAACATGCATTGATCCGTTTGACTGTTTCGAACTTTCGTTGTATCGATAACTCTCCAAATGACTTACAATTACTAACATAGTGAGCCGTCGAATGGCAGTGTAAGTATTGAGAGCTAATATTGAGGAATGCTTTTGACGTTGATGGTCGTTTCCCTCCTAGTGAACTATTGCGCTGGCCGAGTTAACCTGTCTGATGACTTTCTAGGAACTGGCAGCGGCGATGAAGAATTGTGCAGAATTCCTCCCACATTGAAAGCTTGTCGAAGCTTTGCTTTTCGTCGTAGACGCCTTTGGTCTCAGCATCAACAATCGTAAGAAGTATGTGAATCATGATGTTATTCATTACTTCCTCAGTTGATCCTAGTGTAAGAAGTGATCCGCGTATAGCAGACGCATTATCCATGAGCTTCTGCAAAAGTCTTGCTTCTGGTTGCTTGACTAAAGGTAAATTGAACAGACTCGATATACAATCATAAAGATTAGAACGTCGTTCTCGCAGCGAGCTTCTAATCTTGACCAAGCATGACTGTAGTTTTGTTCGGTGACTTGGAACGACATCACGACCTCAAGTGCAGGTCCCGATAAACATTCGAGAAGATAATTGAACTTATCAATTGTTGGCATGTGATGATCGTTGTGAATAAGATTCAGGAAATTTTTTTTTTTTTGCTTTTTCTTATCGATAATTATCTTTGTGCTGTGTATTTAAATTTTTCTATTTATTCTTATATATATAAATTTATTTATTTTTTTTGCCTTGTGTTTCTTTTGGTTTTATAATGGCTTGTTGTCTACCTACTTGCAAGCATTCTGATCGTTTTGATGATCAGTATAGAGCAATATCTTGTTGGCTTTGCGATAATCTTATTCACTAAAAATGTGCTGGCCTCAATGGCCGCTACTACGACAAATTTTCTGGTTTGTCCGTGTCAAAGCCTGAGCTTGGCTTAATGCGCTGGACTTGCCCATCTTGTGCCAGCCAGCAGCTTTATTTTAGCCGTATGTATAGGGATATTCGTTTAAAGTTTCTTTCTTTAAACAAACTGGCCAAACAGCTGTCTAACGAGTGTGACTCTAGCGTACATTTGTTGTCACAATTCAAGTTTGTTCCACCTTCTGAGAAGTCGCCCAAGAAATGTACCCTTGAGTTGCCTCGCAAGCAGTCGGCAGCACTCTCTATTACATCGTCTCCCATTTTACTTTCGCCTACACCATCTTCTTGTCCCTATTTATGCTCTTCTTTTCAGATTGAAGTACCCATTACAAGCCCTGGTGTACCTCAATCTATCCCTCACGGGAACTCTGATCAATCACAGGATCATGCTAGCTCTCAATCACTTGCGGATCCCAATGCTCCTCCGCCTCCACTAACTGTAGTGCCTCATCGTAAACAATTATTTATCTCTAGGCTTGCTCCTTCTGAGTCGTCTGTGGCAGCTTACATTAGTAATATATGCCCTGCTAAAGTTTTAATTCAAAAGTTTAAGTTTTCTAGGCCTCGAGAAATCTCCTCTTTTAAAATTACAGTACCTAATGAGTATTTCTCAGCTATGGTTGACACTAATTTCTGGCCAGAGGGCCTAGTTGTACACGAGTTTGCGCCCAATAAGCGCTCCCGTCCGTTGCCTGTCCACCTTCCTAATTTATCTTCTGCTTCAAAAAACTAATAACGTCTAGTCTTTGCATCCATTATCAATATGTAAGAGGACTTCTTACCAAGCTCTCGAACCTGTTCTGTGATAGCCAAACCTTTTCGGCTGACATATTAGCTTTCTCTGAAACTTGGCTTAACTCCTCTATTTTGGATAATGAAATTCTTTCTAATAACTTTATTTCTTATAGGCTTGATCGTGTTGGTCGTCGTGGCGGTGGAGTACTTATTGCTGTCAACTCGAATCTGTGTTCAAGTGTTGTGCCGATTGATCTGCCCTTAGGTGTTGAGTTTTTTTGCGTCGAAATTACATGTTCCAACTTTTGCTTATATATTTCTTGTTCATATATTCCTGCAGCTTCTGATATAACGACCTATATGCATCATGCTGATGCTTTGCAAACTATTTTTAATCGTCTTAAAGATCGCGATTTCCTTATAGTTTTAGGTGATTTCAACTTGCCTAATATTTCTTGGCTTGTTGATGATAATCTATCTTTCTTAATTCCTTCATCTCAACATGTTTTTCTTGATAGCCTACTTGAATGTCCGCTATATCAGTTGAATTCTTTCCTTAACTCTTCTAAAAGAATCCTTGATCTTGTTTTTGTCTCTGATCCCACTGTTAGTGCTGTATGCCGAATACAGCCCCTAGTAAAACCTGAAGATCCTTATCACCCTAACATTGAAGTTACTATTTCTTACAATTCCGTTACTAATTCATTTAATAATATCGCAAATTCTCGTCGTAGATGTTTTCGTAAAACAAATTTCAATTTTCTTAATAGCCTTATTTTCTCTTTTGATTGGTCATTTCTATTTGAGTGCTGCGATATAGATCGTGCAGTGAAGTTTTTCTACTCTGCTCTTAATTCTCTAATTGATAAATGCGTTCCTTATGTGAATGTCTCTACCGTCTCCAGCGCGCCAGTCTGGTTCACACGTAGGCTCTCTAATCTCCGTAACATTAAATCGAGATATTTTAAAAGATTTAAAAAAACTGGTTCGCGTCTTGACTATGCAAATTACTGTATAGCCAAATCTCAATTTTGTGTTTCAAACACTCAATGCTACAATAATTATATCGTTCGCTGTAAGGTTGAATTTTATAAGAACCCCAAAAGATTTTATAACTTTGTTAATTCCAAAAGACGCTCTAATGTACTACCCTCCACCTTCAGACTTAATGACCAGGCTGCTAATAATGATTCAGATATTGCAGATCTGTTTGCTAAATTCTTTCAGTCGACTTATTCTACTACTGTTTCGGAACCCACACCCTATCCCTTTTCAATCCCACATTTAAATTGTATGTTTTTTCCTAGTATTACTGAAGACTGTATTATCTCTAGCTTGTCATCTTTGACGTCTTCCTTCGTTCCCGGTCCTGATAATATACCTAGTTGCATCTTTAAAATGTGTTCGAATTCCCTATCTAAGCCTTTATCTCGGTTATTTTTTATATCGAGTGAGACTTGTACCTTTCCCGATATTTGGAAATAGTCTTTTATTATTCCGCTTTTTAAAAAGGGTAGCAAATCGGATGTTTCTAACTACCGTGGCATTGCCAAACTTTCGGCAATACCAAAGCTGTTTGAGAAAATTATTACGTCTTCCCTTCAACACCTATACAGATCCACGATTTCTCCTTGTCAGCATGGATTCATGAAAGGTCGTTCGTCGCTTACTAACCTTTTAGAATTGACTACCCTTGTACACCATGGCTTCCGTAAAAAGTGTCAAACTGATGTTATTTATACTGACTTTAGTAAGGCTTTCGATACGGTTGATCATTCTATGCTTCTCGCGAAACTTAACATCATGGGTTTTTCCCCGAAACTATTGGCTTGGTTAAAGTCGTATCTTATTGGCAGAACCCAAAAGGTGTCTTTTCGTTCCTCGATATCTAAAACTGTTCGAGTTACGTCAGGTGTACCCCAAGGCAGTCATCTGGGCCCCCTGTTATTTACACTGTTTATAAATGATTTGCCTTTGGCCTTGGCTCATTCACGCGTGCTCATGTTTGCGGATGACGTCAAGATTTGTTATTCCTATAATGATCCTTCTTTCCAACAGTACTTGCAATCAGATCTCGATGCGTTCTGTGATTGGTGCCACGTTAATAAATTACACCTTAATGCCTCTAAGTGTTCTTTTATGACTTTCAGTCGTTTGTCTCCGTTCCTAGCTCATTACTCTATTAAGTCTGTTCTATTAGATTGTGTACCATCGTTCAAAAACTTATGCGTTATGTTTGACCCAAAACGTTCATTTAATGTTCATATTTCTTCTATTGTCAATAGAGCATGCAGTCTTCTTGGCTTCATTAAACGTTGGGCCAAAGAATTTGATGATCCCTATGTAACAAAGTTTTTATACACTTCGTTAGTTCGCCCTACTCTAGAATATTGCTCGCCAGTGTGGAATCCGCAATATGATGTTCACCAGCGTAGTATTGAATCGGTTCAGAAGCAATTCATTAAGTTTGCGTAACGCGGTCTTCATTGGGACCCGAGTCTTCGCCTACCTTCTTATTCTAGCAGACTTCTTCTTATTAATCTTCCTTCACTTTACAACCGTAGGCTCGTTTTTGGCATTCTCTTTCTCCATAAACTAGTCAACGGCGAAGTCATTTCTACTAATTTACTAGATACGCTATATTTTTGTGTTCCCTCACGTCGGACCAGAAACTTTTTTCCTATTCACCTTAGTAGATGTCTGACTAACTACTCTCTTCACGAACCTTTTCGTGTTCTTTGCCAATCTTTAAACAACCTTTCTCACCTAATTTCTCCTCATCTTTCTGTCACTTCTCTTCGCGCTATACTTTTTAATCATCTACAGCGAAACCAATGATAATATTCTGGACTTGGATTGGTTGCAACTCATCCCTGACCACATTGGCTGTGAATCGGGGCATAGCTGGCATCTTATGCAAATAAAACACCTCCACCGGGTCGGGGTTGTTTAGTTGTGTATATAGCTAAGCTATCTTTTTCAATTAATTACTATCTGTCTTTAGCTTAAGCTTTTTCGTCGACTGCGGTGCTAGTTGACGTAAATAAATAAATAAATAAAGACGATTTGAATCTCTTAAACGCTGAATATTTGCCATCGAAACTGGGTAATTTCAGTTTCGGCAATCTTTGACTGTGAACCACTGTAGGAGACATTGAAGAACTCATAAAACTCATATCCGATGTGTTCGCTGGTCTCGTTGAACGTTTTCTTTGTAAAAGAGACAATAAATGTACCTTGATCTTTATGTACATTTCAACTAAATTACTGCGCTCTTTATCAATTACGTGCAAATGTTTTAATATGAGTAATTTGCCTATAATGAGATTCAAGTATTTGAAGTCTGCAGTCTAGTGTATCGGCATCTTCTTGGTCGTTAGTAGCAATGATCTTTCCGTGTAAATTTCGAATATGATTTTCAAACTGAGTCCGCTGGGATCTAAGATTTGTTAGTTTGTCTGTTCCCTTTGAGCTTACGGGAGTATTTGAACCGTCTTTGCCCATAATGCTTCAATAAACACCAGCAACACCTCCAAGTAGCAGAACCAACGCGAATGTTGAATAGTTATAGGTATATGTTCGCAAACTTAACTGTTTTTTGATGTACAATTGGCGCAGGCATTTACGCTTGTGTGTTTGGATATGTTAAGAGTGGAATGACAAACGACGAAAATATAACTGTTCAGTTTTCTATTATTTTATATAGTTTTCTATTACATATTCTGCGATAGCCAAACCTTTTCGGCTGACATTTTAGCTTTCTCTGAAACTTGGCTTTATTTCTTATAGGCTTGATCGTGTTGGTCGTCGTGGCGGTGTAGTGCTCATTGCTGTCAACTCGAATCTGTGTTCAAGTGGTGTGCCGATTGATCTGCCCTTAGGTGTTGAGTTTATTTGCGTCGAAGTTACACGTTCCAACTTTAGCTTATATATTTCTTGTTCATATATTCCTCCAGCTTCTGATATCATGACCTATATGCACCATGCTGATGCTTTGCAAACTATTTTTAATCGTCTTAAAGGTCGCGATTTCCTTATAGTTTTAGGTGATTTCAACTTGCCTAATATTTCTTGGCTTCTTGATGATAATCTATCTTTCTTAATTCCTTCATCTCAACATGTTTTTCTTGATAGCCTAATTGAATGTCCGCTATATCAGTTGAATTCTTTCCTTAACTCTTCTAAAAGAATCCTTGATCTTGTTTTTGTCTCTGATCCCACTGTTAGTGCTGTATGCCGAATACAGCCCCTAGTAAAACCTGAAGATCCTTATCACCCTAACATTGAAGTTACTATTTCTTACAATTCCGTTACTAATTCATTTAATAACATCTCAGTTTCTCATAGTAGATGTTTTCGTAAACCAAATTTCAATCTTCTTAATAGCCTTATTTTCTCTTTTGATTGGTCATTTCTATTTGAGTGCTGCGATATAGATCGTGCAGTGAAGTTTTTCTACTCTGCTCTTAATTCTCTAATTGATAAATGCGTTCCTTATGTGAATGTCTCTACCGTCTCCAGCGCGCCAGTCTGGTTCACACGTAGGCTCTCTAATCTCCGTAACATTAAATCGAGATATTTCAAAAGATTAAAAAAAACTGGTTCGCGAATTACTGTATAGCCAAATCTCAATTTTGTCTTTTAAACACCCAATGCTACAATAATTATATCGTTCGCTGTAAGGTTGAGTTTTATAAGAACCCCAAAAGATTTTACAACTTTGTTAATTCCAAAAGACGCTCTGATGTACTACCTTCCACCTTCAGACTTAATGACCAGACTGCTAATAATGATTCAGATATTGCAGATCTGTTTGCTAAATTCTTTCAGTCGACTTATTCTACTACTGTTTCGGATCCCACACCCTATCCCTTTTCAATCCCACATTTAAATTGTATGTGTTTTCCTAGTATAACTGAAGACTGTATTATCTCTAGCTTGTCATCTATGACGTCTTCCTTCGTTCCCGGCCCCTTGTAATATACCTAGTTGCATCCTTAAAATGTGTTCGAGTTCCCTAAATAAGCCTTTATCTCGGTTATTCTTTATATCGAGTGAGACTTGTACCTTTTCCGATATTTGGAAGGAGTATTTTATTATTCCGCTTTTTAAAAAGGGTAGCAAATCGGATGTTTCTAACTACCGTGACATTGCTAAACTTTTGGCAATATTAAAGCTGTTTGAGAAAATTATTACGTCTTCCCTTCAACACCTATCCAGATCCACTATTTCTCCTTGTCCGTTCGTCGCTTACTAACCTTTTAGAATTGACTACCCTTGTACACCATGGCTTCCGTAAAAAGTGTCAAACTGATGTTATTTAAACTGACTTTAGTAAGGCTTTCGATACGGTTGATCATTCTATGCTTCTCGCGAAACTTAACATCATGGGTTTTTCCCCGAAACTATTGGCTTGGTAAAAGTCGTATTTTATTGGCAGAACCCAAAAAGTGTCTTTTCGTTCCTCGATATCTAAAACTGTTCGAGTTACGTCAGGTGTACCCCAAGGCAGTCATCTGGGCCCACTGTTATTTACATTGTTTATAAATGGTTTGCCTTTGGCCTTCGATGCGTTCTGTGATTGGTGCCACGTTAATAAATTACACCTTAATGCCTCTAAGTTTTCTTTTATGACTTTCAGTCGTTTGTCTCCGTTCCTAGCTCATTACTCTATTAAGTCTGTTCTGTTAGATTGTGTGCCATCGTTCAAAGACTTAGGCGTTATGTTTGACCCAAAACTTTAATTTAATGTTCATATTTCTTCAATTGTCAATAGAGCATGCAGCCTTTTTGGCTTCATTAAACGTTGGGCCAAAGAATGTGATGATCCCTACGTAACAAAGGTTTTATACACTTCGTTATTTCGCCCTACTACTAGAATATTGCTCGCTAGTGTGGAACCCTTAATATGATGTTCACCAGCGTAGTATTGAATCGGTTCAGAAGCAATTCATTAAGTTCGCGTTACGTGGTCTTAATTGGGACCTGAGTCTTCGCCTACCTTCTTATTCTAGCAGACTTCTTCTTATTAATCTTCCTTCACTTTACAACCGTAGGCTCGTTTTTGGCATTCTCTTTCTCCATAAACTAGTCAACGGCGAAGTCATTTCTACTAATTTACTAGATACGCTATATTTTTGTGTTCCCTCACGTCGGACCAGAAACTTTTTTCCTATTCACCTTAGTAGATGTCTGACTAACTACTCTCTTCACGAACCTTTTCGTGTTCTTTGCCAATCTTTAAACAACCTTTCTCACCTAATTTCTCCTCATCTTTCTGTTACTTCTCTTCGCGCTATACTTTTTAATCATCTACACCGAAACCAATGATAATATTCTGGACTTGTATTGGCTGCAACTCATCCCTGATCACATTGGCTGTAACTCGGGGCATAGCTGGCACCTTATGCAAATAAAACACCTCCACCGGGTCGGGGATGTTTAGTTGTGTATATAGCTAAGCTATCTTTTTCAATTAATTACTATCTGTCTTTAGCTTAAGCTTTTTCGTCGACTGCTGTGTTAGTTGACGTAAATAAATAAATAAATAAATAAATAAATAAATATGTGCGAGTACAGTAATTGCTTGATTGAATACTTGCGGTTTTATTCCAATGACTTTACTGCAGTATGTGGAGAGTTTAACGTGGTATCATATGCATAAATGATGTCGACTTTTCTTCCTAGATGTCTCAACGGGTTTTTGATGATTGATTGCCTCTTGCAATTCCTTTTCGGGAACTTGTGGTGGCTTAAGAAATTATGAAACGACGAGTCCAACTTAGTTGCAATTGAACCAAAGCTTATTTAACAGCAAGTTTCTGGTCCTGTCACGGTCGCCAAAATATTGTCCAATTTCTCGGCCATATAATAATCTGCTACTCGTTTGGATTCGAAGCTTCAAAACTTCCCTTGCCACAATCTTCCCGAAACAGATTAGACAATAGAATAGAATAATAGAAGATCCCTTTGCCCTTGAACGATTCATAATAATAATTTTTTGCTAATACACATAAGCACATGACACAAACATATATTTATTATTATATACTTCTGAGATGGGATAATGCATTGTGGTGACAATTCCCTTAAGCAGATTGGCAACAGAGCAGCAGTCGTGAGGTGTCGTGTGAAGGCAGCAATTGATATTCAGCAGTCAGTAGTCGGTGCTCAGCAGTCAGAAGTATCATCAGTAAGCAGTCGTAAGCAGCAGGGGAGAGCCCTCTTTGTGCAATCTATCCGAAAAGTGGATAAACAGCGGAAATCAGTGACAAACGGGACATTTGGTACGTTATACATATAAAAACAAAAGGTACATATAACATTTCATAATTTTAAAATTTCAAAATTATGAGAATTGGATTAATAGGCGGGTGGGAGCAAGCTGTTGTTTAGTCCACTTCATGCGGCAGGTCAAGAACGTGGAGCCTTCTTAGACGTCTGGTGGTAGAACTGTTGTCAAGCAAATTGATGGCCAGAGGATTCAAGTGCCTGTCAAGGCGGTCCAGGTGGGCTCTCGTCAGCCTTGTGATTTCGTCCGTAACCCATGGAATTCCCAGCGTACTATGGATCTCTGCATTGGACGTAAAAATGTTGGAATCGGACATGATTCTCAGGGCCTTGTTTTGAAATATTTTACGGCTGGACATGCAGGCTGTGCCCCAGAGTGGAATCCCGTAGGTCCATACTGGCTTTAGGATGGTTTTGTATATTAGTATTTTTAAACGTAGCCTTAGTGTAGATTTGCGTCCCATCAGCCAGAGGTACTTCTTCAACCTTTTGTCGAGCATCCTCCTCTTACCCATGATATGCGGTCGCCAGGTTAATCTGTTATCCAAACGTAGGCCAAGGTATTTCACTCCATTTGCCTCTGGAATAATGGCGCTGTCCATACGTACTGGAGGACAGATCCCTCGTCTCATCGTGAATGTAATGTGCGTCGACTTTTCGGGATTTACCATTATATTCCATCTGACAAGCCAGTGATTGGTTTCGTCAAGCTGACCTTCCAGTAGACTGCTGGCTACCGATGGCGACTCATCCGTCGCTAAATATGCCGTATCATCCGCATAAGTGGCAACTAGCATTCTGTGATGCGAGCTGACTGGCATGTCAGCGGTATAGATTGTGTACAGAACTAGGCCCAACACGCTACCTTGGGGCACACCCGCTCTGATGGCTTCAATCTCGGACCTCGCGTCGCCACATCTTACATAGAAGCTCCTCCCAAGAAGATAGGACTTGTGGAGTCCATTTATAGGTGCCAGGAACAGGGATTTTAGCTTGTATATAATCGAGGAAGGCTGCCGTACAATATTTCCTCTCCTCAAACGCTTCCAGAATTTTGTTGTTAATCCCATGGCATTGTTCTGGCGTGCCATGACATTCTCGAAGCCAAACTGGTGATCAGGGATCAAACCTTATTGTGAATATCAGACCGTACGGACGTGTTCTCGGAAGACTATTTATTGTGCGCATTTGCTGTGTATAACGGTGCTGTGTAAAATAAGCTGTGTAAAATAATCAAAACAAAAACCCCAAAAACTGCACCAAGGGTGCATAAAGTTGTCTACCTGTTAGCCAAGTCCCGTTGCTGTACTCCGATTGGCCAGCCAATCAGAGGTACCCAAGCTTTACAACAAGTGGTGCATATTTCTAGGCAGTGCTAGGAATTAACTTGCTGCATACTTGCGGGCTGTGGCTGCCGGAATGGATGAAATGGACTTGCCATCCACATCAAAGCGTAGACCGACTTGGCAGCGAGTCAAGTCAAAGGTGAACCCAGAGGGGAAGCGACCGACCACTGTCAAGCTGGCGAGGGTTTCTCCTAACAGAATAAGTGTAAGCGACGACGAGGATTCCAGTTCATCAGGCACAGAACCTGGAGAATTGAAGCGCAAGAGAGACCCAAGGGCAAAGATCGGCCAAGACGAGGCCAATCGCTTTTCCCTGCTTTACGATGACAACGATGGAGACATCGACATTGATGACGAGCCAGTTCCTGAGCCGGAGGTTGAGGTCCCAACTGCGATGGTGAAAAAGATTCAACCGCCACCAATCTTCATTCCTGAGGTGGATAACATCAAGGCGTTCATAACAGATATCACCATATCCAAGGGGATTGACAGGCGCCGGATTGAAGTCTCCAATGACCTCGACCTGTCTTCAGATCACTGTGGAGTCAAGCTCCAGCACCAACTCGATGAGAAGAAGACTTTTCAGGCATAATACCAACGTTGAGGTCTACCAATCTTGGCTTCAGAGGAACCTGGACCCAAACATTGAGATCTCCTCGAAAGAAGACCTGGAGGAAGCAGTTGAACTGCTTAACATTGAAATCCGCAATGACGTGACCCAGGCAACACCACCTCTAAGGCCCTCAAGAAATACACCTCGTCGAGATGACTTCCTATGGTCTCCGCAAGTGACGGCTATGGTAGCGTCGGAGGCGACTGCGACGAGTCTGGCAGAGCTCGCGCAATCCAAGGGACAAAGCTGAGCTAAACATATCGGCCAAAGCTCTAAAGAAACTGCTGTACACTCTCCGCAAACAGTCTCTGGAAAATTTCCTAGAGAATGTTGAATCTGGTGACCAGCAATATAACCTGTGGAGGCTAAACAATGGACTAAAAAGGGTCACTAGTAGAAAAGAGCCTGTTAAAAGGACCGATGGTACCTGGTGCCGATCAGACAGCGACAGGGAAAATGCCTTCGCCACCCACTTGTCTGATGCGTTTACCCCGTTCAGCAGATGCACCCAGGCAGAGGCCCAGCAAACAGAGGAGTTCCTGGACGTTCCATGCCAAATGGCCCTTCCCATGCAAGCCGTTGAAATGGATGAGCTGCTGGAAGAGATCTCCACACTGAAGGTGTCCAAGTCCCCGGGATACGACGGAATCGACGTACCATCGATTAGAGCGCTACCTGAAGAAGGCATACAATTTCTTCTCACCATTGCAAACCAATGCTTCCAGTTAGGACACTTCCCCACCCAGTGGAAGTGAGCCGAAATCATACTAAAATCCCTAAGCCTGGGAAACCTGCAGCCAATCTCGCCTCTTATCGTCCGATAAGTCTGTTGACCGTATTCTCCAAAGTAGTTGAAAGACTACTTTTGCGTAGATTGCGACCAATAATGGACGGGCAGTAAGAAGTGAAGCCGATAAATTTGCAGTCCACAGAACCCGAGATTTAAGTTTCATATTGTAATCATTATTCGCCCGTCCACGATTTATAATACTATTAATAAACTATCAATAATATCTTACATTTGGGGACTCAACCGATTGAGGACTCCATCTTACATACTAACAAACTGTGATGATATTATAAAATTGTTTCACCAAAGTTATAAAAACATAAAAACTCTAACACAATGTTCTAAAAATGCGGGAAAAACCGTTTTTTTAAGTATGTGCTGAAAGTTATCGAAAGTTTGCGCGCCCATAACTGTGTGACTATCGATCATTTGAATTCCAAACCTTATTTTAAGACTTATTGGGTACCAAATTGTATGAAATCGGACACTATGCGTTTGCAACTTTACCGTTTGTATAAGAGGCATACTGATAAAGTTATCGGATTCGTGTGGGTTCGAGATATTTCTCGAACAACGTTGCAGTCTTCTGACCAAAATAAATATAACTTATTTGCAATTGTATATAAATGGTATACAACGACGACACTCTCTTGATTGCCAAGAGGACAAATATTCAAAATATACAAAAAAGTGAATTAAAAGTATCATAAAAAATTAGGTAAGCACCAGGTAAAAAAATATTTTAAATTCCGAAAAATATTTTAAATTTCTACCGCCGCCACAAGCCTACGGCTAACTCCGCCCTTATGTACCGTTTAGCCAAACTCGGTTATACGTATACTTTCCATGCTTCTTCCGATTTCAAAAATATTTGCTATGTTGGTAGCAATATATAAGATTAATAAGTCTGATGAAGTAGATTACGATAGTCAACAAATTGCGGAAGGCAATCGGATTCTTATAAATTATGTAGGAAAAAGTGGGCGTGGTAAAATATTTAAGCAATTATTATCTGCGCGTATACTAAGCAAGTCTACATACGAAATTTGGTGACTTGAACTTTGTTAGTTTTCGAGAAAATCAATTTTATTTAATTTGGGCGTGGCAAACCTTTTAAGGGGTTACGCCACCCCTGAGGTCCAAAAAACAGGTGAAAAAATGAATTATTGCTGTGCGGCCAGTATACCATTTAGGAAAAAACTTTTATTATACACAGATTGAGGGTACTTTAAAGAATATTTTTTGAAAAAAAAACAATTTGTTTAAAACAAAATGGCGGAGATATGGGACGGCAAGTGCCACCATGATTTCAAAATCCTTGCAGGTGGGGTGTCAAATTTCTCGGCTAAACATCACCCGAAAAATCCACAAAAAAAATCTTGTTATTCAGGAAGGCTATGGCTATCCGCCCACGTAGGATTTTTTTTTTCAAATTTTTTTTGGCAAAATGGCGGCTGTTTGAACAAAAAACGCCCTTTTTAGGCTATGGCTATCCGCCCACGTAGGATTTTTTTTTTCAAATTTTTTTTGGCAAAATGGCGGCTGTTTGAACAAAAAACGCCCTTTTTTGGAGGTCATTTTTGGCTAAAAAAATTCATAACTTCCAAACAGGACCTTAAATCAAAAAAATCCTACATGGGCGGATACCCAACACTGTAAAGAATATGTGGTAAAAATTTAAGCCAAATCGGTCCAGTAGTCTCGGAGATATTTGACACCCCGGTTCAAAAAAAGTAGTTTCGAGAAAAACGCAAAAGAAAAAAATTTACCGCGTCGGGGCCGACTCGGCCGCGCTCACTTCTAAACGCTGTAACTTCGGAACTAATTCGTGGTGGCGTAACCCCTTAAACAACCAATGTGTGCGCGTCTATTAAGCCAGTATGCATACCAAATTTATTATCTCTAGCTGTTATAGTTTTAAAAAAAAAACAGTTCTATGTAATTTGCGGGGGCGGAAGGGGGCGTGGCAAAAAGTTTCAACAATTAATTATGGAAATCAGTTTTATTTAATTTGCGGGGGCGTGGCAAAATTTGAACACTGTAGGTATTAGAGGAGACAAAGTACCAAATTTGGTGACTCTAGCTTTTATAGTCTCCAAGATCTACGTGTTCATACGGACAGGCCGATGGACGGACGGACGGACATGGCTAGATCGACTCGGCTGTTGATCTTGATGAAGAATATAGACTTTATGGGGTCGGATATGCTTCCTTTTGCCTGTTACATACATTTTGGCGACTTTAATATACCATTTCACCCTATGTGTGCGTGGTATAAAAAGGAACAAACAGCTTCGTCTTGTTGTATGTTAACTTATTTTACAAAATTGTTACACAATAAAATTTATTCGTCTTACCTTTTATCAGCATTTAGTTCCAATATAATATCTTCTTCCAATATATAAAGATTATAATGTTCATGACTAACATTTTGGAATACTTCAAAATGCAAACTGTACGAAATATTTGTATTTGGCGGAATCTGTGACCTTGGAACAAACCAACTAAACCTACCAGGAGTTATAGAAGCTCCAGCATCTGAAATGTTTTCTGGTTTATCTTTAAAGGTTGTGTAGGGCATCCAAACTTCTAAATTTATCATATTTTTGCTATGATAGGCTTCATAACGCCTGAAAAAACACAAATATTTGTATATCGAAAGTTAAGAACAATGACAGTTGGAGAACACTCCTGTTTGATTACAAATAGAAGCTCATGAGCTTACCTTACAGAATCCAAAGTCTGCCAAGGACTTAAATGACTTGAAATATTTAATAAACTGAGCGAAACAATTTCGACTTCTTTGTGGTTCAGCACATATTTTAAAAATATGTAGAAAATACGCGTCATCACCTGATGAGTGGCCCGATCAGTTACTTGTAATCCTATGTTGAAATCATTCGGCTTGTAGGGCGCGATTTCTATCAAAATAAAACGAAATAAATGAGATAAATTAAAACAGGCTCGAGGTCAATTATATTTTTCGGTTGCAGTCCGGCACCGATCTTCAGGGTAAATATAATACAAAAAATATCACCGACTTTATGGAGTCGGGTATGTCAAAGTTTATATAGTCAAATATCCAAAGTCAATACCCAAAACCTAATAAATTTTTCGCCCCCTAAAATCAAACTTTAAAGTAAACATCCGTTTTTTTATACCATACACCCATAGAGTGAAATGGTATATTAAAGTCGCCAAAATGAATGTAACAGGCAGAAGGAAGCATCTCCGACCCCACAAAGTATATATATTCTTGATCAGGATCAACAACCGAGTCGATCTAGCCATGTCCGTCTGTCCGTCCGTCCGTCCGACCGTCCGTCCGTCTGTATGAACACGCAGATCTCGGAGACTATAAGAGCTAGAGCCACCAAATTTGGTATGCAGACTCGTGTGGTATGTACAGTTATCGAGTTTGTTTCAAATTTTTGCTACGCCCCCTTCCGCCCCCAGAATTTACAAAAAACTGTTTTTCTTAAAAAGTATAACAGATCGAAACATCAAATTTAGTTTATATACTCGTTTAGTTAGCGCGCAGAAAATAATTGTTTCAACTTTTTGCCACGCCTCCTTCCGTCCCCGCAATTCAAATAAAACTGATTTTCTTACAAACTATGAAAGCTACCGACATTAAATTAGGTATGTAAGCTAGCCTAATAGACGCGCATATATTGACTATTTAAAAATTTTGCCACTCCCATTTCCGCCCCCGCAAATAAAACAAAACTGATTTTTTTGAAAGTAACAAAGTCACCAAATTTAGTATGTATACTGGCTTAGTATGCGCGCAGAATATATATATTTTAATATGTTGCCACGCCCACTTCCGCCTCCATAATTTAGAAAAAACCGATTGGCTCTTGCAATTTTTTGACCATCGCGATCAAATTTGGCAGACTAAGAAATTTTGATTGAATTTTGATTTGAGATTTGATTGAAATCGGACTAGAAACATGCAAAATATACGTACGAACGTATTTTGCTACGCGATCCATAAGGGCAGAATTGGCCGTTGGCTAGTGGCGGCGCAATAGTGCTCGTGTGTTTGTAGAGTGAGCAAGATAGCATATGGTATGAGGCATGTTAAAAAAATTTAATAGACATACATTTGGTTTTCGAAATTTTAAATATTTGTTTCACCTGGTGTATGCCCAAGTCGGCGAGACGACTTACTTACTTCATTTTATATAATTAATTGGACACTTACAATAACAAGAACGCTAATTAAGCATTAAAATTCGGGCCAATCAAATCCGTTTTATTCATAAACAATTGAACACTTGCAATAATAATTGTCCCACTGAAAGTCAAAAGCGTGAGAACGCTATTTCAGCATTTAAAATCAGGCCAATCAAATTGCACCAATATCGATCACGCCACTAAAGGGCTCACAAGTTTAGCCTATAAATATTACTCCAAGACATCTTTGTACTTTAGTTTTAAGTATTCATTCATTGAATAAAGTCCCGTCTTTTAACTCAACAAAAACAATATCTTTTTTTCCTATCTGGAAAGACCAGATATATAATTGGCGCAGTCGGTAGGGTCTTTCAAAGTGAACTTGTTATTCTATCCGTGTGACACATAGAATTATTATCCGTGCGTTACATAAAATTAGTGAATAATCACTATAAAACTCCGATCCGACATCAAGAACTTACGGGAACGCTCAAAAGTCTACAACAGTGAAAAATACTTACGCCAACTGTGTGCGGAAATATCAACTGTGTCTGTTACAACCATAAAAGTCCAATTGTGGAACAAAAACGCGAACTGTGTGCAGAAATACCAACTGTGTGTGTTACAACCATAAACTCCAATTGTGGAACAAAACGCCAACTTGCGTGCGATCAAAATAAAACACCACTAAAAAACAAAAATGGCCGTAGAACTCACGGAAGTCCACCTAAATCAAGCACTGTCTTCGTTAAGACAAGTGGCAAACTATGATGGAGCACCAGAGAATCTGACATCATTCATAAGGAGGATTGATTTTATCATGCACCTATATCCAACCCATGACATATCATGCATGGCAATCGAGATGCAGCTCACTGGAGAGGCACAACGACTCTCGCAACCCCATGTGAGGAACTTCTTCGACGCCTCTACAACACCAACTATATAGGAAACCTTCGTAAGTTTGTAACAGAATTAGAAGACAAATCCCATATTATTACAAACAAGCTTAGTCTTGAAAACGATGCAAATAACACTACTCTTTATAGAAATGCTTTAAATAACACTATAAAAGAGGTAATAAACAAAAAATTACCCGATAGATTATTTATGACGTTAGCTAGATATGATATAACCACAGTTAGCAAGCTGAAACAAAAAGCTCAAAGAGAAGGGTTATACGAGAATAGTATAACAGAAATCAGAAAATCAAATTAAAGCCAAAATCAAAATCAAAAAAGTGGAAAATTTTTTGTACCCAATAGTACAATTCCGTCTCAAACAAAACAATCCGATACAACACAAAACCAAAAACTTTTCCAAGAATTTCAACAAAAATTAAATATTGACGGGGCTCAAAATCCAATGAATTATCAACAGCAAAATAACTATCCAAAAAATAATGTAGCAAACCGGCCTACAAAAAGGCAAAGAGAAAGTAATAGTGGAATGCAAAATGGACACATCAGAAAATTTTCATCAGAATGCCTCGGAACAATCGGAAGGAGAGATAGGGACAAGTCCCTATCACCCAGCACACAGCAAACTTTGTCCAATAGAACAAAAATTAATAAATACGACATGTTGATAGGCAGAACTTTCCTAAAAGCCTGTAAAGCCCAAATAAATTATGAAGAAGAATACGCAAAACTAGAAAACTATACATTTTATTTCAGAGATATTAAAGAAATAGAAGAAAAACATAACATAGAATGTTTGGATCCACCCACAAAGAGGGACCCAGACACAAATGAAATAATAGAAAGCAATGAGTATAGACTTGACCATTTAAACAACGAAGAAACACAAAAAGTTAAAAAAGGATTGTGACAGTGACATTCAGTACCGCGAAGGTGAACATTTAACTTTCACGAGTATAATAAAACACTATATTTATACAAAACATGAGTACCCAATTTATAAACGTCCATACAAATATCCCCAAACATTTGATATAGAAATCAACATACGAAAAAATAAAATGATCGAACAGGGTATCGTTCGAAAATCGAACTCACACTACTGTTCACCCATTGGAACGTTCCAAAAAAAGAAGATGCTTCCAACAAACAAAAATTCAGATTAGTCATTGACTACCGAAATTTAAATGAAGTCATAATAGATGACAAATTCCCAGTCGTAGATGAAATTCTCGATAAACTGGGAAAATGCCAATAACTTACCACCATTGATTTAGCTAAGGGATTTCATCAAATTCAAATGGATCCTGAATCTAGTGCAAAAACAGCTTTCTCAACTAAACATGGCCATTACGAATCTTAAAAATGCCCAGTCAACATTCCAAAGATGCATGAATAATCTTTTGGAAGACCTTATTTATAAGGATTGTCTTGTTTATCTGGATGACATTATAGTGTTCTCCACTTCATTGAAGGAACACATACTATCACCCAGAAAGGTATTTAACAAACTAAGAGAAGCTAATCTTAAACTCTAACTCGACGAATGCGAATTTATGAAAAAAGAAACAGAATTCCTTGGTCATATAATAACAACAGAGGGTATAAAACCTAACCCAAATAAAATCATAAAATAAAACGACCCACATTATATTTCATCCTTTGAAAAATTAAAATATCTTCTTATGAACGACCCCATACTTGCATACCCCGATTTTAAAAAATCATTTTTCCTAACCACAGATGCTAGCAATATAGCTCTAGGTGCCTACATCTCACAGGATCATAGACCTAATAGTATGGGCAACAAAGTCTTTCAGACCATAACTTTTCGGTAGAAAGTTCGAAATTCTAAGCTTTCCTAAAAGCATTCATAGCCTTTAGTATGGCTCAGCAATGTAAAAGAACCAAATATGAAACTTCAACGATGGAGAATAAAACTAAATGAGTTTGATTACAAAATTAAATATTTACCCGGCAAAGAAAATCACGAAGCAGATGCCCTTTCCAGAATTAAAACAGATGAAAACTTTTTAGGATCAACTGACAGCACCGCAGCTACAATACATAGTGCTCATGAAGATAATGGAAATTACATTCCAATATTAGAAAAACCCATTAATTACTTCAACAGGCAATTAGAATTCATTAGAGGTTCAGAAGACAATGCAGAAACATCAACCTATTTTTATAAATCAAACATAAAAATAACATAATGAACAAGATTATCCCATATTTCAACAAGCCTTTATTGAAGTAATACGATCGAACGCAAATAACATCCAAGAATCGAAAAAACGATTACTTTGTTTAAAGATAAATATTATTTCCCCGATTTTCAAAACCTAATTCAAAACATTATTAACGAATGCACTATCGCAAAGACAGAAAATAGAAATACAAAACTAACTTTTGAAATAACACCAGAAACTTTTAATATCAGAGAAAAGTACGTCATGGACTTTTACATGATCGAAAATTAACAATTGCTTTCATGCATTGGCATTTACTCCAAATTTGCAACACTTGTAAAAGTAAAATCTAGAGATTGGTTAGAAGCCAAGAGAGCAATTATAAAAGTATTGACTGAAATGGGCAAACCAATAGAAATAAAATCAGCATTTCTGTGTATAGCACTAAAAAATTGGCTACAAGAAAAAAATGTTAGAAATTACAACAAGTAAAAACGGCATTTCAGACGTAGAAAGATTCCATAAAACAGTAAACGAAAAACTCAGAATTATAATAAGTGAAAATGACATCGAAGATAAATTAATCAATTTTGAAAAAATTCTCTACATATACAACCATAAGACGAGACATAAAATAACTAACCGAACACCAGCGGACATTTTTATCTATGCAGGATCACCCGACTATAATACCCGACCGAATGAAAAATATCAGATAAACAATTATATATAAAGAAAGAAAGACAATTATATGTATATAATTATAAATAAAGATAGACACGACTTCGAAATCGATACTAGGCTTAAACAGTAAAATCAAAAACAACAAATCCATTCAAAAAGACTGGAGAAATAAATCAGTTAGATGAGAAACATTTTGAAGAAAGGAATAGAGGACAAAAGGTCACACACTACAAATCAAGATACAAAAAGAAAAACAAAGTTAAAAAAAGCAAATACGACAATTGATTTATTACAGGTCAACAACTCAAGATGACTTTTTTGTGCATTATACTATTCTTAACATTAAAATCAACATGCAGGCAATCCATTGACATAAACCCAGTAAAAGCACCGAACGGTTACTTAATATTTAAGACAGAACCAATGGACTTAGCGACAAACTTTGAATATCATTATTTAAAATTAAGACATAATCCATATTCAATACTTGACAGAAAAACTAAGTAGGGAAATTAATGGATACAAATTGTAAAGCGGTACAAACGAGGACTAATTATCGGAATTGGTTCAATATACAAATATCTTTTTGGTACTTTTGATCAGGACGATAAAGACGAATTAGAAGAAATTATAAATAATCTTGAAAGCAATAGCGTACACGCAAACAAACTAAATTACGTAATAGACACTATTAATAAAGGTTTAGAAGTACTAAACAACCTCAAGGAAGATAAAGGGAGAATCAGTAAAACTAGAAGTTCTAATCTTTAATTTTGAGCACTTTACAGAATACATTGAAAACATAGAAATGGGCATGCAGCTCACTAGACTAGGAATTTTCAACCCAAAACTTTTAAAACATAATCAATTAAGTCATGTTAATTCGGAAAAACTATTGAATACAAAAACATCCACCTGGCTTAAAGCGAATTTAACCGAGATATTTGTCATTTCAAACATTCCTCTAGAAATAATAAAAACCCCTATCTTTTAGATACTTCTTATCCAGATGAAAATAAAAATATTTTGACAAAAAATTCATACGATAAATACTATTTTGACAACAACACTTTGTTTAATAAAAATACAAAACAAATAGAAACTAATGAATGTATAATAGGCATTTTAAATCAAATCCCAACCACTTGTAAATACACTTAAACATATAAGAATTTTCAAACTAATTACATTGAACCAAACATAACTGTAACATGGAATTTACCAAAAACTAAACTTAATCAAAATTGCGTAAAAAACGACTTAATAATAGAAGGCAATGACATAATAAAAATTTACGATTGTGCCTTACAACTAAACGAAATATCAATAATAAATTCATTGCTAAAAGCATTTATGTACCAAAGCATTTATGTAACAAATAATATCACCAGGCTAGAACCTATTTCCTTTATCCAAACAAAAGAGATAATTAACGAACACACCAAATATTATAGTGTATTTCAAACTATTACATTAACCACTTTTATACTTACCATAATAAGTTTGATTACATACTTAATCTATAAGTTTAAGGCAATGCCACAAGAATTAATAATTAAGCGTTTTCGATCAAAAAACAATCGTGCTCAATTGTTGAAAAAATTAAGTCCCAAATTATAAACAAAATTGATACCTCAATATTTACAGCTGAAAAAAAATCCTTGCTATATCCCAATGTATCCGCCTGAGGACAAGCTATTTTTTTTAGGATGGGGGAGTCATATATCCAACGTTAATACCCCAACGTCGACCCCTAAAATCAAACTTTAAAGTAAACATCCGTTTTTTTTATATATATTTGGACACTTGCAATAATAATTGTCCCCCTAAAAGTCAAAAGAATGAGAACGCTAATTCAGCATTATAAATCAGGCCAATCAAATCGCACCAATATCGATCACGCCACTAAAGGGCTCACAAGTTTAGCCTATAAATATTACTGTAAGACATCTTTGTACTTTAGTTTTAAGTATTCAACGTCTTTCAACTCAACAAAAACAATATTTTTTTTTCCTATCTGGAAAGACCAGATATATAATTATGTATACTTTATGGGTTCGGAAACATCTCCTTCTGTGCGTTACAAACATCTCACCAATTTTATAATACCCTCTGCAAGGGTATAAAAACCTGCTCTGCGCTTGAGCAGAGCCGATTTATATTGACTGTAACTTGTGTTCTATTTATCCGATCAGATTGAAATTTTGGGATCTGATGTTTTTATTGAGTTGCAGGGAAAGAAATTTCAAAATGTAAAAATATTATTGCCAAGGACTGCAAGGTATATAAACTTCGGCATTGCCAAAGTTAGCTTCTTTGATGTTTTTTTTATTGTTTTAAGAAAAATCAAATAGAATTTGAAATAGCGGTCTTATATTTTGGGCATACGACAACAATATTAAGTGTTTGACGCTCACAGGTGAACTTTGCAACACCAGAGAAATGGTTGTGCAGTTTTTGAATTGTTAGAATGATGGCGTGATTTGTAGTGGGATTTGTATTGTGATAGTTTAGTTTGTAGCTTTGATTTTGTGGTTCCTTTACTTTCTCGCACTTTTCTTTGTCGTCTCCATTGCATGGTATTTTGTATATAACGTTGCTCTTATCCATTATTTGCATTTAAGACTTAGTTTTTTTTTTAAAAGGTGTCTTAATATATTGTCCGGTTTATGGACTTTTTTCACTTTATCTTTATTTAAACATGTGGACTGTAATAATCTTTCTGATAATTGGGGGACGTATATGACAGACATAAACTTATTTTGCTTGTCATTAATTTCTTATATATTGTCGGGCTTTCTGTATCTGTTGATAAATGTCTTAATTACATGTTCTCGAAAATAGTTATCCCTTAAAATATTTCTTATCTCCATTTTTATTTCTTTATGGTATATTACGTCAGAAATATTTAGCCCTTTGTTGTATTGTCCTATGGTGTCTTGAATTATAAATATAGCTTTCTTATTTCATTTAATATTAAGTTCGTTTCCTCGTCTGATTAGTATGCATTCTATTTAAGATAATTTTCCGTCTTCTTTGAAATTTTATAGTTCGTCTACATATGGGCATTTTAGGAAAAAGGTCAACCACAAGACCTAAACATAAAGTACCAAAGATCTGGGTATTTTTCATTATTTATTATTAAGAAGTGTTCCAATTTTATATTTTTGGATAGAAATAGTGAAAAACAGTTCACATGTACAAAATATTTGTAAGAGAAGTTGGGTTTGTGTGTATCGTGAACTTGTTACGTTTATAAAAGATTACTCTTGAAAATATTTAGAACATTTGGAGTTCTCTTACCGTAAAGGTTCTGTTCTTAAATTAAACTTAGGTAAGTGAACTAAACGTAAAAAATATAAGGAGAGCCATAAGATTACGTATTTACCGTTATTTTGCTTATCTGTTAGGTAACTTTTTTTGTCGTGTGAGTGACCGAAAAACAGTATAAGTTGTCTTAACGTGTAAATTTTTAGAGGAAGATAGATAGATGAAAATTTATTATTTACGTTAAATTAGATAAATAATTATAAAATAAAATAAAATAAAATAATTATATTTTCAAATATTTTTTTTTTTTATTAATTACGACAGTTTGTCGTGTGAGTGACTGAGAAGAATCATTTGTAAAAAATATCAAAGAAGCTATGCCGAAGTTTATATACCCTTGCAGTCCTTCGTAATAATAATTATTCATGTTCAAAATTTTTTTTCTGCAACTCAATTCATCAATACACAAACAAAACAATTTTACTCTCTATTTTACAATTTGTTCTTCTTCTTCCTGCATTCCCAAAGCAAAGCAACGCACGCATACACATACAGTTAATGTAGCGTTGCGTCTGTGTGTGTATGCATGTACTCTGTTGATGACGAAAGACGTAGTAGACAGCAAGCAGCGCTGCCGGCAGAGCTGGGAGCAGAGCCGATTATTATATTGACTGTAACTTGTTTTGGGATCTGGGGTTTTATATCCAATATTATCACAAATGTAAATTTCATAGCGATACTCCAATTTTTATGAAAATGTTTCTTCTAGAGCTATATGATATAGTGGGCTGATCCTGATGGTTTTCATACTTTATTTTTCCCGGTCAATAAAACTGGTAAAAAGGTCGAGGCCAATATTGCAAAGTCATAAGTTTCAAAATAAAGCTTAACATTTATAATTTATACGAAAAATATTCAAAGTTTAAAATTTTCACACAATAAGCAGAGTTTGGCAGTGTTAGCAATGTTGTCTAAAGCCATGTATATTTGATGTCGTGTGAGTGACCGCTCTTTTGGAGCATTTTTCTCAACAGATAAATACAGGCGCCCCTAAATTATCTTACCGTCGATGGTACTCTAAAAGTACTTTAAAAAATTATTAGTGATGAATTGCAAAAAATTTAATTTTCTTTGATTTATTTCACATATAAAATTTTATTCTGCTTCCGAATGTCTTGTGAGTGATTCCGGAATTGCCCATATATAAGCTAAAGTTGGAGTAAGTCATTTTAACGCAAATAAGCTGAATATCTAAAGGAAACTCAATCGGCTCAACATCTGAACACAGATTCGAGTTAACGGCAGTTACCACCAGATAAGACACAATTAGTTTTTTGAATAAGAAAAAGAAGATGATGAATTAGGAAGGTGTATGGGCACTGGCCGGGACCGGTTATTAGATGCAAACTCGTGCAAACAAACTTATGAATTGAGACTTAGCAGGGCATATGTATATTTCCAACTTAAGCTGCCACAGACGTCTCAAAAGTATCTGGAGCAAGCCTAGAGATAAATAATTGTTTGCGATGATATGCTTCAGTAAGTGGAGGGGGATTCCTATTGGAATCCACAGACAAACCAGAAAACTTGTCGTAGTCACGGCCGTTAGGGGCAGCATATTTAATGTGAATCAGATTATCACAGAGCCAGTAAGATATTGCTCTGTATTGATCACCAAAATGATCAGCATCCTTGCTAGTAGGCAGACAACAAGCCATTAAAACAAAGAGTAACACAAAGCAGGAATATATTAAAATATATACAAATTTAAATACACAGCAGTCCTCGGTAGATGAGTTGTCTAGTGTATGGATGTAGTTTTCGTCTAAGCCGAAGGCCTTAGTTGCCAGTGCTTCTAAAATATAGTTAGGTTGTTGGTTTATAACTATATCCTATACTTTAATAATAATAATAATAATAAAAAAATACAAAACCAACCTCGTAATCACCACAGGGATCAATGGAAGCTGCGTCTACACAGAAACCGGCTTTGATTCACACTCAGATCACAGTGCGATGAAGGTCTGGGTAACAACACAGTCAATACGATGATGAAACTACTAGGCTATTCAGAAAAAAATCCAACATAAACTGAAATTATTGCGAAACTTTGAGCCTTATTGCGGCAGTGACTATAATGATTCTAAAACAAAGAAAACAGGTGCATGACCTCGCTTCATACCGTCCACGTGTGGGCAAAATTCCTCAAAGTATTCGTAAGAGTATTCAGGATTGGGCTATCTTCATTTTAGTGTTTTGGGCCGCATTTTGTATACCTTATACACAATCGACATGCCTGTGCTGCAGGTAGCAGCTTCTGACTACCACTTATGCAGACAACACTGCGTTTGATGCTTCCGCTTCACACCCTTCGGTAGCAGCTGAAATTATCCAGGATCAACATAACCTTCTGAAACCATGTCTGCGCAGAAGGGAATGTCTCAGTCAACACGGATACGTCGGTGTAAATGACTTTCGCCATTCACACGGGTAACAGCCCCCAGTCAGCCTGAATGGGACGCTTCTCCCGAGTGTGGAGAAGGTGAAGAACCTGGGCCTCACACTTGACAGGTGTTTAACCTGGAAAGCGTGTTCCACCATGACTGTGTAATCTTCAAATCCGGAGATTAAATTTATTTGTGTCACAATTTTTATTAAGTTCCATTTGCGCCTTTTTACACCATCTAGTGTACAGCAGTGAGCAGCGATAAACAGTGGGGAGCAGAGACGGGATTTGAATCTTCGATGAATTCGGTCACATCAGGGGGCGTGACTTAACTTCTGGTAGGAATCGACATTGGCACTATTACCGAGACTTTCAACCCGACCTCCAATCACTATTTTTTTTTATACCCTTGCAAAAAGGGTATATTAATTTTGGTCAGAAGTGTGCAACGCATAGAAGGAAGCATTTCCGACCATATAAAGTATATATATTCTTGATCAGCACGAAGAGACGAGTTCAAATAGCCATGTCCGTCCGTCCGTCCGTCCGTCCGTCCGTCCGTCTGTCCGTCCGTCTGGATCAACGCAAACTCCTCCTAGACCGTTAGAGCTACAGAGCTGAAATTTTGCATGTAGGCTTGTATATACTGCAGGCGTTGTATATCTCGGATTCAGCCGGATCGGATCATTATATCATATAGCTCCCATACAAATGGCAAAGTCACGAACAGTGACTTTTCTTAATAACTTCGTTATTTTCTGAGCTATTGTCATGAAATTTAATATTGGTGACTGAATTACACATATAAACGACTGTGCCAAATTTGATCAAGATCAGGTGACTATATCATATAGCTCCCATAGGAACGACCTTTCGAAAACAGTGACTTTTGTCAATAACTTCGTCACTTTTGACGCGATTGCCTTCAAATTAAACATTTGTTAGTTTAATATATCTGTTAATGACTGTGCCGAATTTGATAAAGATCGGGTAACTATATCATATAGCTCCCATAGGAACAATCAGTGCAAAACAGTGACTCAGATCAATATCTTCGTTATTTCCTATACTAAGATTGTAGGCCGTTCTTTCGCAATATTAGCCTTTTTAGCTTGAACGTTTTTCTACTTTAATGGCTATAGGTAAGGAAAGAGTTACCATAAAAGTTGCAAGGGTATACAAACTTTGACGCGGTCGAAGTTAGCCCCGGCCCTCTGGTTTTAAATTAAATTGTGGAATAAACTCAACATTTTGGGACTATTGTTGTTAAATCTCTTCGTGTCTCAGCAATGCAATAAGTAAGTCCGAAGAGGCTGCCAGCATGTTAAAAAGGTCTTCATTTTGTCTAACACGAGAAGTTTTTAATATATTAGTGTATCTGAACATTTTGTTGTCCCTTTTTTTACATCCCTGTGCTTCTGCGGATAGCTCTCCAACTGGTAAACACTACGACTATGTATCATTGGGGTAATTTTTTTTTGCGGATACGAATCGGTCAAAAGTTGAGCGGCTTTTGATTGCTTGCGAGAGTTCAGCTTGTATAATCTCCTTCCTGCTCTGTGCATCCTCACGAGGAGTGTTATCGGTTTTTTTCTTCCGGCCGAGGAACTGTTTAAGATAGCTTCAGAATAAAATCAATACACTTAATTCTGCAATGCAAAGCAGAAATTCATATTCGTATCAGTTCTAAGTCGTGAAGTTCTTTTTGAGTTGTTTTGCAAATTGGACACCTTAATGTTGTTTCGTTTAAGACTTTCCATTTCATCAATCATTGTCAGGAAAAATTCAAACTAAACGATAAATGTTTTTTCACTTCGTTTGTACTAATATGTAATATGTAATTAGGTAAAAACTTAATATTTACATCCAATTTGGTGAACGGAAATACAAAGAACCAACCTGCAACTATGACCAATTTTACATTTTTTAAATATCATTTACCTGCCTTGTCAGTTTTTCCAAAGCAGACAATCTAACATTGTAGAAAGGCATACATATAATCAGGTAGTATTTACAAAACAGCATTACGCAATATTGTAAATTAATTACAAAGAAGCCACAGGTAAATAGGCACGCGCTCTTCTTCTTCCTTATACGCGCAGCTCATTTTTTAGGCGAGGTTTCCCTAGTTTTCTGGCTTACGCATCGAACTCGCAAATTTCGCAGATTGAGGCCATATATGTACATCTGATAGGTAAATGTTTCACCTACCTAGTGTATGTAGTCCGGCATTGATCCTAGTTGATCTTTGTTAGTTATATTCCACTAAAGTTCAAAATCTCCAATATTTAGAGTTTTTTTAAACGCTTTTAGTTCAATAACGATTTTAGTAATTATTAAAATTTATGAAATATTTATGAAAACAAAAATAAAAAACGTCCAAGATTGATTTTTAAAATCGCCAAATATTCAGTTTTAAATTTGCGACTTTTTGTAAAAATTATCACTAATTACCATTAACCAGAAATGTATCTACTTTGGGCGCCTCTAGCATCCATGAATCTCAACTGAAAGGTTTTTTGGATTCACAATCTCTGAAGTATTCCCTATCGGTTGCATATATAATTTTTGCCAAGAACGATCATGAAAAAAATGATTTTTGCAACGCTATCCGGGTAGAAGCCCAACTGTGCAGCTTCTATATTTTTTGTTCTTACATACATTCCACCACAGTCCGACTTGGCAGTATACAATTACCATTTCGAAACCATTCGACTTGTTTCCACATATTTCTCTGAAAATACTTCCCCTCTGTTTTGAGAGACTGTAATTTAGCAAAGATTGCCTTTTCCCTGTCACACTGTTTCACAGATGGTCTCCTTGAGTTTTCCCTAACTCAAGTAAGTCCAGTCCGTAATACTCAAAAGAGATCATTAGATATTGTATTTGTGTTGGCTTCTTCCAACTGCGATGTTTTCAGGACTGATCTCTTAGTTATCCTTGAAGATAACTTTCACCCAATCCTGGATATAACCATTAACATTCCTCTTCAGGTTATGTTTAACGATACCAATACAAGGCCTCGATCCCGATGTTTTCGCAAGACAAACTTTACTAAACTTAATAAACTTTTTTAAATTAATTATTGGTCTTATCACCATTTATGTTTTTATAAAATCGCGGTTCTCAACAAAATTTTCCCCTTTATACAGTCGCTAGATTAAACTGAATGGTGGTAAATTCACAATGCTATAAAGATTATCTTCGACTATGTAAGTTTCGTCAACATGAAACATCAGTGCACCTGTCTCACTTGCTTTTTGAAAACAATTAAGCTGACACTGATCAGGCCATTGCCGATAAGTTTATGATTTTTGCCCCTCCTTATATTGGACCTTACCTGATGACAGTTCTCATTCTTTAGTAACATTTATCTATATACATGTTCTTAGAAAAGATTCTTATCATACTGCAAAGGTACCAAGGTTCCGCCGATCGTAGGAGCATATTTGTTCGCACCTTTTCTCGACAACGTCTTGCCAAAGACTTTTTTAAATTTTTCGATAACACCAGGGATCGAGCATGACGTCGCTCACCCAGGGCTGAATCATAACATTTAAATGATTATAAAATACCGTCTCTTGCAACTGTTTCTTACAACATCATCTCTTTTTACGACTTATCCATTTATCGTGTCCTTCAACGATTTTGAAAATTCTTCAAATTGTTACGATCCTTTCTCGTCCCTTGGGATATTTCTAATATCTCTTGGGCTAGGTTCGGCACAACAAAATTTATTTTGTGCCCTGGTGAAATTAGAACTCGTTTGTTTGATTAATGGTTTGAAAGTACGTATTTATTTATAATATTTTGGGCTCGGCGGGGTATGACTAATTTCTCTGGAGAAGTCCCGAACTTGGACAACGCTGATTGTGGTTTGGGTCCCTTGCTGTTTGCTCCAGTCCTTCTCTTGTTCCTTATGTCTCCGCTGGTTACTATTTCAAACTCGCAGACACGTTGATTGGCCCTAGGATAGATCCTATAACCTTTCTTTCACGTTCCTGGCGTAGCCTGATCTTCTAGGGATGTTGTTTCCACCTCAGTGCCTTTAGCCGTGTTTTTAGGATGGTCTTTGCGTGCTCGTGGCCTCCAGGATAAATCCTGTGGCCGGTTGCTGTGCAGCAGGATTTTTCCTCAGCGATTGAAATTCGTCAGGATATATAGATCCTGGAATTTCGGCAGTAGGATATATCCTCGTGCCTTCCAATGTGCTGTGGATCGTCCTGGAGCCGCTTGACTTCTCTCTTTTTATCGCTTGGACACGGTGTTCTGGTCCTATTCCAAGGACTTGCTGGTTGTCTGGTAACTTGAGAGGTTACTCATAAGGCCTTCTCAGTTATTCTACTTCTCCTCGATCCTTTTTTATAGGATTTGTTTTCACTAGCTTGAGCTTTTAAGGTTACTCGTAAGGCCTTAAAACTCCCTTGGTTGATCACGACTTGTTGACTTGATGATTTCCTTGATGGGTGTTGCCTTTATATCGGCAGTTCCCACGGCCTCAGGAATTGATTGGTGTAGTACCGCTATACAGCTGGTACTTGTCCATCGGCCCTCTGCTTTCACCCACGCATCCACTTGTTGCTATGCGTGGTGAAAGTCCCGTAAGTCCTTGGCGCATATGTGTCCACTTTCTTTGTGGCTGCGCGCCCATTCGTTTCCTTGTCCTTGTCTTTCTCCCTTGCCTGCATAGCATCTCGGTCGCTATGTTGGCTTGTATCACTTTCTCGTATTGGCGTCGCTTTCCTATTGGCCGCCCATCTTATCCCGTTGACTTTCGCTGCTTTTTTTCTCTGTCGGCGCTGCTGTCGCCCGTCGCTCCCCTTGATCATACCCAACTTCGCCCAAATCGCCCCACACTAGAACTAGACATACATATATTTGCTATGTTCAACTTAATCTATTATTTTACGATAGTTAGCCTGTTTATTTTAATAAGTATTGGTGGTTGATTTTATATGTATCCCAATCTAATGCGCATATCTTATCCATTGGATAGAGGGCTTCCCCATTGCTCATCCCTCCCTCTTCGGCTTGCATATTCCCCTTACAAATCCACAAGCCGTTATCGTTTCTTGCATTTATTCTTTCCCCCCTACTCGCCGATTCACAAGCATAGCCCTCACTTGATTTCGTTTCGGCACCATGCATCCCCCGCCCCCGTCTCACGGGCTTGTTTGGCCCTCACTTTTATTCTCTTTTGTTCGTTTGGTTTCGGCTGTTCGCGATCTAATTGCTTTCGGTCTCGCATGCGTGACGTAGGCAGAGAGTACCTGCATTGGCCACCGGTACTCTCTCTCGCGGTCATACACGCATAGTATACGTGTTGTGTGGGTGTATGCTTCTCCCGCGTATTGTTCTCTAAACCACACGCATGCTATGCTAGTGCATGTACTTCTCTTATTGCCTCTCTGTGCTCTTGGATTTTCTTAATAGGCCAATGCCCTCTTTTGATTTGTGATTATGCCCTCAAGCCTCGTTTAATTCACTCTTCGATTTCTTATGTTCCTCCTCCCACGCATCTTCCTGCTCGTACGAAATCGCCAGCGGTTGCGTGTGGTTCGATCGGTCAGTGTTAGGCTTCGTCGTATATCATATCTTTGATTGCCGATTTGTCATATTATGCCTTCCCGCTTGTACGAAACCGCCAGCGGTCGCGTTTGGTTCGATCGGCCATGTTTGATCGTAAGTCATTTGCCGTGATTCGGTTCGATCGGTCAGTGCTTGGCTTGGTCGTATATCGTATCTTTGGTTTGTGTCTCGACTGTATATTGTATCTGGCATATCATTGCAGTGTTGGATTGTGTTGCTGCTTGCTTGTTGTGTGGCATATTATTATTATCTATAATGTTCCTCACAAAATGAATTTAAACCATAGTTATTTATTAACATTTTCAAATTACATGTGGTTCTTAAGATAATTTTAAATCTAGACAAAAGCTTGCATCGCTATGAAATTTACGAATGTGATAGTATGGAATATATAAAGCAGATCCCAAAATGTCAGTCTGATCGGATAAATACAACAAAATACAGTCAATATAAATCGTCTCTGCTCAAGCGCTGCCGGCTTGCTGCTTACTACAACATTGTTCGAAATGAACAGAGCAGAGCTTACAAGTGCGGCTTAACATCGAGGTCCCTCCGTAAAAGTTTGTCCCTTTCGTTGGTTTCAGCGACTCCTACATAAAATCAAGCATATGGAGTTTTGCTCCATTTGGACTCATAAGGCTTACCATTATAAGATTTCCTGTACTCCAGCTAGTGGTTCCCATTCCAGCTATTGGGTGGGACAACGCGCCGGGGCCAACTTTTGGAATAAAGAGGAGTGGCGTGGGTGAGCTAGCCACTCTTATTTTTCGCGCCTTTCGCAACTTTCACTTGTGTGGGTGAGAATCATTGTCCCAAATGTTCTCCACTTTCCTTCCACCGCGTTGCAGCAACAAATCTTATCAACTGTGATCTTAGTTCCGATCAGCTTGGCCTGAGCCGCCCTGGCAGGTGTCGCCACTCGGCATTTTCGCTCGAATCGGGAAAAAGCGCAAATTTTTCAAATTCAAACGAAGCGCTGGCGCTAATTTGAGAGATATATCGTTATGTCCTGTCAATTGACCACCAAGCTTGCTGTGATGAAGAATTCGTTGGTCGACGCCTTGCAAGGTCATTCCCGTCTGAGACTTTGGCGATCACCGTTAATGCCGCAGGAACGACTGGAACACCGGTAATGGCTGCTAGCAGCCCAAAGTCCAAAAGTTCTCTCCAACGTGGCAGAGCTAGACAAGCTGGGCTCGCTCATTTGGGAAATGAACACTATGTTCAACAAAGGAGATGATGGCATAAAAACCAGTGCGCCACATAAATCTCGGCACTAAAAACGCAACAGTGCGAATGAAGGAGCTTCATGAAACGCTGTGCCACATTATGATCGGCAGCAAAATGGTGACAAAAGCGGCAAAGATCGAAATCGCCACCCAAACCTCGCCTTTTAACGCTAGAAAGCTGAGGAATGATGCAAAAAGCTGGATGTGATGGGAAACACCCCCAAACGCCAGAGAGAGGACGCGGTTGCCTAGCGCAGTACCCCACCAGCGACAGCGTGCAATTGCGCAGAGCGCCACAGGCGGTGATGCTGAGCCAGGCACTCTGCAGCGAGCAATCACGCTTGAGCCGCAGGCAGCCTAGGGAGCCCCGGAATTGCAGACTGTCTCACGTAAGAGAGTGATCAAGCCATCCTTGAGGAAATCCAAGCTGGAGGTTATACACATTAAAGCGAAAGAGGGCAGCACATAGCCCGAAATCCTTAGCCTAGTCACCAAAAGGCCAGACGGCAA
The DNA here is from genome assembly GCF_018902025.1 of Drosophila willistoni. Classification (NCBI taxonomy): domain Eukaryota; kingdom Metazoa; phylum Arthropoda; class Insecta; order Diptera; family Drosophilidae; genus Drosophila; species Drosophila willistoni. Next base: position 467,349 of record NW_025814176.1, on the reverse strand, counting down.
GCTCGACGAAGTAAAAAACAACGTCAAAAGGATGAGAAAAACGGCTACTGGCGACTTACTACTTGAGTGAGGCCCTGAGCCATCAGTACGAGCAGCTCGAAATTCGGAACCTGGACAATCTAGCGTCAGAAGATGAAATAAAATAGTCAATCCAACCGAAAATTGGCGATGGCGCCGAGCAAGTTCGTATAAGGGGCCTCCGTAAGTCGTACAGAGGCACACAGATGGCCATTTTAAGCATGCAGCGTCCTATAGAAGCCACACTACTGAGAGAAGGCTGGGACGTGTGTCCGATCCGAGAGAGGCAGACTTGTTCCTATGCGCCCAACGAACTGGTCTCTTAGATGTGAACAGACCGATCACAAAGTGGCCACATGCATCAATAACCCAGTTTGCTTCAACTGCGATGACGCAAAACGCACGGATGTTACTGTCATTTACAGGAGAGAAAGTCTCCAATAACAAACCATGAAGTTGTTGCAAATAAATTAAAACCACTGATCGGAGACGTGTGGGTCTACAACTGCTAAATGGCACCGAGGCATCTCATCGGCAGTAGATCAGCTCTCTATGGATGCCAGAGGTAGAAGCATGGTCATTATTGCCAGGGACTTTAATTCCTGGTCAACGGAATGGGGCAGCATTTAGTCAAATACTAGAACCGCGAGCTGACAGATGGCCCAACAAGCTTATTGGAAATATTGCAGTCACTTCACAGCCAGTGATCATTTCGCCATAGTGTGCACAATCAGCAGAAATCCTTCAAACAACGCAACTGTACCGCAAATGTACCGGGTGGAAACACTTAACGCCAACGACTTTAAGGCCTCATTAGAGTTTCCTCAACTCACTTGGGACGCAAACAATTGTGCCAATTTGCTGATAGACGCGATCTCAAGAGGGTGCGATGCCAGTATGACGATCCGAAGGGGACACACAAAACAGAAGACAGCAGTCTATTGGTGGAATGGCACCATCGAGGAGGCGAGAAAACGGTGCCTGCAAGCCAGAGGCCAATACCAAAGATCACGCGGCAGGGACGACTTCACTAGCCTACAGTTCGAGTTCTTTTCCAGGAGTATGGGGCCGCCCATACAAAGTGGCAATGAGGAAGTTCAGAGCTGCTAAGCAGGCTACACCAGGAGAATCCCAAATGCAAAGTGGAAACACTTTCCGGCGACAGAAAGTGTGTTTCATGCCATTTGGAAACTCCAGGACCTAGTGCTTCTCCCAATGGCGATCAAGCCAGCCGAAGAACCATCTGCATATAGGCCGATTTGCCTATTGGACTCGACAGCAAAGATGTTCGAAAAGCTAATAGCGCTCCGTTTAGAAGCAGCAATTCAACGGTCTGGCGATCTGTCTCCGTTGCAGTTTGGCTTTTTAGAAAGGCTAAATCAACAATCGACGTCTTAAAAATAGTCGTCGACATTGGGAGCAAAACCATTGAGGGACAACGGTGGAAAGATGGCAGCAGGAAAAATTGCTTGGTGACCACCTTCGACGTCAAGAATGCGCTCAACACGGCGAAATTCTGCATGCTCCGCGTTATTTCAAAGTTCCTGACTATCTAATTTTCCCATTGGAGGACTAATTTAGAAACCGTATCCTGCGATACAGCACACTATGCTTAGTGCAAGGTGGTGTTCCCAAGGGCTCAGTTTTGGGCACCCTACTGTGGAACACACTGTATGATAAAGTTTTGCGGCGCACCTCGGTAGCGAAACAAATACACGAAGCAGAGGAGAAAATTTCAGAGCGAATGGTGAAGCAATGGCTCGCCAACTGGCAGACCACAAAATAGAATCTGTGTTGATTAGTAGCCGAAAAGCGGTAGAAAAAGAGAAAATTATACTCGAGACGTGCACCATAGAATCGGTGAGGGCTATAAAATACCTACGAGTATTGCTGGACACTCGACTCAGCTTTAGAGAGCGTTTGGACCACGCCAACACAAAAGCTGCAGACATTGGAAGATCTATAAGCCGCATCCTGCTTAATAACAGGGGCCCAAGGCATATGCAACGGCTACTGCTAGCGTCTGTGCTAAGGTCGGTTACATAACATATTGGCGCGGGATGGAGTCAACATACTGTCAGCGATTCAGGTATGTCGTGGCTTCCGTACTGTCTCAGACGAGGCGGCGCTGGTTATAGCTGGAATGACCCCAATTGATATTTTAGCACGCGAAGCAGATTTCAAGAATGCTGATCAAGAATATATATACTTTATGGGGTCGGAAACGTCTCCTTCTGTGTGTTACAAACATCTGACCAATTTTATAATATCCTCTGCAAGGGTATAATTAACTTTACTTTACTCTAACTTTATTCGAGATATTGTGTGGCAAGTTGCACTCGGATTTGTTGAGCTCTTTTAGCCCAATGCTTCTTCTATTATTGAACCTCACCTAATGACTTTATTCATTTTCTAGAAACATTTGTCTATACACATCTTGCTTAGGCAATGACGCTAGTCATCCTGCAAACTCAACATCTAGCAAGTGCAAAGACACCAAGTTTACAGGTTTTTTTTGTTTTTTTTTTTTTTATTTGATAGCGGTGAAGCGAATTTGCAATCTGTCCTGGGACAATCAGCAAGTTTTCTTGGTTGAAGTTGGCGGTTACATGTTTTAAGGATAAACGGTATTACATGAAGGGTGTAGGGTGATTAAATATTGGGAGAGAAGGGAATAGAGGGGGGGACGAATTAATACAAATATAGATCTTATTGATGTTACAGGTCCAGCGTGTGGGGTCTTCTTAGGCGCCTGATGGTGGTGCTGTTGTCCAACATGTTGATGGCATATGGGTTCACATGCCTGTCGAGGCGCTCCAGATAGGCTGCAGTTAGCCTGGAGATCTCCTGATCCACCCATGGGATGTCCAGTTCTGAGTGTATTTCTTTATTTGTCGTTAGGAAGTGGGCTCGTGATAAAATCCTCAGCGCCTTACTTTGAAATTTGTGTATTAGGTCGCAGTTGGATTTGCTGGCGGTGCCCCAGATAGGTATCCCGTAGGTCCATTATTACTTTGTAGATTAGTAGCTTTATGTTTAGTCGTAGTGTAGACCTTTTCCCTATGAGCCACATGTATTTCTTCAGCCTAGCGTCGAGCTGTCCTCTTTTGGTCTTCAGATGTTGCTTCCAAGTAAGTCTTCTATCCATCGTCAGGCCCAGGTATTTAGCTGAGTCAGAGTTGGGGATGGGGGTTCCGTCGAGTGAGATAGGTGGACAGTCGCCTCTCTTTAGTGTAAATGTAGTTTGTGCACAATTTTCAGTATTGACCGCCATGTTCCATCTCGTGAGCCAGCTACCCGTAATGTCCAGCTGCCTTTGGAGTAGGTTGCTAGCCTCCTGTGGCACTTCATTCGTAGCCATGAAGGCAGTGTCGTCCGCGTATGTTGCAGCCAATAGTCCCGGATCGGTTAGTATCGGCAAGTCGGCTGTGTAGAGGGTATAAAGCACTGGTCCTAGTTCGCATCGCCGCATCTTACGTAGAAGCTCCTGTTTTCTAAATATGACTTTAGCAGTGTGTAAAATGGGGCAGAAAGGACGGTTTTGATTTTATAGTGAAGGCCAGTGTGCCAGACCTTGTCGAATGCCTGTTTAACGTCAAGAAACACTCCTGTGCAGTACTTTTTCACCTCGAAAGCCTCCAAGATTCTCCCCGAGATCCTGTGGCATTGTTCTGGTGTGCCATGGCATTCTCTGAAGCCAAACTGGTGATCAGGGATCAATTCGGCCTCGTCCATTATTGGTTACAGGTGACGCACGTGTCAATCAATTTAATCAACCCAGTTGTTCAACGACTTATAAGTGAGTAAAACAACACTATCCGGCATATGTATATACATTACACTGTGCAACACATTTATTGAATAGTAAACCCCTTTTTGGGTTTTTCAAAGTTAGCTCCTTTTTTTGTTTTTTAGCGAGTTGAAATTTGAGGTTATTTTTTAGTTTGTCATATGAGCTAAGTATGACTCAGATATCGATTCCTTTTTCATGCATTCGACCTAAATCATCTTCATTTGTTGTGAAAATATTGTTAATGGTTAAATAAATTCATTTTATGAATGTTATATGTATAACCAAAAATGCCTTTTTCAGCTACAGTTTAAAAAAAATCACAATTAAGCCTTTTTTTATACCCTTGCAAAAATGGTATATGAATTTTGGTCAGAAGTTTAAAACGCTTATAAGGAAGCATCTCCGACTATATAAAATATAGATATTCTTGATTAGCACGACGAGACGAGTTCATATAGCCATGCCTGGATCAACGCGACCTTCTCATAGAACACAAGAGCTACAGATTTGAAATTTTGCGTGTAGGCTTGTATTTGCTGCACGGATTCTTTATCACCGATTCAGCCGGAACAGACTACTATATCATATAGCTCCTATACAAACAGGGACTTTTCTGAATAATTTCATTAATTTCTTAACTACTGTTAAAAAAAAAAAAAGTTAATATTTTTTTATCATAAATATTTATATATATATGTCGGAGATTGAATTAGGCATTTCAAATAATTTGAATTGTGTGCCTACTGTTAAGACGAATTGATCAGTGTTAAGTAATGAATATCATGACTGATGTAGAACTGTTTAACACTAGATATGTGCGATGACAGTATAGTGTAGTGTATCAAATCAAAAAATCAAAAATCATTCAACACAAAGAGCTCAGCTTGTAATACTTTGTTGCAAGTATAAACAATCAAATATGTACGCAATAAAACATAACTGTGCACTTGAATATTAATATATTCACATAAACATACTCACATAAATATACAGCTAAGCATGTTCATATATGTATGTATATTTATGTATGCACATACATATATTCACATGAGCAGCAATGCACAGGCGTAGCATGAGCTAGGGCCAAGCCAGCGTGTGAACGCTGACCAAGCACTTTGATGCAAGCGCCCTAAAAAATATGTACATATGTATGTACTAACACTCTCCCTCTCTTTTGTAGCTGTCGCCTAAGTCGCAGCATAAGAATATATATGCAACAATAGGTTAAGCCAAAGAATATGATTGGAATAAAAATCAATTTGAAGATTACCACCAACCAACACTGACGTGTTCGTTCTTAAATAATTCAATCTAAGTGGAACCCGGTCATTACATGGCGACCATGACAGGATGGCCAAGATAAGGGCTAAGGACGTCGAAGGACCCAGGACTAAGGACATCGAGGACCAAGGAGAAAATTTTGTGTACGTATGTGTGTGTGTTAGAAACAAAAAAAAAATATATAAGCACGAAAATGAGAAACGGCAACGATGGATAACTACTTTCAAAGAGTTACCAGACGGAACCCGAGCTTAAGAGAAAACATAATTGAGGTGTTTAGAAGTGAACACAGCCACTCCTCTCAAAGCTCACTAACTCTAGTGCAAATAAGAACTGTATACTCAGAACAAACTGAAGAAAGATTCCCAGTAAAAGGAGACACAAGAATACAAATGTTATTGAGTGTACCAAATATATGCTGCTACACAAATGCAGCCGGTACTTTCCATTTCTACTTGATAGAATAAAAAAAAAATCAAATAAATACAAAATAATCAAGAAAAAAAAAAGAACACACGCACAAGAATATAAATTAACAATTGAAAAAAAAGCCAGTGCTGATGACTAGCACCGAACCGTCACATCCAGAGGACTTGGCTTTCCTGACGGCTGTACCTATCGTACAAAGGGACGCACCCCTCCTCGAAGAGGTATTAGAGGTGTGTCCAAACGAGGGACCACGCCCACTCACGATAGCTGAGTACCGGGCTCGCCAAGAAAAGAAAAAAGAAGACCCCAAAAGGAAGTCGAGAGGAGGAAAATACGCCAGGCTAAGGTGTGAGAGGAAGCTCCTCCAGGACCTCCTCCACACAGGACTTGACGACAAGGACCGACAGCACTACACAGAGTGCTTAATGAACAACACGGCCCAACTTCGCCAAAGAGCGAAGACACGCAATGAGTAAATAATTCTCTTGCCTCTACTTATATTTGAAATTTCATTTAAATATTAAGATAATATAAACATGTACGAGTTTGCACTTGTTGTACAGTACAACTACTAAACAACCATTGATAGGCTATTACTAAAAAACATGCGTAGGCATAGATTTAATTAAACCATTGTTCAAGCTGTAAGCCTACGCATGTCTACTCTTCTATCTTTCCACGTCTCTGGCTCACTGTGTGAAATACAGTTGAGATAATTTTTCTCTGTCAAAATTTTTGAATTATATTAAAACAAAAAAAAATTATGTAACAATCGAATCCATAAAAGATGTTCTATCAAACAAACAGAAAGATGCGTTCTCAAGAATACAAAATAGACCACCTAACGGCTAATGTCGTTAACAGCGTTAAAATAGTAGATCACAAGGAAAATTTAGAAAAAATAGGGATATTGTTCTTAGCTATCCTAATATTAGTACCCTTAAATCTGGCTTTGAAATTATATGCAATGCATAATAAAATAATTAAGAAAAAATATCAGAGTAGAGCAGATGGCCTAAATACAGTATAAAAATATTTGAACAAATACGTTCCATTTTTAGACTTCCTTGTTAACAGAGGCGAAACCAATCCAAAATATAAAGAAATCAAATACTGGATTGTGAATAATAGAGCAGAGCAGTGTTAATAGAACACTATAGTAAACTAACTACAGGACGAAAAACAGCCGCAAATGCATTTCATAATGACTGCAAACAAAAGGCAAAATCCGTATTAAAAAGATATAATATTGAATATAAACAAACAATTGACTTGGAAATTTCAATATCACTGGAAGACAAAACCTAGATAACGGCTGATGACAGTCACTGATTTTTTAAAGATGGCCTCAAACCTTATTCCACAGTTTGATGGCAGAAGAGAAAATCTTCAGAGCTTCATGGACGCATTGAATTTGATAAATTCATTAAAAGGCGACCATTAGGAAACAGCAGTGTGCCTAATAAAAACAAAACTAAAAGGTCACACAAGAAATTTGATAACCTCTGAACAGACAATAGAAGAGATTATTAACAGTATTGCGTCAAATGTAAAAACGGAATCAGTAGCGTTAATAATGGCAGAAATCAAAAACCTACCCCAGAGAAACAAAACAGCAAGTCAGTGTGCCCAAGAGATTGAAAAGCTTACTGAATCTCTGGAAGGTGCCTTTATACACGATGGCACATCTGGCGAACTAGCTAAAAAGTATATACTTTCAGTCGCTACAGAGGCAGTAAGAAAGAACTGCATAAACAATCAAGTACATAACGTACTAAAAGCAGGTATTTTCCGTGACATGAACGAACTAACAACAAAGTTCGTAGACAATAGTACAGCAGAAACAGGACAGGCGAACCCTGTCATGCACTACCGTCAATACAATAGAAATGGACAAAATAATTACCGAGGTAGAGGTAATTACCAAAATAACGGTTACAGGAATAATAATAATACCGGTGGATATCGTGGTAACTCACGGTACAACAACCGAGGAAGAAATAATTCCAACCGAAACAGCTCAAACCGAGGTAATTCCAACCGAGGTAGCTCTAACAACGGAAATGGTAATGTACGACTTACTCAAAGTAATTCGGAAAACCAATAGATCCCTGCAGATATTCAGAAAAAACTGTAAATGTATACACATTCAATCTTAGCCTAAGTATTTTCATCAAAGTTAGAAACGAAAATACATACAACACATATACCTTCTTGTTAGATACAGGTGCAGACGTATCAATAATAAAGGAAAAAACAGATCCTTTTGAACATATACACTGGCGGTCAATGAAACCGCACCACTTGAAAATTTCATGTTTTTTTGGAATCGTTCAGATAAAAATAAGAGAACAAGGTTTCTTTATTAACAATAAGATAATTTACTAGGAAAAAGACGTTATGGAGTAAAATATTTATTTCTATACTATTGATATCCTTGATTTTTGCCCCAAACAAAAAAACAGCAAAATTGACCAAAATTCAATGGTTAGCGCAAAAAAATTCTTGTGGGCTCATCTCTGATGTAAGTTTTATAACTCATTTCATTTTTTTAAAAGTAATGTTAAATGAAAATAAAAAAAAATACTAATAGGTTGTCACGCCCCCTTTAGCCTGTATAACTGCCTTTATTCGCGACGGCATTGAATCAACAAGGACTCGCAGAGTATCCTCGGTAATAACGTTGTCCCAAACATTTTCCAAGGACGAAATCAGCTGCAACTTATTTTGTGGTCTCTGGTCTGTCACTTTTCGTTTCATTTCGTGCCATAAGTGGCCAATAGGGTTTAAGTCGGACGAATTTCCCGGCCAAGTCAAGCGAGAATTCCTATGTCCTTACACACTTTGGTTAACTAAAAAAAGACAAAAATTTTTTAAATATTTTTTTTAGTAATTTCGTGTTTGGAAAAGGTGACAGCATTAAATAAAAACAATACTTGCACATTTGGCTCGATGGCATTATGCAGTACCCAGGAGGCCAGTGTTGCGAGTGGAGGCGAAGTAACTTCCCACGTTTACATGAGGGCTGCTGGAAGAATCGGAGGACGCAGGATTCGAAATTATACAAGCATCAGGTGCTGAGCTCTCTTGTACTTGAGCGGAAAAGGCCTGAGCTCGTGCCGTAGGTTTTCGGCTTACGGATGGAAAGGTCTGACCGCTAGAGCTTGGTTGAAGGACATCTGTGGCCTCTAGTACACGGTGGCGTTCAGTTAGGAATCGATTAAGGTCGTCCCAGGATGAGACGGCGGTCTTATTTGGAACGGACTGTTCCCACAACAGAAGGGTGGATTTGGGCATTTTGCTCGTACAGATTGCTATGAGAAGGATATCCCAATTGTCTGTACGAGCTCCGGAAAGCTCAAGACCGGTTAAGCAACCTTGAATTGAGGTCTGCAATTCTCTCAACGCTTTGCCAGACTCTTGTGTTACAGCTGGGATCTGTAGAAGCTGCTTGGCTTGGCTCATAATCAATAATCGATTATTTTCGTATCGCGCAGTGAGGTTATCCCACGCGGACTGGAACCCTTCATTGGTCAAGGGTGACCTAGAAACAATGGCTCTGGCTTCACCGCGAGTTTTGCAACTTAAGTGGTAAAGTTTCTCCACTTGTGTTAGGCTTGGATTATGGATAAAAATCGCGGTAAACAAATCACGGAATGTAGGCCAAGCCAGGCTGTCTCCGTTAAAGATTTCGACTTCGCACGGGGGAACTGTGTGGCTTTGATGGGTGGAATCGACGGAGAGCCTGACTGGTGGGGGAGCCATTTTTGTGGACAACTGCTCGATTCGCTCTCCAAACAAAGTTCCGCCTCGCACATATACCATATAACAATAATCATGTTTAGCTTTAATTGTAGCTATGTGCTTCGGACTATCGTCGTTCTTTTGAGCCGTCAAGGCTTTATAGCATCGTGAAAACTCTGCCTCGACTTTTGCCCAAAGTGACTTAAGCTGGTCTAAGTGTATTTTAATAGAGACGAGTGGCACATCGTCAGCTAAAGCCTGGGCCTCGCGAGCCTCGAACGCCGTTAATGCCTCGCACACGGCAACAAAGTCGGAAAGAGACATCGTAGAGTGTCCTCTGGGCTATTACGAATCGAATGGCAACAAACGTGGACTTAGAGCTCTCAAGCGAGGAGATCGAAACGAAGCTGTAAGTGGACTGTATAATTTAAGGATAGAGGAGGAGTGAGAAGGAGAAATGTCTCCTCTTTTTAATGACCACAATGAATAAGCAAAGATCGCATAAATGAAATTAGAAGGATTTATAATTTTCCTCGCAGTTGTGGGAATAATTATAAGGATATATAATCACTTGGATATTAAAATTTATACAATGTGGAAAAATGTTAAAATTTATAAGAGTATTTAAAAATATGGAAAAATTGAGATCAGTAGGATTGGGAGTGCCGATAACTTTTCAACGAAGGAAAAAAAAACTTGGAATTAATTCATTAAACGGACAAGATCAATTTCATGGATCTGTGAGGAAAAGATCAAAATGCACCAAGACAAGCAAAAATATTAATTCCATATAAATAAAAGGTTTTTATTTTTCTTTAGAAAATAGTTTGCGAATTAAATTCAATCAGTCGATTGAAATATTTTTGCACAATACGAAAATCACGAAGGAAAATATGGATGTCGTGACCGAGTCACGGCTTGGCTCAAGTGTCAGCACTGATGAGACTTGAGTGTCAGCACTGATCGGGAGTCAGCTGTTCTGCCGTGTTTTATGTTTTGTGAATTTAATTAATTGTAAATTGTAAAATCACGATTTCCTGCTTTAATTATGTAGGTTTCGAATTATTAAATTGCGGAAAGCCAATCGGAGTGGCTGCAATTAATTTTGTGTGGGTGAATTCAAATTGTATGTGGACATATGTATGTATGTATGTACATATGAGAGTGGTTACCGCGGCAAAAATTAAATTGTATGTACATATGTATGTATGTATGGATGTAAAAATTATTTGACATAAATAATTTATGCCGATGGACTAATGATCAGCCCGTGAAGTGTACTTTACACTTTAAGTAAAGGTAAGTGGTACTTTATAAATTCATTCTCGATTATTAAACACCTTTACTTGCAGGTTAGAAAACAGCTGTTTTTACATGTATGTATGTATGTATGTATATGTGTGTATATACATACATATGTATTGCTATGCAATTGGACTTTTGGACAATCAGAATTTCGAAGAATGAAAAAAAAATGCACTTCCTAAACACAAAAATGATCGGGAAATACCATGTAACCCTTGGAACAGGTCAGGTATGTACATACAAGTATACAGAAGTGTGTAGGTCGCTATGGAAGAGCGGGAAACCTCACACTTTTGTAAGTTTGTAATGGGATACAATATGAAATGTTGTACTTATCAGGAATTCCGCCGATGCAAGCTGGAATAGCGGAAGGATATCCGGCTCGAAGGACCAATGTTTGTGGAGGGGCGGAAGGACCCGAATAAGCCTGAAGTGATTGGCGGGTGCCAATTTCTGCAGGGGTCTGGTGAGTGAGTAATGCAATTAAAACGCGCGAGAACTTCGTTTAAGATTAATTCTGGTTTATTTCTATTTATGTTACATGTTAGATGTCCCGACACACACGAGAATGTTTCGGGTTGAAAACAGGTATATTATCGAAAGCAATGAAAGAACGGGTGTTCGGGTTAGTTCGTACTGGATTGAATATGGCGATTTACAGGAGAACCCTTCGTCACCCTCCTCAGTATGACCGAATTCGGTTTTGGAAAAAACCCTACCCCTCACTCTCTGCTGTTCACACGGTGGCGTGAACACTAATATTAAGACCAAATAACTTATATTTTGCAATAAATATTCCAATATTACACACTTATGACAGCAATACCACAATCTTCCCAGTGAGATCTGAAGTAGTCCGACAAATAAATATTCCAAATGGAAACTCAAATATAGTCATCTTAAATCAAGAGGTCGAAAATGGAATATTTATTGGAAATTCGATCTCAAGCCCGAACAAAACATTTGTCCGAATTTTAAACACAACAAAAAGAGTAAAAAATTTTAAATTTAAAAAACATAAAATACGAATCATTAAAGAATTATGAAATTGTACAGACAACTGATGACCAAAGAAGTCAATCAGTAATACAAAAACTAAAGCCAAATTTCCCACCTATGTTCAAAAACGTACTAGAAGAGCTCTGCACCAAGTATACGGATGTATTTGGTTTAGAAAACGAACCAATTACTACGAACAACTTTTATAAACAAGAACTAAGATTGAATGACAACCAGCCAGTATACACAAAAAATTACAGAATACCACACATGCATAAAGAAGAAATAACTAGACAAGTCGATAAACTCATTAAAGATAAAATAGTTGAACCGTCAGTGTCCGAGTATAATAGTCAGTTACTACTGGCACCGAAAAAAAGTTTACCAGGATCAAAAAAGAAACGATGGCGATTGGTAATAGACTATCGTCAAATAAAGAAAAAAATTTTGTCCGATAAATTCCCATTACCAAGAATAGACGATATTCTTGATCAACTAGGCAGAGCCAAATATTTTTCATGTCTAGATTTAATGTCCGGTTTTCACCAAATAGAACTAAAAGATAAATCGCAAAGCATTACGTCATTTTCCACTAGCAATGGATCTTATCAGTTTACTAGACTACCGTATGGTCTGAAAATAGCATCAAATTCCTTTCAAAGAATGATGACAATTGCTTTCTCTGGATTAAATCCATCACAAGCATTCCTTTACATGGATGACTTAATAGTCTGTTCTGTTCTGAGAAACACATGCTCAAAAACCTAAAGGATATTTTTGACATATGCAGAAAACACAACCTAAAACTGCATCCAGAGAAATGTTCATTCTTCATGCACTTGGGTCACAAGTGTACCGACAAAGGAATATTGCCAGATGACACCAAATATGACGTCATTGAAAAATACGCAGTACCAAGAGATGCTGATAGTGCTAGAAGATTCGTAGTCTTTTGAAACTATTACAGACGTTTTATTAAAAACTTCGCAGAACATGCACGTCCGATAACACAACTGTGTAAGAAAAACGTAGAATCTGTTTGGTCTGAAGAATGCCAAAAAGGATTTGAATATCTGAAAAAAACCCTAATAGAACCCACACTGCTGCAGTATTCAGATTTTAGCAAAGAATTTTGCACAATAACAGATGCTAGCAAATATGCATGTGGAGTAGCACTAACTCAAACTTATGGCGATAAGCAGTTGCCAGTAGCATACGCATCCCGTTCGTTCACTAAAGGTGAAAGTAATAAAAGTACTACTGAGCAAGAACTTGCTGCGATACACTGGGCCATTACACACTTTCGCCCGTATATATATGGCAGACATTTCAGAGTCAAAACAGACCACAGACCCCTAACGTATTTATTTGCTATGATAGATCCGAGCTCAAAATTAACAAGAATGAGACTTGATCTAGAAGAATATGAATTTACAGTAGAATATCTGAAGGGAAATGATAATATCGTTGCGGATGCATTATCCCGCATTACAATATAGGATCTAAAAAACACAAAAGCAAATGTCCTGAAAGTCACTACCAGGCAGCAAAGTAGACAAAATAATCTCTGGCCAGATGATAAAAATGAAAATACAATTAGGCACGTTCCTAATGATGCTTCTAAGCCCAAAATACATGAAGTACTCTGCAATGATGAAGTACGAAAAGTAGTGACCTTGCGCGTAACACACGATTTATGTTTCCTCAAACATGGAAAGAAAGTTATAGCAAGAATTCAGATTGGAGATCTGTACACCAATGGAAATCTAGACTTAGGTCAGTTTTTTCAAAGGCTTGAAGAACAAGCCTTGACCTCAAACAACTCAAATTGGCACCGAGTGAAAAGATCTTTGAAACATTTTCAATAGAATCTTTTAAAGAAATGGGCAATAAAATATTGAAAACATTAAGAGTAGCGCTACTCCAACCGGTGACCATTATAGAAAAAGTTAAAGATAAAGAAGCAATATTCTCTACATATCATGATGATCCGATACAGGGTGGCCATACAGGCATTACAAAAACTTTGGCCAAAGTAAAAAGATATTATTATTGGAAAAATATGACACGTCATATAAAAGACTACATTAATAAATGTGAAAAGTGCCTAAAGTCAAAAACGACAAAGCACATAAACACACCCTTAGTTATTACAGAAACCCCCATACATGCTTTTGATAGGGTAATTGTAGACACCATTGGTCCATTACCAAAATCCGAAAATGGTAACGAATATGCAGTCACTCTAATATGTGACTTGACGAAATACTTAGTAGCAATACCAGTTCCCAATAAAAGCGCTACAACAATCGCGAAAGCTATTTTTAATACTTCATTCTGAAGTACGATCAAATGAAGACGTTCATTACGGACATGGGAACAGAATACAAAAATTCTATAATAAATGAATTGTGCAAATATTTAAAAATAGACAACATTACGTCTACTGCACACCACCACCAGACCTTGGGTACCGTTGAAAGAATTCATAGGACATTCAATGAGTACATTCGATCATATATATCAGTAAATAAAACTGATTGGGACATATGGTTACAATATTTTGAGTAATGTTTTAACACAACCCCGTCAGTAACACACAAATACTGTCCCTATGAACTTGTATTTGGTAAACAAAAAAATTTACCAACGCATTTTAATAGCATAAATAGAATAGAACCATTATATAACGTAGATGATTATGCTAAAGAAGTTAAGTTTAGATTAGAACTAGCATACAGTAGAGCTAGAATAATGTTAGAGAAACGTAAGGAAAACCAGAAAAATTTTTATGACAATAAGTCAGCAGATTTTAAAATAGAAATAGGAGATTAGGTTTTCTTAAAAAACGAAGCTGGTCATAAGCTTGACTCAGCCTATATAGGACCATTCGAAGTTGTAGAAATATCTAAAAACAACAACATAAAAATTAGGATTAATAAAATTAAGATACAAACAGTACATAAGAATAGGTTAAAAATTTGAAAAAATAATTAAAAACCAGAGGGCCGGGGCTAACTTCGACCGCGTCAAAGTTTGTATACCCTTGCAATTATTTTGGTAACTCTTTCCTTACCTATAGCCATCAAAGTGGAAAAACGTTTAAGCTAAAAAGGCTAATGTTTCCGAAAGAACGGCCTACATAGGAAATAACGAAGATATTGATCAAAGTCACTGTTTTCCACCGATTGTTCCTATGGGAGCTATATGATATAGTTACCCGATCCTTATCAAATTTGGCACAGTCATTAACAGATATATTAAACTAACAAATGTTTAATTTGAAGGCAATCGCGGCAAAATTAACGAAGTTATTGACAAAAGTCACTGTTTTCGAAAGATCGTTCCTATGGGAGCTATATGATATAGTCATTCGATCTTGATCAAATTTGTCGTAGTCGTTTATATGTGAAATTAACTTACCAATATTAAATTTCACGACAATAGCTCAAAAAATAACGAAGTTATTGAGAAAAGTCACTGTTCGTGACTTTGCCATTTGTATGGGAGCTATATGATATAGTGATCCGATCCGGCTGAATCCGAGATATACAACGCCTGCAGTATATACAAGCCTACATGCAAAATTTCAGCTCTGTAGCTCTTACGGTCTAGGAGGAGTTTGCGTTGATCCAGACGGACGGACGGACGGACGGACGGACGGACGGACGGACATGGCTATTTGAACTCGTCTCGTCGTGCTGATCAAGAATATATATACTTTATATGGTCGGAGATGCTTCCTTCTATGCGTTGCACACTTTTGACCAAAATTAATATACCCTTTTTGCAAGGGTATAAAAAAAAAACGAAAAGAAATATATAAAATTTTTTTATGGATTCAACTACTATAACTACTTCATTTTATTACAAATATAAAAAAAAAGAATTTTTTGAGAAAGAAAATTTGTCTGTCCAGATACAAATAAAACAATTTTTCTAACAAACATACATACATTACTATTAATCAATCATTAATTATCATTAGTAGTAATTAATAAATAACTCCATAATATTACGTTGTTTTCTAAAAAGGGGAGGTGTAGTATATCCATACCAAAAATCATTCAACACAAAGAGCTCAACTTGTAACACTTTGTTGCAAGTATAAACAATATGTTCTATTATGCCTCTTTTCCTTCTGGAATTCAACCTGAAAGCACGCAATAAAACATAACTGTGCACTTGAATATGTTTATGTGTATACATTAATATATTCACATAAACATACTCACATAAATGTACAGCTAAGCATGTTCATATATGTATGTATATTTATGTATGCACATACATATATTCACATGAGCAGCAATGCACAGGCGTAGCATGAGCTAGGGCCAAGCCAGCGTGTGAACGCTGACCAAGCACTTTGATGCAAGCGCCCTAAATAATATGTATGTATTTACTGACACTCTCCCTCTCTTTTGTAGCTGTCGCCTAAGTCGCAGCATAAGAATATATATGTATGTACATATGTAACAATAGGTTAAGCCAAAGAATATTATTGGAATAAAAATCAATTTGAATATTACCACCAACCAACACTGACGTGTTCGTTCTTAATTAATTCAATCTAAGTGGAACCCGGTCATTACAATAGGCTGTCATCCAGTGTGGCTCGGTGTGCGGTTGAGAGAATTCAGCCTCTTTTCCTTCTGGAATTCAACCTGAAAGCACGTCGAGACTCGCTGCACAAACCTAGTGACAAAAATGGAAGCCAATAATAGAATCAACGATTCAGGAATCCCTGAAATCCTCAACTCGCCGATATCAGAAGTGGGATCTAACTCAAGACCAACAATAAATGAGGAGCAGTTTCGCATTTTATTAGAACAACAAAATCGAAACTTCTGGGAGCTAGCAAGAACTTTTCGTGCATCGCCTAGTGAATCTCGACAAGATGGTGAAATTGTTCTACCGAAATTTAACTCCGACGCTGCTGGAGCCAACGCCACGCAATGGTGTGCTACGGTGGACATCGTTCTAAAAGAAAAACCACTGCAAGGTAGTGCGTTAATTTTGGCCATCACGAAGTCATTGGAAGGAAGCTCTTCGCAGTGGTTATCGCAGATTTGCTACCCAGGCATCACATGGGAACAATTTAGACAGCTTTTCGAGCAAAGATACGAAAACTCAGAGACACCGGCCGCAACTATTTTGAATTTGCTGAACAGTCGCCCTAATTCTGGCGTGTGTCTTGCCGTGTGTGCGAGTCGGCTAATGACGTCACTTTTAACAAAATGGCGTGGCATGGACCATGAGCAAATTGCTGCATCGGTTGTTCTTGGTCATTTAGCAAACTATGACCGCAGACTACAACGAATTGCGTACACAGGGACTATTTGCAGCAGACGAGACTTACAGTCCGAGTTACAAGTCTTTTCGTTTGACAATAAGCGGTCCAGCTCTTCAGACGATTATTCAATTGCAAAGCGTGCTAAAACATTGCCAATCAAATGTTACTCCTGTGGGAAGCTTGGACAAAGGAAGTCGGAATGCAGAGTGCAAAAACCTTTTACATCTGGAGAAGATCATCGAGATTCGAGTTAACCTATGTGTCGATGATGAACCAAAAGCAATTATGTTGCACCGAGGTGAGAATTTTCCGACTACATTTGATTCAGGCGCAGAATGCTCGTTAGTCAAAGAGTGCATAGCACACAAACTGTCTGGGAAAAGAACAAATAACGTAATATCATTAAGTGGAATTGGTAATGTTAGTGTAGTTTCGTCAATTCAAATCAAAAGTAATGTAATGATGACGAAGTAGTATTTCATGTAGTCCAAGATAATAATATGAAATTAATATTGTAATTGGCCGCGAAATTTTAGCACAAGGATACTCTGCTATAGTATCAACAGAAGGTGTGGAAATAATTAAAGACAAAACAGTTAACGTTTGTTCTTTAAAAAGTTACGAAAATGATTCTAATAATTTAGCAACTGAAGCACAGGGAGAAGATAAAAATCAATTGTTAAGATTGTTAAGAAAGCATTCAATATCATTCATTCGCGGAACTCCTTTAACTCGCGTAACTACTGGTGTAATGTCAATTCGATTAGTAGAACCCACCAAGATTGTGTAAAGACGCCCTTACAGATTCAGTCCCCGTGAAAGAGAATTACTCCGGTCAAAAGTTCAAGAGCTAATAGATTATAATGTAATAAGGCCGAGCAGTTCACCTTATGCTAGTCCAGCACTTTTAGTGAAAAAGAAAAACGGATCTGTAAGGCTCTGTGTCGATTATAGGGAATTAAATAGAAATACCATTGCAGATAAGATTCCTCTACCATTAATTTCAGATCAAATAGCTGGATTGCGTGGAGCAAGATACTTTACTTGCTTGGACATGGCTTGCGGGTATTATCAGGTCCCATTACACGAGAACTCCATTGAGTACACTGCATTCGTCACTTCCGACGGACAATTTGAGTTTTTAGCGATGCTGTTTGGTCTAAAGAACGCACCGTCGGTTTTTCAAAGAGCAGTGATGAAAGCAGTGGGCGATTTGGCATTTTCGTACGTTATCGTCTATATGGATGATATAATGATCGTGGCGTCAACTAAGGAAGAAGCAATTAAAAGATTAGAGATCGTCTTGAATATTTTGACTAAGGCAGGCTTTTCGTTTAATGTAGAAAAATGCTCATTTTTGAGGGATTCTGTTCAGAATCTGTGATACAAAGTACAGGCGGGTGAGATTCATCCAAATTTGCGTAAAATTGAAGCATTAAGCGCATTGCCACCACCCCGGTCAATTACAATATTGAGGCAATTTAAAGGATTGGCTTCGTATTTTCGCCAATTTGTATCAGGATTCTCCCAGCTATTGAAACCTCTTTACTCTCTTACATCTATTAAAATTAATTTTGATTGGACGAATGAACATGAGAAGGTTCTTTAACAGGTTATTGATATACTTAACAGCAAACCAGTCTTGGTAATATTTGATCCTAAATACCCCATAGAACTGCATACAGATGCAAGTGCCATTGGCTATGGAGCCATACTTTTGCATCGAATTGAAAATAAACCGTATGTGGTTGAATATTTCAGTAAAACTACTGGTGTGTGTGAATCGAAATAGACGTATTATGAGTTAGAAACATTCTCGGTAGTTAATGCAGTAAAACACTTTAGACATTATCTACATGGTAATAGGTTTGTCATTTTTACTGATTGTAATTCGTTAAAGGCTTCTAAAACAAAAATTGATCTATCACATGTATATCGCTGGTGGGCATTCCTTCAAGCATTCGATTTTGATATTCAATATCGTGAAGGCAAACGTATGACCCATGAAGGTTTTCTGTCAAGGAAGCCTGATAAGAATACAGTTGATGGAAATTTCTGAAAATTCGATTCGAGCCGAACTACAACGTGATCAGGATATTTTGCAAACAATTAACAAGTTGAGTGAGGGTGAACTTTCTAAAGATTTAGCTGCAACTTAGGAGATGAGAGCTAATGTGCTTTACAGAAAAATTCAAAGAAATTGTAGGACTCGTTGTTTGCCAGTCATTCCTAGAACCTTTAGGTGGTCTATAATAAACCAAGTACATGAATCGATCTTACACTTAGGTTGGGAAAAGACCCTAGATAAAGTGTACGAGCATTACTGGTTTACGGGAATGGCGAAGTACGTTCGAAAGTTTGTAGAGAATTGCATCACTTGTAGGGTGACAAAATCATTAGCATACCTTGGCACACGTTGCATATAGATATCACTGGAAAACTAAGTGGGAAGAACGATCGTAAAGAGTATGTCATTGTTCAAATCGATGGTTTTACAAAATATGTTTATTTCTACCACACTTGTAAGCTTGACGCAGTTAGTTGTATTGACGCATTAAAGTCATCGATTGCGCTTTTTGGAGTACCTGCTCGATTAGTGGCTGATCAAGGCAGAAGTTTTACGGGATTGAAATTTGTCGAATTCTGTGCTTCTCAGAAAATTCAGCTTCACCTGATAGCGACAGGTGCTAGCCGGGCAAATGGACAGGTCGAAAGAGTGATGAGCACTTTAAAGAATCTATTAACTATCGTTGAGTCCAGTGAGCGTTCATGGCAAGATGCTATAGGGGACGTTCAATTAGCATTAAACTGTACAGTTAATCGAGTTACAAAATCGAGTCCGTTAGAATTATTAATCGGTAAGAGTGCTCGACCATTATGATTAGTCCCCATAGATGATGATGAGACAGAGAGAGACTTAAATGAACAAAGATCTCAGGCTACAAGAAATATGGACAACGCAGCAAGCTATGACAAACTTAGATTTGATAAAGACAAGGCAAAAGTAGTCAGATTCAGTAAGGGAGATTATGTTCTGATCAAAAATAGTGAGCGACAACAGACTAAGTTGGACCCTAAGTTTCGTGGACCTTTTATGGTCATAGAAGTATTAGAAGGCGATAGATATAGGTTGAAGTCCATGTCAAGTAAAAGACAGTATAAGTACCCACATGATAGTTTACGGAGAATGCCAGTGATGCAGGAGATGAGTTTGATTCATCTGGTGAAACAGACCGTAATGGCATAGTTGGAAAAGACTGTGATGAAACGGGTGAAACAGATCGTAATAGCACAGTTGGAAGAGACTATGATGAAACGGGTGAAACAGACCGTAATGGCACAGTTGGAAGAGACTGTGGTGAAACGGGTGAAACAGACCGTATGGAAACAGTTGGAAAGGACTGTGATGAAAAGACGGGTGAAACAGACCGTATGGAAATAGTTGGAAAGGACTGTGATAAAGAGACGGGTGAAACAGATTGTATAGACTAGTGAATGAGGCACTAGGGGAATGGTGTTTTTAGAAAGAGTGTTGTTGTCGATGCTACGTAGTGGTACCTTACCGTGGATTCTTGAAACGTAAATGAGAACATAAAGAAAAGAGAATGTAAAACTAAAAGCGAAAACGTTGTTTGACAAGAATGAAAATATGGAGGTTATAAAATAAGAAAATATTGAAAACATTGTAATGATTAATGAATTGTAAAAGAAATATGAACAAACGAATGTTGAAATAGGCAAGTAGAAAAATATGAAATAAGAATTTTAAGTTACGAAATATGTTATAGCAAATAAGAGATTTTGAATTAACATTAAACTGGATTTGTCAAACTGCATAAAACAGAATGTTTTTGGTTCAGTTAGTTAAAACAAAGATGTGAAAATGATGTTTGTAATTGTGGTTTATATTCCTGCTACACGAGGACGTGTAATTTGTCAGGATGACCGTGTCGGAGATTGTAAAGGTGGTTTATACTCCTTGCTAATAATTTGAATAGTGTACCTACTGTTAAGGCGAATTGATCAGTGTTAAGTAATGAATATCATGACTAATGTAGAGCTGTTTAACACTAGATATGTGCGATGACAGTATAGTCATCGAGTGTGGATCGGTGTGCGGTTTAGAGAATTCAGCCTCTTTTCCTTCTGGAATTCAACCAGAAAGCACGTCGTGACTCGCTGCAGAAACCAAAAATGGAAGCCAATAATGGAATTAACGATTCAGGACTTCCTGAAATCCTCAACTCGCCGATATATATATCAGTTTTTTATACACATTAATGACTCTGCCAAATTTGATAAAAATAGGATAATTAAATTATTTAGCTGCCAACGATAAAATAGCACGCTACATGCGCCGAATTGCTTTAGCCTAAGCTTGAGGTCTGTTCTTTCATAAACATCACACTTTTTAAAAAACCCATTTTCTCTTCGACTGCTTTAGGGAACAAACTTGGAAGGAGGATATACAAACTTCACCGAGGCGGAAGTTAACCACGGCCCCCTGGCTTAGAGTACTTTTGAAAACATTTAAAATTTTTAAATATTTTTTTTGTAAGAATAATAAATGTAAAATTATGATAGCTCGCCACTCGTCGCGATTAAACGTCCACAACAGTAGCAGAAGTTATTAATATAACTTGCTGGAGGGCACCGGTTCTTAATGCTGATTTTCAAAACAGTAAGTAAGTTTACTGTACGTTTGAAAATTGTGATTAAGTATATGGCGTTACCTAACCGGTGTCAATTGCTATAGGTCATATGCTTTGAATTTTTAGTCTTTCTTAATTCTAGAATTCTCATGTTTCGTTCAAATGCCTCGCGTAAATGATACGGGAATTTTGAAAATTATACTTAAATCATTACAAAATTTTTTCTTATTGGAAAAATGTCTAAATGATTTATCAAAAGTAATTTTGCAATTATTATTCTCACAAGAAATAGTTTTAAATTAAAAATATATCCGAAACTATCCTAAAAAAGGGCCTAATTGTAATTTTTTCAAAAACTAGCTGAAAAAGGCATTTTGGGTTATATAACATTCTTAAAATGAATTTATTTAACCATTAACAATATTTCCACAACAAATGAAGATGATTTAGGTCGAATACATGAAAAAGGAATCGATATCTGAGTCATACTTAGCTCATATGACAAACTAAAATATCATAGAAGCTAACATCGGCTATGCCGAAGTTTATATATCCTTGCAGTCCTTGGTAATAATAATTTTACATGTTCAAACTTTGTTTTCTGCAACTCAATTCATCAATATACAAACAAAACAATTTTACTCTCTATTTTACAATTTGTTCTTCTTCCCTCATTCCCAAAGCAATGCAACGCACGCATACACATACAGTTTATGTAGCGTTGCGTCTGTGTGTGTATGCATGTACTCTGTTGATGACGAAAGACGTAGTAGACAGCAAGCAGCGCTGCCGGCAGAGCTGGGAGCAGAGTCGATTATTATATTGACTGTAACTTGTGTTATACTTATCCGATCACATTCAAATTTTGGGATCTGGGGTTTTATATCCAATATTATCACATATGTAAATTTCATAGCATACTCCAATTTTTATGAAAATGTTTCTTTTAGTTCTTCTAGAGCTATATGATATAGTGGTCCGATCCTGATGGTTTTCATACTTTATTTTTCCCGGGTAATAAAAAACCCCGAAAAAAATTTCAAAAAAAGCCCGATAGCTCTTAATACGGCTGAGTAAAACGCATACACACAGACTGACGGACGGACGGACGGACGGACGGACGGACGGACGGACGGACGGACGGACGGATGCAGGGACGGACGGACAGAAGGACTGCTGATCAAGAATATATAAACTTTATGGGGTCGGAAACGTCTCCTTCTGTGCGTTACAAACATCTGATCAATTTTATAATACCCTCTGCAACGGTATAAAAATAACCTCAAACTTCAACTCGCTAAAAAACAAAAAAAAAACGAGCTAACTTTGAAAAACCCAAAAAGGGTTTTACTATTCAATAAATGTACTTTCAGAAAAAAAAGGTCTGGTGCGGTTTGATTTCAACAACCTACAATTTTTTTCACAGTGTTATTGATTCGCAGGAAAAGACGGGTTCATATAACTTCGTTTTTTTCTGTGCTAGTGCCGATTCAATATTTTTAAGTTTAATATGCCTTAAAACGACTGTGCCGAATTTCAATCGGTCAACAACAGCGACTTTTATTGACAACTTTGTTGCTTTAGCGTTTGTCAGTTATATAAAGCTGTAAATGACTGTGCCAAGTTTCATTAAGATCAGACGACTATATTATATAGCTATTATAGAAACTGTTAAAAGTTATACTACATGCTGTACGCTGTTTTTTCTTTCATACTTTTTAGATAAAGCGTTTCTTCTCTTTAACGCCTGTTCATATGAAAAGAGTAGCAAATAAAACATGCAAGAGTTTACAAACTTTTTGTGACAACAAAAAAATGCGATTCATGTGTATACTTTGAGAGTACAATTTTCAAAAGCTTTCAACTTATCACAGCACAACAAATAGTATTACTGTACCTTCCAGTTTTTAAAATTCTTTAACATTATGGAATAGGAATGTCTTTATTAGCTTCAATATATTTTTACTTACCCCCTTTGTTAACGCAGCGTTCAAATGATTCTGCTTTTGTAGTTACAACAAGCAAAATAACAATAGCCTGCAGCAACATTTTCAACCCAAAGTTTAACAACATTTCAAAATTTAGTTCTGGAATAAAAAACGTAAAAAAATATTATATTTTTAGTATTATACCTTAAAATATGTTTAGTCCATTGAACAAAAAAAAAATTTATTTTGACTTAACAATGTGCAAGATACGCCTGCGTATGACGGGAAAAACCTCACACACCCGAGAAACAAAAACTACTCGCGGATTTCAGGAAGGAGAGGACTATTTGAATAATTGTTACATTCTCGTCAGTCTAGGCGCGGCTTTTCACTGCTATTCCGACCATCCTTAATTTTTGTTTTTTTTGTTTTTCGCCAATTGCCATTTTTATACCTTTAGGGTATTATACAATTGGTCAGATGATTTTGTCGCAAAGGAGGAGACGTTTCCGACCCCATAAACTATATATATTCGTCTGTTCGTCCGTCCGTCGGTGCGTATGCGTTTTACTCAGCCATCAAAAAAGCTATTGGGATGAAACTTGGCATTAGGCTTTGTTTGGGCTGCAACTGAAGCAAGATTTATTTTGCTGAAAAGAGAAAACGACCGAAGAGAAAGAGGGAGTCCGAGAACAGCGCAAGTTTTTTTGGAGAGACAAACTTGGAGTTCCTTTACTTCTTTTCTTTCTTACTCCTTCTATGGAAATTTCCATAACTTTGAATTTTGTAAATAACAGCATGTGTTTGGAAAGTAAACGACATTAAACAGTTTAAGTCAATATTCATGTACTCGAAACACTGTATATTTTCTATTGTTCTTTACGTATGCATTTGTTTGTGAACGCAACGTTGGTACATCCGTTATTCTCAATTTGCACAAACCACGCTGCTTAGCATCAAATGCATGCGTACGAAAAACACTTACATTTTGACATTGGTACAGACCAGTCGCGTTCATTGTTAACTATCTTTAATTACACTATAACCGAATAAAAATTAATACAGTCCACTCATTTCGAAACATACAAATTTTCTGGTCCTTCGAGCCGGATAGGGATCATATCGGGATTAAAGATAACGGATTTCTGAATCAACATGCGTTTACTATTACGCAACTCACTCGTGCGTGCAACAACGCATATCAGGCAGTTGATTCAGGGGAATCAGTCGACGCATTGTACCATCGCTTACTAAGACTCAAAAACAGGTACGATCATTTGATGGATCTTAGCGAAGATTATTGCCAATTTCAAGGGGTAGAAAACTACGTCGACCCTAATGAGGAGCTTGAAGAGTGCGAAGAGAACTTGTACAAAGCATATGATGTACTCTCAGAAGCTACCAGCGTGCTACGGAAACCAGACAATTCAACTGATGAGCTTACTTCTCAATTACTTCATACACTTAACGAAACTGGCATCAAATCGGAATTACAGTGTGAAAGAATCAAGATTCCAACGTTTTCGGGAAACTATGAGGATTGGCCGCAATTCAGTGATTTATTTAAAGGCTAAATAAATCGAAAACAAAGTCTCAGTAAGTGCCAAAAATTCCATTACCTAAAATCATACTCGGAAGGTGATGCATTGAAACTTGTGAAACGCATAACGGTTACCATGGATAACTATGACAAAGCATGGGAGAAGTTAGAGCAAAGAAACCGCTAATCGTTCGTTCCGTTATCACGAAATTCTTAAATTTGCCGGCTACTACTGAACTTGCTGTAAACAATTTGCGAAACTTTGTGGATGGTGCTGATGAAGTTCTACGGGAGCTAAGCGCCTTGGTTGTGACTCGTGACCCATGGCTTATACATATTTTGCTGATAAAGTTAGATGTCGACACACGTCGGGCGGAACATAGCAACTCAAATCCTGAAAAGGTGACCATTGATGATTTTTTGGAATTTCTTAAAAGTCGGTGCGACGCGTTGGAGACGTGTCAGCCTACCATTTCACCCAGTGTTCAAAATCCACGGCAAACCATCGTGCATCATACCACTGTGCAAAGAACAGTTACGCCATATTGTTCATACTGTAATGTGTCTCATTTTATTTCAAATTGCATGAAATTTAAAGAACTTGATTTAAATTCCCGTCGCATGTTTGCATATAAAACCAGATTATGTTACAACTGCCTTAGTAAAGATCATCAAGTCAAGAAATGTAAGTCAACCTTTAATTTTTGCCTATAAAAATTGAGGCACCTTACATTGATACATGTAGAGCATTCAGACGCCTCTAATGTACAAGGAGAGCCAACACAGCGGGCAAATCGTTACGCAGAGTCACATAACTCTGGATTGGCGCATTCCGGTCCGGCTGTTGCTCATCACACTTTGGAAACTATTCCTGCGGAAGCTAAGCAAGCAATTCTACCTACTCTTTTGGATACTGTAATCGACGCATGGGGTAACAAAACTATTTGTAGGATCCTACTCGAAACAGGGTCGTCAATCACGTTGGCGACTGAAGCATTTGTTCAACGTATTGGTGTTGCACGAACACATGCCCGGATATCAGTTTCAAGTCTCGCCGCCAATAGTGCTGGGGTCACTAGAGGTCGCTCAACAATTCAACTATATTCGCGGACCAATTCAAACTCTATTGAAGTCACTACGCTAATCATGAGTGTACTAACGTCATCGATAACAGCTCAAGCGATCAATACGAGCTCATCCCACTGGAGACAGATTCGTCAGTTGAAGCTGGCTGATCCCTCATTCCTGGGTTCGGATCAACTATGGAATCTCTACTTAGGAGAGATCAAAACATTTGGTAAAGACAATCCTATTGCTTTTAATACAAACTTTGGTTGGGTCATTGCAGGTTCATATAGCGCTGCAGGTGACACCGTAATGCCAGTTTTTTCCTACCATGCTCATGACACAATGGTTCGGACTTTTTTGGAGATAGACAACGTTCAAGCATCAAAAGCCACAATTGAAGCCACTGATCCAGAAGAGCAACACTTTCAAAGTACACATACCCGCACACAAGATGGAACGTACATCGTCAACTACCCATTTAAAGATGAAGCCCCACCCATCTACCCAACATTGTCTCAGGCTAAGCAACGATTTAGTTCATTGGAACAATATGTAAAGTTCGAAAAACAAGGACACATGGAACTTCTATCACAGATGCAAATAGACGAAAACCCTGATACTTGTGTATATTTAGCTCATCA
Organism: Drosophila willistoni; assembly: GCF_018902025.1. Taxonomy (NCBI): domain Eukaryota; kingdom Metazoa; phylum Arthropoda; class Insecta; order Diptera; family Drosophilidae; genus Drosophila; species Drosophila willistoni. The sequence continues at coordinate 440,655 of NW_025814176.1, read as the reverse complement.
CGCTGTACTTAAACCAGGCAGCTCGACTACAAAATGTCGCATTGTATTTGACCGATCTGGAAAGGATGAGAAGGGTTTCTCGCTAAATGACCGGCTTCACATAGGACCACCTATACAACGAGATTTATTGGGAGTATGTCTACGTTTTCGGTAGCATCGCTATGTATTTTGCGCTGATATAGAGAAGATGTTTCGCAGGATTTTAGTGTCATCCAAGTACACTAATTATCAAAGAATTATATGGCGCAAGGAAGAAGACGAACCATTTCAACATTATCGTTTGTTAACAGGTACTTATGGATTAGGCCCATCGCCATTTCTAGCTGTACGAGTATAAAGCAACTCGCCGATGATTATCAAGAGAAGCACCCTTTAGCATCAATCGCGTTGGCAAGAGACGCATATGTTGATGATATTCCCACAGGATGCGATTCAGTGAACGAGTTGATCGCACTTAAAGATGACCTTATTTCATTACTGAACGAAGCGAATTTCAAACTTCACAAATGGAGTTCAAATTGTGACGCACTTCTACAAACAATCCCAAAGGAAATCTGTGAACGTCACCCTTCGAACGAAACATTAACAATTGTAAAAATTCTAGCTCTACACTGGAACCCCTGCTAAGATGATTTATCAGCCAATTTCAGTAACCAAGGAGGGAGGCGCAAGTTCGAAGCAAACAGACTTTGTTATCTGACATTGCGAAGCTTTATGATCCACTTGGCATTTATGGACCCATTACAGTTATGCTCAAAATCCTATTTCAAGAAAGTTGGATAACTTCGTTGCCGTGGGATGAACCTTTACCAGAAAAACTATGTGCGCGTTGGCACGTAGTACGAGACGAGCTTTGCCTACCTCAGACCTGTCGGATTTCTCGTTATATTGCAATACCAAATACGGACATCGAATTGCATGGGTTTGCAGATGCTTCGCCACAAGCTTATGGAGCTGTGGTGTACAGTCGAGTGAAATTCGTAGACAGTTACCTGGTTACTCTCATTGCCTCCAGAACACGAGTGGCACCACTGAAACCAATATCGATCCCACGACTAGAAATAAACGCTGCGCATTTGCTGATCATAAAACAAACGCTAACAATTTCTATTTCTAGCAGTTCTTGTTGACAAATTCGGAGATAGTTCTGCATTGGCTATCTGCCTCACCGCGTACCTGGAACACATTTGTTTGCAATAGAACAGCTGAAATTTTAAAAGAGTATCCACGCAGCTGTTGGCAACATGTACGGTCAGAACAAAATCCTGCTGATTGCATCTCTAGAGGAATGCTACCATCAAAACTTGTGGCGCATCAGTTGTGGTGGACAGGACCGAGTTGGCTGTCCAATTCCAAATCAACATGGTCAGCAGTCAACCCACAATGTTGGCAATCAACGGACAACAACGTTACACTGGAGAAACGGGCAATCCCACAAGTCACACTACATTCGTTAGAGGAGGACGATTGGTTTCAAAAGCGTGCTAGAAAAATTACGGATTGGAGTCGAATTTTAAGAATTATCTGCTATTGCTATCGATTTGTAAATCATTTACGTCGTACTCCAGATGCCATACTTCAAGATTATTCAAACTCTAGACACATCACAGCAATAGAAATTCAACATGCCCATAATCAACTAGTTCAATATGTTCAACGTACATTCTTTGACAAGGAATATGAAGCTCTTAGCAAAGGATGACAACTTTCGATTAAATCAAAGCTTATTGGATTAACCCCATTCTTGGATGAAGATGGAGTTATGCGAGTTGGAGGACGCATTGATCATTCATCATTGAGTTACAACGCTAAACATCCCATCTTAATACCAAAATCTACGCCTATAGCTGTTTTACTTGTTCGACATCATCACAAGAAATGTCTTCATGCTGGAATAGATGGTACCTTCAACAGTGTTCGACAACAGTATTGGATTATTGGAGCACGCAACATAGTTCGTAAAGTGGTTTTTCGGTGCAAGATTTGTTTCATGTAAAGACGAGCTACCAGTTCGCAGATTATGGCTAATCCACCGGTACATAGGAACCAACCAATAAGATGTTTTCTTCATACAGGATTATGATTAGATTATGCTGGTCCTATCGCTATCAAGATTTCTACAGGCCGCACACCAAAATTTGGAAAGGCATGGTTTGCAGTATTTGTTTGCATATCTACAAAGGCAATTCATCTTGAGCTGGTGAGTGATCTTACGTCGTCTGCATTTATCGCCGCTTGGAGCGTTTCTGGGCACGTAGAGGACCAATCACAGATATGTATTCTGACAACGGCACCACGTTTCAAGGTGCACAAAAGGAACTCAAAGAGACGCGAGAGTTACTTTTATTACAAAACCAACCACAGGAGTTAGCGAATTTTGTCGCACAACACGGCATAAACTGTTGGTCGTTGGTGCTCATGTACTAACCTTTGAAGAATATTCCACAGTTCTAGCCCGAATAGAGGGCATACTCAATTCTAGACCATTGTGTTCAGCTGGTGACACAAGTTTGGATCCCCTCACGCCTTCACACTTTCTGATGGGTGAGTTGTATACATCTATACCACAACCTAATCTGCTAGATGTTAAACCTCAATCGGTTGCAACGATATAAACAGTTGCAAGCTATGGTCCAAGGATTTTGGAAAAGATGGCACAACGAATATTTATCTACCCTGTAGTAGATAGTAGCTAGTAGTCATTAAAGAGCCGCATTGGCCACCCTCCAAATGGTTGCTGGGCCGCATAACCGAAGTTCATCCTGGACAAGATGAGAAAGGTAGAGTCGTCAGCGTTCAGACAGCGCGAGGAATAATCAAACGCCCAATTGTAAAGGCGGCCGTTCTACCGTTATTCTGACCGATCGTTCGGGGCGGGCGGTATGTTTGGGAATTAAACGACATTAAATAGTTTAAGTCAATATTCATGTACTCGAACCTCTGTATATTTTCTACTGTTCTTTACGTATGCATTTGTTTGTGAACGCAACGTTGGTACATCCGTTATTCTCAATTTGCACAAACCACGCTGCTTAGCATCAAATGCATGCGTACGAAAAACACTTACATTTTGACATTGGTACAGACCAGTCGCGTTCATTGTTAACTATCTTTAATGACACTATAACCGAATAAAAATTAATACAGTCCACTCATTTCGAAACAGCGTGGTTTGCTGCTCTTGAAAATCATCTCGTTCGATGCCGTTGCACCTTCTGTGCCCGCGGCAATTGTAATATATTTTTTTGGTTAAGATAATAAAGGAACTAACTTGAATGCTATTATTATTCCTCCCAAAATCGCAAGTGCCTCAAAGCCACCTCGGTAGAATCATCCGAAGGCCGCATCATAGAATCGAGCAGTTTGGGTCTCCGCAAGGGCGCAGTAGTAAACCAACAATAAGATTAAAAATTAAAATCAGTCAGACGTTTGTAGCGCACAGAAGAAGATCTTTCCGACCTCATAAACCATATGTATTGTAATAAACATACAGAAATTGTGTTGTGTTCTTAGGACAAAGCCAGAATTTCGCAGTGTTTGGCAGTCTTGCCAAATCGGCATCAACTTCGCCAGGAACATAAGTTGCATTTCTAAAATTGCCCCAAAACTGGCATTTACATAGACAGATCACTTTTACTCACGATAAAACAATACAATACAAGCAAAAAAATATCAAAGAAGCTAACATCGGCTATGCCGAAGTTTATATACCCTTGCAGTCCTTGGTAATAATAATTTGACATGTTCAAACTTTGTTTTCTGCAACTCAATTCATCAATATACAAACAAAACAATTTTACTCTCTATTTTACAATTTGTTCTTCTTCCCTCATTCCCAAAGCAAAGCAACGCGCGCATACACATACAGTTTATGTAGCGTTGCGTCTGTGTGTGTATGCATGTACTCTGTTGATGACGAAAGACGTACTAGACAGCAAGCAGCGCTGCCGGCAGAGCTGGGAGCAGAGTCGATTATTATATTGACTGTAACTTGTGTTATACTTATCCGATCACATTCAAATTTTGGGATCTGGGGTTTTATATCCAATATTATCACATATGTAAATTTCATAGCATACTCCAATTTTTATGAAAATGTTTCTTCTAGTTCTTCTAGAGCTATATGATATAGTGGTCCGATCCTGATGGTTTTCATACTTTATTTTTCCCGGGTAATAAAAAACCCCGAAAAAAAAATTCAGCCCGATAGCTCTTAAGACGGCTGAGTAAAACGCAAACGCACAGACGGACGGACGATGGCTTTATCAACACAGCTTCTCATGCTGATCAAGAATATATATACTTTATGGGGTCGGAAACGTCTCCTTCTGTGCGTTACAAACATCTGACCGATTTTATAATTATATGTTCGCATTAAATTCGAAATAATCGCTAAAAATCGATGGTTTTTTATCGCTCAAGTAACCCCAATGGCAATGCTTCTCTACGAATTCGCCAGACAATCTTTCAAGAAAATTGTGTTTGAATTTTGTACAAAGATGGACCACTTCATACTAGAAATCGACGATTGTTTTCATACCATACATCCATAGGGTGAAATGGTATATTAAAGTCGCTAAAATGTATGTAACATGCAGAAGGAAGCTTTTTCCGACCCCATAAAGTATATATATTCGTGATCAGGATCAACAGCCGAGACGATCTACCCTTGTCCGTAAAAATAAAGACGTAGATCTCGGAGACATTTAGAGCTAGAGCCACCAAATTCGGTATGTGGTCTCGTGTAACAAGTATAGCTATCGAGTTTGTTTCAAATTTTTGCCCCCTACCTCCCCCGCAAATTAAATAAAACCGATTTTCTCAAACACTTTACTAACTAGAGACACCAAATTTGGTATGACTATTTGCTTAGTAAATTGCGGACATTTTGTATGTGTAAAGATTTTCCCGTGCCTCTTTTCGCCCCCGTAATTTGAAATAATTCCATTATCTTCCGTAATCTTCTATCTTGTGCAATCAAATTTGGCACACTTAAATTTGAATAAATAGCCAAGTTATGCATATAAATGTTTTTCAATATGGCCGGAGTTGGCTGGTGGGGGCGCTAGGGTGATCGTATGCTTGAGTGAGCGAGATACTAAAACATGCTTGTAAAAAGCATGTGAACAGAATTTTTTAAAAATACGTAGATGCAATTGTTATTATAAATTTGAAATATTTGTTTTACTAGTGTATTGTAGGTATAACTAAGTCGCCGAGACAAAACACCGTTAACCGCTATCACTCACCTAAAAAAAAGTAATATATAATTATATTACTCTTATGATATGTTTAAGAATAAACATCGTATTTATCTGAAATGGTTTTACCAAATCAAATGCACTAAAGAAAAATACAAAATACGAAACAAAAACATAAAGAAGAAAATTAAGTCATAAAGATTTACATGAAATGTATTGCTTAAACTCTGTGGAAATCACTTAAGATTATATAAACGGAGCACTATCAAGTAAACAACGTTGAGCATGAAATATAAACAATTTTCAACCCCCGGAGAGTGGGTCATTTGAATAAGCATTTTTAAGATCAATTGTCCCCTTCTAGAGTCTAAGAGTTCATATACACAACACATTTTTAAATAAAATCAGTTCATATTTTGAATTCAACGAATGAAGATTGAATTTAGAATTTAGAATAGTTGTGGTTCTAAACTTCCTATTCATGATATGTTTTCCTTTATCCATACAATACCTTGATCCATACATTCGTGAGTATGCAGCTTTGTTTGTCGGACGTTCGCAACTTGTATTCGAAGCGACGGTCAGATTAGTTGGGGACTCTTTAAAGAGGAAATTTGCCAGTTTATTTTGAAAAAATGTTGATGCGTGTTAGGCGTTCGAGCTGTATTGAAAACCATTTTTTTTTTAAGCGTGGATCCAAAAGCGTAGCCGTGCTGCAGATTGGCCTTATAATTGGCTCATAAATTAATAGGCGTTTATATATTGACTCCATTAATATTTTAGGCATAGTTTTTCCTTGCAAAGTTTATATCAGAGGTAAAGCACTGTCGAATTTGCGGAAAATTCTATATTGTAGTATACTTTTAGGGATAGGATTAGGCCACATACTTTTAGGAATAGATTATAAGTAATTAGAACTTAAGCATAATGTTTAGCTTTAAGTACCGTTAAGGACACTAGCCATAAGACCAATGTAAATGCTCCCCTATAAATACCGAGCTTGCGGCGCCAATAAATCACTTCAAGTCAAACCTTGCCTTCGCCTGTTTCATGGCGATCCTGCCTTATATCGGCAAAAATTAAAATAGGCAAAACAAATTGACAAAGAATTGCCATAAAATAAAAAGACAAATAAGAAGAAACAACAATTAATGCCAAAGGACAAAGAAACGCTACAGAAGGCATTGAAGGACTGCCCGCTGGACGAACCACGGCCGCTGACCATCGAGGAATACCGGGCCAGGCAACCTGCGGCACGAGCGGAGCTGGCAAGAAGGAGGCGAGAGAAGGACGCGCTGACGGCAATCCCCCTTGTCCTAAGGCCAAAGCGCCAAGGCGGCCACCTGGTCCGCTTTAGGAAGCAGCGTGCGGCTCTACTGGCGCAAATTAATAGCGACCCACCACCATCCTGGGCAGAAGCGTGTCAACTTTGGAGCAAGATAGACGAATTGGAGAAAATGCTCCAAAGAAATCAGCAGGCAAGGCGGCAACAACAGCATATGCAGTATTAAAATATTAAAAAAAAAAAATTTTTTTTAATTTTAATAAAAAAGAGTGCTCATATAAGCACCTTTGTGGTAAGAGGCGATTTCTCGAAAATCTCGCTAAATCATTAAAACGCGCGTTGATAACAGACAACGTAAACCCTGAAACAGCAAAGAAATATGCAACTCAGATAGCAGTGAAATCAATAATAAAAAACTGCGAAAACGAAAAGGTCAGAACAATATGAGAAGCAGGCAATTTTACTAAAATTATTATGTTGTAGCTAAATTTGCAAATACATCTACAAATATGGAACAGGATCACAGCGTGTTTTATACTAAAAGAAACAACTACACAAATAGGAACTCGTATAATAATAATAGAAATTATAATACCAAAATAGAAACCCAAATAATAATACTAACTATAACAATACTAGGAACTACAATACCTATAGTAATAATTATAATCGAAGAAATTATAACAATAAGAATACAAAAACTAATTATCCTTCTAAAACACAACAAAATAATAATGAACGACTAACGAACGTAGAAGAAAATTCGCGCTGCTCTCCCGATGATGCCCATCGCTCTCCCCACGAAAATAACTCCCCACACTTCGCCCCAAGCAAGGCTTGGTTACCCGCTTTTAAAAAATCTAGAGTTAGTTGAAATTTATCTGTGAATAAACCATATAGTGAAGAGGAATTGCTGCGCAACCCCCCCATTTTTATTGCGAAGGAAAATCTAAAAGGAAGGATTCATTTAGCTGCTCCCTGTACCAAGGAAATTCAAGCCAACATGTACATGCCTCCAGCATAAAATTTTTTCCCTTCATTTTTCCAAATCAAACTCAAATTACTTTCGCGCAAATTTCCTGATTCTAATTCGTTTTTCCTCTTTAAAGGAGAGAAATTTTTGGTCCCCAATTTTGTTCATACACATATATGTGTCCAGTACATAAGGCGCCATATTTGTTCGCCCACTTTAATATTTTTTCTCGCAATTTGGCATATATATATGCCAAGTATATAAGGCGCCATATATATTTGCCTATTTCCAATATATATTTTTTTCGTAATTTTTAAAATATTACAAAAATTTATCAAGTTCTAAATCCACAAAAAGTTTTTTGTGCAAATACAGTCCACTCCTGGGAAAAGTAAGTGCGCGAAGTGAAAGGTGGTTCCAACACAGAGAAAAAATTTTCAATGCAAGTTAATAAAGATTTTTAAAAATAAAAAGAAAACCACCCTCTATCATATAAAGGCCACACTTACGGATTTCTTGTGTCCCGCGACACCCCATAAAGTTGCGGCATATCAGCTAGACACATCCCAAGAAATATAAAAATTATTAATTTGTATATACAAATCCGATCCATTCACACCTCTGCATATCTCCATTCCATAATTTCATATACATGTTCAAAATTTGTTTTGTGCAACTCAATTCATCAATGTACAAACAAAACAATTTTACACTCTATTTTACAATTTGTTCTTCTTCTTCCCTCATTCCCAAAGCAATGCAACGCACGCATACACATACAGTTTATGTAGTGTTGCGTCTGCGTGTGTATGCATGTACTCTGTTGATGACGAAAGACGTAGTAGACAGCAAGCAGCGCTGCCGGCAGAGCTGGGAGCAGAGCCGATTATTATATTGACTGTAACTTGTGTTATACTTATCCGATCACATTCAAATTTTGGGATCTGGGGTTTTATATCCAACATTATCACATATGTAAATTTCATAGCATACTCCAATTTTTATGAAAATGTTTCTTCTAGTTCTTCTAGAGCTATATGATATAGTGGTCCGATCCTGATGGTTTTCATACTTTATTTTTCCCGGGTAATAAAAAACCCCGAAAAAAAATTTCAGCCCGATAGCTCTTAAGACGGCTGAGTAAAACGCATACACACAGACTGGCGGACGGGCGGACAGACGGACATGGCTATATCAACTTAGCTTCTCATGCTGATCAAGAATATATGTACTTTATGGGGTCGGAAACGTCTCTTTCTGTGCGTTACAAACATCTGACCAATTTTATAATACCCTCTTCCAAGTCGTATCTTGGGTTTCTATACCATACACCCATAGGGTGAAATGGTATATTAAAGTCGCCAAAATGTATGTAACAGGCAGAAGGAAGCATCTCCGACACCACAAAGTATATATATTCTTGATCAGGATCAAAAACCGAGTCGATCTAGCCATGTCCGTCTGTCCGTATGAACACCTAGATCTCGGAGACATTTAGAGCTAGAGCCACCAAATTTGGTATGTAGACTCGTGTAGTATGTAGAGTGATCAAGTTTATTTCAAATTTTTGCCACGCCCCTTTCCGCTCCCGCAATTTAAAAAAAAAACGTTTATCTCAAAAACTATTCCAGCTAGAGACACCATATTTGGTAGGTATATTCGCTTAGTAAATGCACACATTTTGTATGTATAAAAATGTTGCCACGCCCTTTTCCGCCCCCGTAATTTGAAAAACTTGATTATCTCCCGTATTTTTTTACCTTATGCAATCAAATTTGGCACACTTTAATTTAATACTAATTAAAAAAAAAGCAAATTTGATCAAAATCGGACAAAAAACAGTCGAGTTATGCGTATAAACGTTTTTCCATAAGGCCGGAGTTGGCCGTTGGCTGGTGGGGGCGCTAGGGTGCTCGTATGACTGAGTGAGCGAGATACTAAGATATGCTTGTAAAAAGCATGTGAAAATGCATTTGTTTAATAAAGTTGAAATATTTGCTTTACTGGTGTATGGTATACCTAAGTCGGCGAGACGACTTACTTACTTCATTTATATTTGAATCCGAAATTTTCCAATCGTTTCCAAGTCGTATCTTGGGTTCTTTTAATATTGAATTCCCAAATTTTCCAATCGTTTCCAAGTCGTGACTGGATATTATATTTCGATTTCAAAGCGTTCCAAGTCGTATCTTTGGGGTTATATTTCACTTCCAAAGTGTGCCAAGTCGTATCTTTGGGTATATAATTTACTTTCCAAATTGATCCACGTGTTCCAAGTCGTATCTTTGGAGTTATATTTGAATTCCAAAGGTGTTCCAAGTTGTATCTATGGTTATACATTTGAATTCAAAGGTGTTCCAAACGTGACAAGTCGTATCTTTGGTTATATATTTGAATTGCAAAGTGTTCCAAGTGGCTCAAGTCGTATCTTTGGGTTTTATATTTCAATTTCAAGGCGTTTCAAAGCCGTTCCTTGAGTTGTTTGGTAGTGTTCCAAGTTTTCCCAAACGGCTCAGCTTGCGTTTTTCGCTAATTTTCAAGCCGTGCCAAACCAGCTCACTACTTTATAACCGCCATTATGTGGGGTTATGAGCACGAGCCCGCCAAAAGACGAGAAAGAGGCTAAGAACACTGCGGTGACGAGCAAGTCCTAGCCTAGTACCAGCCCTACTACTCCCCCTTCCCGAGCTTTTCAGACCCTTTCTAGTCCATTAGTTCTCACGTTCGCACCATTAAGAACGACCTTTCAGCAAGCCACGTTAGAGCGACGACGAGCAAGCCAAAAAAAAGGTCAAGGTCATTGGTACCACATCCACATATTTTGGTAACCGCCCCAAAGAGTCACTCGGTCCGAATCCAAAAGGACTTTAGTTGCTTCCACCATGGCTTTGCAGAAGTTTGTCTCCATTAGCGATAAGCTAATTCAGTTTGAAGTCGACACCCAAGTCACTTCATTGTCCGAGGTCAGCAAATTTACGATCCAAGTCCGTGGCGATCGAGTTCGAGCGTTGTGGGAGAAGGTCGAGCAGGAATATGAGAAATGCGAGGCACTCCCAGATAGTAAAGACGATAGCTCTAAAGATTTAGCCATCCAAGCTAAATATGACAAATGCTACCAAGTTTACGAACGATGCACGGCTCGATTAAACGAGCTTATCCACGAAGCGTCTGCTCCTACTCCTCCGCACCGTCATGGGTCTACCTCTGCACCAGCAGAACGAGGCTGTCGATTGCCACCCATTGACACAGAAGTCTTTACGGGAGATTACCTAAAATGGCCTACGTTCCGTGAATGGTTTACGGCCATCTACATAAGCGATTCGCGAATTTCCCCCGTTGAAAAGCTGTACCATCTCCTAGCGAAAACGAGGGGTGAAGCCAACCTCATTGTAGCAAAATTCCCGCTTGCAAATGATGGCATGGAATGTCTGCACTGAAACAGGGTTTCGAAAATAAGCGACTTATCGTGAACAGCCAATTCCGAGCATTTCTTGACCTGCCTCAAATTTCCCATGAGTCCGGAAAAGCATAACAAGATCATCAGAATGCTCTGCAGGCATCCATTCGTGCTTTTGAGCATTGTGGCCTGCCAGTCACCACTTGGGGGGGCATATTCGTATTTTTCTGTTCCATCAAATTGCTAAAGAACACCCTTTCACTGTGGGAACAATCTCTGGGAGATAAGACTGCCATTCCAGAGTGGCAAACGATGGACGATTTCTTAGCGGTTTCGTACGCTCCAAGCGGTTGAAAATACAACTGCAATGGCTATTTCGGTTCCCATATCGAAACCTCCACGAAATCCGCTTCCAGCCACCCGAAAGGCTAATACATTTGAAGCCAAGGTGACCACCAAACCAAAATCCTGTGATCTCTGTATGAAGGAGAATAACCCGGTGCGTCGATCTCCCCGCTTCCTTCAGATGCCGGTGCCAGAGAGGGTGGCATACATAAAGAAAAAGTTCCTTTGTCTGAACTGTTTCGCAAGATGGCATCAAGTAAAAGATTGACCGAGTCAGCACAATTGCTTCACGTGCAGTTCTCACAATATTGTCCGGACATACTTTACCTCTGAGGCAAGGTTATCACGAGATAAGTTGCTAGGTACAGCCATCGTGGACTTTTGGCACAAGGGCACTACTTATCCTTCACGGGCGTTATTAGACCGGGCTTCGGAAGCCAATTTTATATCCGAAAGAATGTTCCGGCTCATGAAGTTACCATTCCAAACTGTCAGGGCCGAAGTGACAGGCATTAACGGAAAGGTCAATAGAACCTTGAAGGCCCGTCACATAAGCACTCGGTCATCGCATGGACCTCCAGTATAGATAGAAGCTTTTGTCCTGTCCCAAGTTGCTGATGATTTGCCGTCATGTACGATAGCCCAAGCCACACTGGTAGGAATGCCCAATATTCCTCTAGCCGACCCCTTCCTTAGATTAGATTCTGATTCCTATTGCGAGCTCAATTTCCAGAAGACCACAAGAAGAGATATTTCGGGGAGATACATGGTCTCACTTCCGTTTCGAGACCCAACCAACATCAACTTCGGTCAATCCAGACCAGGGGCATTGGCTCAGTTCCTAAAAAACGAAATCCGTCTTCTTAAAAACATTCTGGCAAAAACTGAGTAAGACGCCGTCATGCAAGAGTATTTGGACTTGGGCCTTATGCGTCAGGTGCGCCTCTAGCAAGTCCACAAACGGAGCAAGTCTCATTGACATACTTTACCCTGGTCCGGTACTTCAGTCTGATATCACTACTGAGATTCTCAAGTGGCGTTTTTTCCGAGTAGCTTTCAATGCCGACATCACAAAAATGTACCGCCACATTATGGTCGGTCCAATCCATATGCCATTTCAGAGGATCCTGTTCCGAAACAAAGAGGGGCAACTTGGTGATTAGGAGCTTAATACCGTCACGTTTGGCATTAACTGTGCTCCGTTCTTAGCCATCCGATTCCATCCATTTCTACCAAAGCCATTCACCTTGAGGCAACTTCGGATTTAAGTACCGAAACATTTCTGGCAGCATTCACTCGTTTTGTATCGAGGCGAGGGTGTCCCCAGCAAGTGCAGTCCGACAACGGTAAAAACTTCGTAGGTGCATCCAGAGTGCTTGAAAAAGATTTCCTAAGGTCTACCCAGCAGAAAATCTTATCCCACTATAGCCATCAGCATCTGTCCTGGCATTTCATCCCTCCCGGGCCACCACACTTCCATTAAATGAATCGCCATTCATTTAATGGAAGATTGTCATCATTCGCGTCTCGGGCGAATCCACCAAACGTACCCTGGCAGTGACGGCAACGTCCGCGTCGTCGATCTGCTTATCGATCGCGGTGTTGTGAAGCGTCTAGTCGCAAAGCTGATCTTTCTTTATCCAGAAGAAAGAATTCAAACTCATTAGGTAAAGTTATAGCACTAACCATTGAACACATAGATGGGACAAACTCATGATTTTTTGATTGCAAACGCTAGCCTAGTCATGGAACTCCAGAGAACTTCGGGAAAACCCGAACGTTCGTACTCTCAATGAGAGAGTAAAGTGGGGAGAGGGCCAAGCAGCTACGAAAATAATTTAGTCTAGCACAGACTACTGAACGACGAAGGCAGGCCTATGTCGCTTGTGATTTCGTTCTGTCTATGTATGTGTACACTCGTCGCATTTCAATAGCTCGCTCGACCAAAACTTTTAATTTTCGACAAAACAGCGACAATGCGAATAGGATATGCCCCTGTGGAAAGAATATCAAGAAATATTGCCATCTTCTTCGGATGTATCCCAGTGGCTGTACCGATAGAGTGCTCGCTTCGTGATGTGTCTTCGGGAATGTCCATGGTTCGATTCCCAACTCGAAACCGAGCAATAAGATTTTTTTTTCCATTTTTTAATAAAAATAGAATAAGAAACTAAATTAAGCAAAAGAAACAAATAAATCAACAAAAAAAAAAACAAAATTATAAAATAGAAAAAAACCTTATTTAAGCCGACGATTTCGAGTTGGGGAGTTTCGAGGTGCCGCATATGTAAGGAGGACCACCACACGCTACTCTATTTCCACGAGGAGCCACGTCGACGTACTCCATGCTCCGTCGTACGCCGATTCACCCGCGAGTCCTCCAGACGAAGGATCGCACCAACGCCAGGGTCTGATCCTAAACTGACACTGGCCACACTGCTGCAGCACCGCAATCCACATTTAATGCCAACGGCGATGGTACGCCTCGAGACGGGAGGAAAAACCTTCGACGTGAAGACCCTCGTGGACCCTTGTTCGGCGGTATCGTCGATGGCGACGTCGCTGGCCACGGCCTTCAAATTGACAGCCGTCAATATTGGGGCGGAGAAAGCGCTGGCAGCAGTGATCCGGTCCTCGATCAGTGGTGGATCCTGAAGGTGGTCGATGGCTTGTGCTGCCGAACTCCAAGCTCTCCGGTAGACCCGCAAATTTCAAAGAAGTTCGAAGGCATCGTCCTGGCGGATGACACGTTCCACCGAACGTCGTCGGTGTCCTTGGTTCTGGGCGCCGACGTGATGACGGAGGTCATGCTGGAGGGGAGTCTACCCGGGTTGGCGGGCGGCCAATTGCGATGCGCACAGTCTTCGGCTGGACCCTGTCCAGAGCGTGCCATTAGGCTTCCTGGTCGTGCACTCCTGCAAGGGGGGGAGCATGTTTATGCCCAACGGGCAAAACAATTGTTAAGGGAGGCGGGAACTTTCACCTCGCGCCGCTCTCCCGATGATGCCCATCGCTCTCCCCACAAAAGAACTCCCCACACTTCGCTCCAAGCGGGGCTTGGTTCCCCCGCACTTAGTTAAGCTAGGATTAGTTGAAATTTATCTGTGAATAAACCATATAGTGAAGAGGAATTGCTGCGCAACCACCCCATTTTTATTGCGAAGGAAAATCTAAAAGGAAGGATTCATTTAGCTTACCTCTCTACCAAGGAAATTCAACCCCCCTACACAAACCTTAATAGCTACATAACTTTAACCCTTGACGATGTAGGGACAATAAACTTACTATTAGACACAGGAGCTGATGTATCACTAATAAAACAAAAAATACTAAGAAAAGACAATACAGTTGACATACACAGACGGACAAAACTTAGTGGAATAGTCAAAGGCGTTCTATTTACAATAGGTGAAACCAAACTCAAGGCCAACGAAACACACCTTCTAAGTAATAGAAAATGATTTTCCCATCCCATGCGACGGAATCCTGGGGCTTGACTTTATAGAAAAATTCAATTGCACACTCATTTATTCCACCAACAAATTGATAATAGATCCTTATAAATCTAGATATAAAATTATAATTAACATAGGGATCAGTTAAAACACACATGTATTCCATATCCCACCTAGAAAAGAAAAAATAGTACGCATTGCAATATCCTCAAACAATAACAACACCTTTATTCCTAATCAAGAATTACACCCGGGGGTATTCGTTGCAAACACAATCGCTTCTAAGACTAACCCATATGTCCGCATATTAAATACTAACAACACAGACGTGCAAATTACAAATATAAACCTATTAAATGAAAATTTGTCCGATTATGAAATCCTAAAAATAGACAAACAGCATGATTCAAAACATAATACCACAATAATGAACAAACTACCATCCCATTTTCCCGACTTCGTAACGAACCTCCACATAAATTATGCTTAGAATTTGATGATGTATTTGCAATAGAATCTAAACAAATATCCTCCAACAATTTCTATAAACAAAAATAAAGACTCAAAGACACAACACCAGTCTACACCAAAAACTACAGGATAGCACACAGTCAAAAAAACGGAATCAATAAACAAGTGGACAGATTGATCAATGATGATATTATTGAACCATCAATGTCTGAGTTCAATAGTCCGATTTTGTTGGTTCCTTAAAAGTCGCTACCTGGCAGCAATGAAAAACGATGGAGATTGGTAGATGATTATAGAAAAATTAACAAACAACTAGTAGCGGATACATTCCCACTACCCAGAATGGACGATATCCTTGACCAGCTAGGACGCGCTAAATACTTCTCTTGTTTAGACTTAATGTCAGGATTTCATCAAGTAGAATTAGATCTCGGGACATAACATCATTTTCCACAGATAAGGGCTCATTCAGATTCAAGCGATTACCATACGGATTAAAAATTGCACCAAACTCGTTTCAAAGAATGATGTCCCTTGCATTCACGGGTCTATCACCATCCCAAACATTCCTTTATATGGATGATCTAATTATAAATGGGTGCTCTGAAAGTCACATGATTAGAAACTTAAGGAATGTTTTTGAAACCTGCCGAAAATATAACTTAAAATTGCACCCTGACAAATGCTCTTTCTTCAGACTTGAAGTTACTTTTCTTTTATTTGTGCATACAAATAAAGGAATTTTACCAGACGAAAGCAAGTTCAAAACGGTTCAAGATTACCCGACTCCCCAGAATGGCGACAAAGCCAAAAGATTTGTAGCATTCTGTAATTACTACCGGAGATTCATTCCAAACTTTGCATACCATGCGCAATTTATCAATAGATTATCTAGGAAAAATGTAGAATTTAACTGGGATGCAAACTGTCAAGCAGCTTTTGAATACTTAAAAAACAAATTATTAAGCCCACAAATACTCCAATATCCAGATTTTAATAAAAAATTCTGTATCACAACTGATGCAAGCAAGATCGCATGTGGAGCCGTCCTCAGCCAAGAATTTGATGGACTCCAATTACCCATATCATACGCATCTAAGGCATTTACAAAAGGCGAAAGCAATAAGTCAACAATCGAGCAAGAATTAACAGCAATACATTGGGCAATTCAATATTTTAAACCATACATATACGAAAAAAATTCCTAATTAGAACTGACCTTCAGCCATTAACATACCTATTTTCTCTAAAAAACCCATCGTCAAAGCTTACTAGAATAAGGCTAGATTTAGAAGAGTTCGATTTCACTTTATATTTTATAATACATCAGGAGACAAAAAAATTTCGCAGCGGATGCTCTTTCCAGAATTGAATTTGAAAATATAAAAAACATAGAAACTAATAAAATACTTAAAGTAGCAACAAGATCAGAAACAAAAAAATTAACACATAAGGAAAACAAAATTAACAATAACAGAATAGAAACACCAAGAATATATGAAATAATAAATCCTAACGAAGCCAAAAAATACACGCAAATTAAATTCAAAAAATGCAAATGTTTTATTACCAAAAATAAAGAAAAATTACTCTCCTTCAACATAGGCGATTTGATCATTAGTGGAAGAATAGATCTAGATCGATTCCTTTCAAGGCTTGAAAAAGAAGCCGGTGCTCAAAGAATCTATAAACTGAAGATAGACATGTCAGAAAAACTATTTATGTCACTTACACTTAATGAACTAAAACAAAAAGGAAAAGACACATTAAAACATTTAGAAATAGCAGTTCTACCTCAAGTAAATGTAATAACAAATAAAGAAAAAATAAGAAATACATTAAAAAAATATCATAATGACCCAATAGAGGGAGGTCACTGCGGGGTAAAAAGAACACTAGGAAAAATAAAAAGAGATTTCTTTTGGAAAAATATGTCTCGGGATGTTGCAACATACATCGAAAATTGCGAAAAGTGCAAACTAGCCAAAGTAACCAGACACAACCACTCCCCATTGATCATAACACCAACCCCTGCAACCACTTTTGACACAACAATAATAGATACAATTGGACCATTACCAAAAACAATGAACGGTAATGAATACGCAGTTACTATTATCTGCGATCTGTCCAAATATCTCATATCAATACCAATACCAAACAAAAGTGCAAAAGCGGTTGCAAAGGCAATATTTGAAAAATTCATTTTAATTTACGGTTCAGTGAAAACAATTCTAACAGACATGGGAACAGAATATATGAATTCAATACTAATAGAACTTTGCAAAAATTTTAACATAACTAAAATTAACTCCACGGCGCACCATCATCAAACTCTTGGAACAGTAGAAAGAAGCCATAGAACTTTCAATGAGTACATCAGGTCATATATATCCATAAAAAAAGACGAAGAAATACTTTTAAAAAATGATACAGGACATAAATAAGAAAACAAATACACAGGCAAGTATAAAATACAGAGCATAGGTCCTAACAATAATATTGTAATAACTGATAATAAAAACAAAAAGCAAACAGTACATTTAGATAGAATAAAAATAATATAAATAGGATATAAGTAAAATATAAATTTTTTTTTTTTTAAAAAAAGGAGGTGTAGTATACTTTTAGGGATAGGATTAGGCCACATACTTTTAGGGATAGATTATAACTAATTAGAACTTAAGCATACTGTTTAGCTTTAAATACCGTTAAGGACACTAGCCATAAGACCAATGTAAATGCTCCCCTATAAATACCGGGCTTGCGGCCCCAATAAATCACTTCAAGTCGAGCCTTGCCTTCGCCTGTTTCAATATACTTACGTTAAGTTCTTTCCTTCTGTAATTTTTTCACCTGCTTGCTAAATGACAGCCAATAATTTTACTGTATCTTTTAGCACAGGTATTTCCTCAGCAGTAAATGGCTGCGGTGCATTTAAAACAATAAAACTTTGGCAATGGCATCGTTTGTTTTTTTAATTCGATCAATCATGAAATAGAAACTATTCCATCTGGTTGGTGCCATTTCCAATTCAACTGCCGCCGTGTACAGATGTGTTTTTTAATGCACTCCGCAAAAATTGAGTGTAAAAAAAAAAAAAAATCTGCGTTTGCAAAAAGTTGTGTAGGGCTCTCAGTCGCCTCAGAGACGCCTATTTACAATCATATTGCTATTAGATTGCTCTAATAGCAATAAATACTAAGTTGCAACAACAAAGTGCGTAATTTTTACAAAAGCCATGTCCACCAATTCGGTCCCAAGCTCTCTCGATCCCCACCAGCAACAGCTACAAGAACTAATTTTACAACAACAACGTGAGCGTCGACTCTCGGTACCACCGAATGCTAACGTAAGCAATAACACCGAAAGTGCCAGCCACTCAGCAATTAACAGCAACTTACCGTGGACAGAGCAGTGTGCTTCTCCATCAATATCGATAACTGGGTCACCGATTGCACCAACCAGCACCGTCAGCTCGTTGACAGCAACTACTGCAACGTCTGCCGAAGTATTGACCTGCCTCAAGCCGTCAACGACAAGTCGCCCAGAGTCAGCCACAATAGTAAAACCCAACGACTTCTGTCGAAACTGGAATGGACAGATATATTAAAATAACTAAGCGGAAGCTAAGCCCGCAAAAGAAAAAAAGTGGCAATACGCCGAAAATAACCAAACCAAATGAACGAGTAGCACCCCTTAGCGGGAATCGTTTTAAAATTCTTGCCGATCAGCAAGACGATCAAGCCGGCGCTGTAGATAAAGTTAAATCGGCTAGACCACCCCCTGATTTCGAAGCTAGTAGAAACAGTAGGGGCAAATAACTTTGTTGTAACCCCTCTCAATAGGGGTAACATTAAAGAAATTAAATGTCAAGCCCAAACTGAGGACAATTTCCGCATCATCGAAAAGTACCTCCGTAATGCTAACATCAACTTCTATACCTACCAACTAAAAAGCAGTAAAGGCCTCCAGATTGTGTTAAAGGGGATTGAGCCATCGGTCCCTACTCAAGAAATAGCAGATGCGTTGGTCGCAAAAGGGTTTGCGGTCAAGTCCGTTGTCAACATCATCAACAGGAACAAAGTCGCACAGCCGCTCTTTAAAATCGAGCTCCAACCTGATACAAAGCGGTCGAAGCCAAATGAAGTGCACCCGATCTACAACCTACAGCTTCTATTGCACAGAAGAATCACCGTAGAGGAGCCCCATAAGAGACGCCAACCACTGCAGTGTAAAAACTGCCAGGAATACAACCACACCTCTCACGATTGCAATCTTAGGTCAGTGTGTGTTGGCTGCGGCGAACATCATGAAGATGGAATTTGCACCAAGGACAGAAACAACGTCACACTAAGACTATGCAGCAACTGTGGAGGTGACCACACGGCCAACTACAGAGGATGTCCTGTCTTCAAGGATCTTAAATCACACCTAAACGGGCGCAAACCCCCAGCTGGACCAAAAATCACCTTCAACGCCTCCAAAACTACACCGGAGGTTTTCTTCGCCAAGGCTGTTAGATCATCCAACATGACTGCTACAACCAGTCCTACAGAATCCGCAACCTAGCGCACCAGAGCTTGGCCAGCAAACTCCAAGTGGTCTAGAGGCCCTATTGATCTCACTCAATCAAAACATGACCACTTTTATGACGTTTATGCAAAACTGTATGCACGAACTGATGCGGAATCAAAACCTGCTTATCCAGAAGCTTATCGGGAATAAATAATGGCTTCCCCACGTCTATGTCTTTGGAATGCTAACGGCATCTCCAAGCACAAAAATGAACTGCAACTATTCCTAGACTCAAGTGAAATCGACGGAAACACATTTAACACATTGCTGATTTCGGAAACACATTTAACATCAAAAAATAATTTTCAAATACCAAATTATACCTTCTACGCAACAAACCATCCAGACGGAAAAGCTCATGGCGGGACCGGTATCCTAATCAAAAACCGTATAAAACACTCGTTCCTCAACAGATTTGAAACACAGCACCTACAAGCAACTGCTATAACCGTCCAAACCAGCTGCGGCAACACTACATTGGTTGCCCTGTACTGCCCACCACGCTTCTCAATCTCTGAAAAGGAATTTACCGATTTCTTTAACACACTCGGAGATCGCTTCATTGCAGCAGGGGACTATAACGCCAAACATACGCACTGGGGATCTCGCCTGGTAAATCCTAAAGGCAAGCAGTTGTACAAAACAATAGTCAACCCTCTCAATAAGATGGATTGCGTCTCACCGGGTAGGCCTACTTATTGGCCCACAGATCCACAGAAAGTGCCTGACTTGATCGATTTCGCAGTAACCAAGAGGATTTCACGTAATCGGATCACTGCGGAAACACTGCTAGATTTAACTTCCGATCACTCTCCAGTGCTATTCACACTATTAACAAGACCTCAAGTACTTGATCGCCCATACAGGCTTACAAACAACAAAATAAATTGGCTTAAATTAAAAATGTACATGAGTGCCCACATTGACTGTTCGCCGAAACTGGATGCTGCAGAGGACATTGATATGTGCGTCTCTGCACGTGAGTCGATGATGGGAGCTGCAGCAAGAGTATCTACTCCACATGCCTCTTCTTACACCAAACCTGTTGACAGGTCTACGAACCGGCGGATAGAACAATTAGTAACGGAAAAACGACGTATAAGAAGAGAATGGCAGATTACTCGATCACCAGCAGCAAAACTTCGCCTAAGGCAAGCTAATCGCAACCTCTCCAAGGCGTTAAGACAAAAGGAAAGCTGGGCTCAAAGAAAATACATAGAAAAGCTCAGTCCAACCAGCACTAAACATCCTCTGTGGAAGGATGTTTACCCCCAACTTTAAGCGCTCCTACAGAGACAATTTCACCGATAAGGCGTCCAACCGGTGGATGGGCCCGCAGTGACGAAGAGGGCATCCGTATTTGCCACACATCTTAAAATGGTTTTCCAGCCAAATCCAACATCAAACTCATCTGTACTTCCCCCTTCGAACACATTAACGGATAGTGAGTACTCGGAACTCCAATCGGACGACATCACTGCAGTTATTAAAAACCACATAAAGCCGAAAAAAGCCCCTGGCCATGACCTAACCACACCGAAAATGATCCTAGAACTCCCTATCATTGCAATACAATATATCTGCAAACTGTTTAACGCTATAATAAAAATTGGCTACTTCCCAAGAACATGGAAAAAGTCCACTATCATCATGATTCCTAAAGTGGGAAAGGACAAAACCCAGCCATCATCCTATAGGCCAATTAGTTTGCTGCCATGTCTTTCGAAGCTTTTTGAAAAGGTCCTGCAGATCCGCCTAAACTCAACATGGTAAAATTGAACAAGTCAATCGCATAACATCCGAAATACGAACAGCATTCGAACTAAAAGAATACTGTTCGGCTGTCTTTCTCGATGTTGCCCAGGCATTCGATAGAGTTTGGCTGGAGGGTCTGATGTTCAAAATCCGGCAAAAACTCCCACAGTACATTCGCAAACTCGTGGAATCTTACCTTTACAATAGGAAACTCGATGTAAGATGTAATGGCTCCGTCTCGGCTGACTTTGAAATCAGAGCTGGTGTACCACAAGTCAGTGTACTCGGCCCATTGCTCTACCTGTTGTACACTGCAGACTTACCAACGAGTTTACGACTTACAACGTCCACTTTTGCCGATGACACGGCAATCCTTAGCAGATCCAAATGCCCAATACAAGCATCTGCAAAATTAGAGGAACACCTTAAGGTGGTAGAGGAATGGCTAGCAACCTGGCGTATCCGGGTCAACGAGCAGAAATGCAAACATGTTACATTTACGCTTAACAGAAGAAACTGTCCAGCTCTAATGCTAAACAACGTACCAGTTCCTCAAGCCGTGGATGTCACTTACCTTGGCATCCACCTAGACAGAAGACTAACTTGGCGCAAGCACATCGAAGCAAAAAAGTCACAGCTTAAACTGAAAGCGAGTAGCCTACATTGGATCATCAATGCTCGTTCCCCTCTACGTCTGGAGTATAAAGTCCTCCTATACAACTCCGTACTGAAACCCATCTGGACTT
Organism: Drosophila willistoni; assembly: GCF_018902025.1. Taxonomy (NCBI): domain Eukaryota; kingdom Metazoa; phylum Arthropoda; class Insecta; order Diptera; family Drosophilidae; genus Drosophila; species Drosophila willistoni. Next base: position 418,449 of record NW_025814176.1, on the reverse strand, counting down.
ACGGGGCCGTACTATGGGGAAATGCAAGTACCAGCAATGTCGATATTATACAAAGAGCGCAGTCGAAAATTTTAAGATCAATCACGGGGGCCCCGTGGTATATACGAAACGACAACATCCAAAATGATCTAAATATACCTAGCGTAAAATCTGAAATAGGTACTCAACAACTAAAGTATTCTGCGAAACTGGATGCACACCCAAATGTTCTTGCCAATTGCCTTACGCGAACTAATAATAGAACTCGTCTTAAAAGAAATGACAGACCAACCCAATAACAACGAGGGCCGCCTGCAATATCCCCAGGATTTATCTTAAGTACTAGTCTAAGAAAAATATCTCAAACTTGTTGTTAGGCTCTAATTTAAGAGTAGATTCAACAAATATATATTAAACGTTAAAAAAAAAAAAAAAAAATCTGATTGGTGTTTCCTGTATCAAAGTATACTCCGAACCTTCTTGACCTGATTTAAATTTTTTGTTCGCTATCATGTTTTGCTTAAAAACCAAACAATTGATTTGCACTTCGTAAATAAATTTTAAAGCACTACGCCATAAACTTTTGAAGCACTTTGCATCACCAGATTGATAGTATGCGCAAAGCAAGGCAGATTGCGTATCTGTAAGATGCTTTGGCCATGGAACTGGCATCATCTGTTACAATGCATACCGATTTATTAAGGATGTTTCAATTGATAAATATTTTTCGCAATGTGTCTTAAAAGTTTTTTTCGTTGCTGCTTTTGATTCTTGATTATATAGCAAATGGCCGGTCACAGTCACGAAAAACTAGCATTGGCACATGACGTCCACAAGTCGCATGTTCTTGCTATATCCGCAAGTGTGTCTTGTTGGCAGTCTGTATTTAGGATCCAAAATATTAGTGTATCGTACAAACCCTTGATTTTTTACAGTATTGTAGGGCTGCACATCTTTGGCAATCGTCTCTGTTAAGGATTTGTCAATGTCGATCTTTCGACTAGAATTTATATTAACAGCTCTTTTAAAATACGATGTTACAGAATTCATGCTCGATGTGCTACTGCTTGTAGTGTCGCTCCTCTCATCCAGTACAGCTTACCTCCAAGCCAGGATGAAATTTCTTTAAATGATCGTGACACGACAAACCGTGTTGCTATTCCGTGCCGCAGTCAAAACATTTATCAAATTTTTTGTCCTCAGACATTTGAAATTTTACTTCTTTTTTTACTGTAGGCTTCCTGTTTGTCGTCACTGGACCTCGACACTCGGCGTTTACCTTAAATAGGAAACATTTTCGATATTATCAAATACATATGTATAGTGGATGGGCCATAATCGAAAGTGTCTGCTACTATCGATTGCCACTCGATGGTGTATAAACATCGATAGTGCCATCGATTGTTCTCCTCCACCTTTACTCCATACATGAGGAGGAAAGTCAGAAAGTCCGATAACCTAAACGTTATAAATTCGTGGCTACTATTGAAGAACCATTGCAGAATATAGATGTTCAGCTCTGTACCTTTAACGGTCTATGTAATTTATGCACTTTGTGTGGTCGGAGATACTTCGTTTTATGCGTTGCGCACTTTTGACCAAAATTAATATGTGTACCTTTTTTGCTTTATAGGTTTTAGGAATGCTAATACTGACATAGGAAAATATCAAAGAGCTAAAATTTTTCTTATTTCTTATACCTCTTTTGGAATTATTATTTTTCAAAAAGGGGCACAATCGCAAATGTAATCCACTGATCCCACTGGATACATACATACTTGTTTATCAATTCACATTAACAATTTATCCTTTAAAAATTTGAGTTAAAAAATATGACCGATTGGCAAACATTTGTAATTTATGTAAATTATTAGAGATAACCTTAATAAATCAATTCAATGTCTCTCTCTTCAGATAGAATCGCTTCAAACGCCACAATAGAAATCACTCATAACCAAGGGTAACACAGAAATCGATAAAGACCGAAAGCAAAACCAAAAGCAAATGTGTGGTGTCACAGAAATGCCTCGCTACTTTTATTCCAACATTTGGATAATTTGGCCCTTCTATCGCAATATGAATGGAATAAAGTACAGTGGAAATAATCTTTGATCAGTTTTGGAGCGAATTGCATCGAAGCAATGGCTCAAAATGTTTGTTCTTATATTAAATTTATTGTATTACGAAATCGTTATTCAAACAAAGCGCGGTAAATATTTTTTTCCCCATTTTGACGGCTTTGTAAAAGAAAGGTAATAAAATAACATCTAGGGTATACAAACTCCGGCACTGTCGAATAGAGGTGGAGAACTATCGATGGCACTATCGACACTATCGATGGTTTGGCACTATCGAGCTGTCATACTATTGATGGCGCTGCATTACCGATAGTGCCATCGATAGTTTGGTTTCACATCACTGCAATACAATTTGCCGCATTTATTTGCGGCGTCACACAGTGGGGCGTTTTGGCATTTTAGATTGCAAAAATCATAGCTTCTAAACCGACAAAGCGATTTTAAATTTAAATTAAATTAATTTAAAAAGCTTATAATAAAGAACTTGTTAATAATACTGCCCCAAGAAGTACAAAAGTTACACCTTTTAAGATTTTGACACGAATAAAGATGCGTAGTCCTGATGATCCTGAAATAAGAAAGCTAATAACTGATTCGTTAATAGAAGAATTAGACTGTGGTTGTGAAGAGATTAGAGCGGAGTCCCGAAAGAATATCAATGAAATACAGCAGGAAATGAAAAGGACGTTCGACAAAAACAGGAAATTGGAAAGAAAATATAATTAAAACGAGTTAGTGGCGATTAAACGTACGCAGGGACAGGACTAAAGTTGAGAGGTGAATAGTTAAGACCATATAAAGTCACACACGGTCGATACGACGCACAGTGGGGCCTTTTGGCATTTTATATTGCAAAAGTCATAGCTTCTAAACCAATAAAGCGATATTAAAAATTTAATTTCATTTAAAAAGCATATGATAAAGAATACCTTAAGCTTCAAAATGAATGTTTGTCAAGAGTGCTGGGTGTTTGTGGTGCTGTAATATTCAAAAATAAAGTCAGAAAATATTTCCAAGCATGTTTTTCCTTTAAAAATGAATCGAAACCCGGTTTTTACTGAATTTTTCATTATTTTAAACGACTATGTAATATTTTTTAATGTTTAATTTTGATTTTCTAACATAATTACAAAAAGGAAAAATTTAAAATTTTTTAACATTTTTTTAGGTTAATTTCGAAAATTTGCTATTGATGGCTGATTTTTTTTTAAATAATTTTTAATATTTGCATCAATATCTAATAAACTCAACATTTCGGGACTATAGTTGCTATTTTCCAAATCCTTTCGAGATCGCACGTGTCTCAGTGATGCAATAAGTGGCTCCGAACAGACTGCCAGCATGTTAAAAAGGTCTTCATTTTGTCTAACACGAGAAGTTTTTAATGTATTAGTGTATCTGAACCTTTTGTAGTCCTTGTTTTTACATTCCTGTGCTTCTTCGGATAGCTCTCCAATTGGTAAACACTGAAATTCTATTAAATCCTTTACGTGAGCCAAAATCCTATGTACCGTTAAGGAAAGTTTTTTTTTGCGGATACAATTCAGTCAAAAGTTGAGCAGTTTTTTAAGTATATTCGACAAATTTTTCACCATTGACCATTTCCTTGCAACTTATAACATTCAAGATAACAGTCAACCTTTTAATGATCTCTTGACTAACACCTGTTATTAAAGATGTCATTTCATCATTTTCAAAAAATTTCCTTGAAGTATTTCCATCACCTGTGTTCCCGTATCCCTGCTTTGGGTAGTCAACTTTCAGTCCTAGCTAGAAAAATTTATAAGGTTTTGGGTATTGACGTTGGATATATGACTATGTGTACATGAAAATATGTATGAAAACTTAAGAAGGATTCCTAATCAAATTATCTTGTTATTAACAAAAAATTAATCAAATAATCTAACAAAATAGATTTTTTTTTTTAACATCAAATCAAACAACTGTTGCACTGTTTTTTTTTTGACTATCGATCCACTATCGATAGTACTATCGTCACTATCGATGGTTTCGAAAAAATTATTATCGACTATTGATGGCGTCCACTATCGATATTTCTCCACCTCTACTGTCGAAGTTAGGTCAGGTCCTCTCGTTAAATCTATTTGTTACTAATCAACTTTGATTTATTTCTTTTTTTACCCTAGAACGTATTTTAAAATAAGTCAGATGTTTGTAACGCATCGAAGACGTTTCCGAAAAAATATATACAAGGTGGCGCAAAAGAAGTCATCCGGGCCAAAAGAAGTCATCCGATGTTGTTTGGCTTCATTTTTTTTTTATAAAAAACTTTGATTCTGTTTTTAAATTATGTTTGTTTAAACATTGAGAAATTTATTGGCCAAATAAACATGAGTTTTTTTTATTCAGGAAAAAATGAGAGCCAAACAACATGACTTCTTTTGGCCCGGATGATTTCTTTTGCGCCACCTTGTACATATATTGTTGATTAGCATGAGAAGCTCAGTAGATATATACATGCAAGGCAAGTCTATATATTTCATATCCGATTTTGATGAACAATATATTATTCGACGGGAAGTTTACTATTCACTATCTTTCGGTTCAATTGTAGCTATACTTTATAATAAATAAATGTGGTATAATAAAGTCAAGCAGAGACACCAAAAACAAAAAAAAAAACGTACAAAATTGAGTTTTTCATTTGGCTCCAAATTAAATCCTGGTTAAATTGAAAATTTGCAGTATACATTTTATCTTTTTAATAGATGTGAAATCTTTTCCTAGGGTCCTAAGGTGTACTACAAATTTTAATATATTCAAAAATGCGTATTTTGCCAGTTCCAATCATTACCCCTTTTTATTTAAATACATTTTAAATAAAACGGGTTAGAGATACGCCCACAAAATTTACATCATCTGAATAGAATGACTAACACATCACCACATCAAACCTTTTCAAAATCGCATGAAATCAAAATTTAAGGCCAAAAAATGTATGTCTCAAATTTTTTGCCGCCACTGTATATACACTTTAGTTGCGGCCGAATTTATGTAATAACAATATCTCTAAGTTTATGTTTTTTTTTTGCCCTGATTTTGCACCCAAAAAATAAATTCATTTTGTTGTTTCTGAATGAGTGATTTATTGCCAAGTAATTTTTCATATATTAATTTTTTTTCAATCCTGAATTAAATTGACTTTTTATACCCTTGCAAAAAGCGTATATTCATTTTGATCAAAAGTTGCAACACAGAAACTTTGACGCGTTCTAAGTTAGCCCCGGCCCTCTTGTCTTTTTCTAATTTCATCACGATGGCTCTCTGTTCAATTAAAAAATGTTTGCAGCCCTTACCACCCCTGAATAGTTTTATTTACTGCTGGCTGTGTAAATTTGCCGTACATGTTAAGTGTATCGGCTACACATGCAGAGTAAAAGAACTTGTTGAGCAAAAAAAAGGGCCCAGGGGTGGATGTGAGTCGAGCCGAGTCTGGGAAGACGAAATGGAAATTTTTATGTGGCAGATAAAGGAGAAATTAATAAGACTGTGTATCGATTTTCTCAAACTCTCGCAAGAGTTTAAAAATGTTGAGTCTCAGTTAAGTAGTTTAATAGCTCTACTCCAAAGCGCAGGAAAAAAGGTTGGCAGATTTTAGAAAAGAAAAAGTAAGTCACGGGGTCAAAGAAGGATTACTTTGCTATTTATCCCTCTTTTTTCTACGGGGAAGATGTATGACGTATGTAAATGAGGATAGTAATGATAATCGGCAAAGTATATAACAAATAACCAGGAGTTTCAAATTCTTAGACATATTTAGTTTATTATTCATTACTTAATTTTTATACAATAAGATGTCCATATGTGGCCTGGCTGCACTCGAATAAAAATGAGACCTAAAAAATGAGCTCACCTGACAAGCGATCCTTGCGCTAGAAAATATCCTTGATGCTAATGGTGTTTCTTTTGTCTTTTCTTCACTCATGTCATTTTAGCACTCTCATTCTGCTGTGGTGACTGGCTTAATGATTCGTCAAATTCTTTTACAATTCTCGCTACTGAAAACTCACCCTCATTCTGCCTACTTACATTCCTAACGGTGAAACATGCGATGCGTTTAGAACTTTGGCACGCGTCACGATCTTTGTCTCTCTCTTGCGCTTCCAAGTTCTTTTCTTTTCTTTTTGATTTTTGCACGCAACGCAGCGACCGATGCTGAGAGATTTCACTCTCAGAGATGCGTCTCTCCGCCGCCGCTATGCAAAGTTGGTAGCCAGAAAGAAAGGGGTGTAGATCATGAATGCTGCCAGTCAAAAGAGCACTAAAATTAACATCGTATTGAATTATTTTGATGTGCCCTCCATGGGCGTAGCTCAAACTTAAATATATATAATGAAAACAAAAAGGGGAAACTATAAGATGACGCCAGTTCATGACCTAGGTTTTGTCTCCTCACAATATCTATGTTAAAAATTTGAATTATTTACGCAAAATAAATTCATATATTTTTATGTTCGAAAGTTCGATGCCATCGAAAAGGCCAAATCGATCTTTGATAATTTAAATCTCTGCAGGTAAACTTTTGCCCAGTGTCGCAGAAAATATCATTTTATTTGCATTTAATCTATGATACCGAAAAAAACAATTTCTGTTCTTGAATCTAGTATATAAGCCAATTTATCTTTTCGTTCAAAGAAAGAGATGGTCACACTCTTAATAAAAACGGTGGCGAAGAAAAGCGTGCCTAAAAGAATAAAATAATGAAGCTCTCTTAAAATAAAAAATAAAAATAATAAAACCACGGCCAATTCCACAACATAAAATTCCCCCTTCGAGCCGGATCATTTACGCGCATAATACAGTCCACAATAGTTAACAAAAAAGCTGGCCAAAACTGGTAGAAAAGAAATTGGAGGCGTTGAAGTCGCAAGAATTGCGCGACGTTCATTTCGCCATATTTACAAAATTTATTAGAGATAATTTCGTGAAGTGCGAAATTTCGAAATTTCTAGAAATTTCGCTGCAAGAAGGGACACACTGTACCGAGATGGCATCAAAAATTTATGACGCCATTTCGTACAAAACTTCTGGCGAATCAAGCGGGAACGCCATACAAGCATAAAACGCGAACCAGTCCGAGAACCAGTTCGAAAACATGAACCAGTTGGAAGTACTAAGGGGAATAGAAGTCATCGATGTAGAAAACGTGGAACGTCAAGACGAAATCTCAAAAACAGAAAAATTGATGCTGGATGTAAAAATACAGCTTAGCAAAGCCCAAACTGGGGGCGCTTCTTCTGGTGACGTCATTGAGTGTATACGGAGCTCCAGAAAATGTGGCATTCGAATTCAGCGCTGGAGTTTGTACAATGCAAGTTCATCGATACACAAAAGTTGCTTGCCACCTTAATTGAGCGGCTAGATAAAAGTTTTCTCCGAGAATGGGGATCATTTTTAACCGCTTTTAAGAGCTGCAGAATGTAATTTTGAAATATTTGCTGAATGGACACAGGAGCAGTCGAGATTGTATCATGATATATGTTTCTACAAGAAGATAATTACAATTAATAACGTAGAAAATGAAGCACAAAAGAAATTCGAATCACAAATTCAATCACAAAGGGTTGCACAAACCCGCCCAACCAGCAAATGTTTTATTTGTGATGAAGACAAGCATTGCCTAAATAAATGTAGTAAATTTAGAAAGGCAGAGGTGAAGAAACGATTACGCAAGCACAAGTAACACAGATATTGCTATTACTGGCGATAGCAAAATTCAGAAGCTTCAAAATGTACGTCCTATCAAGGATTTCAGTTTACCAACTCAACGAATTGATTACGAAGCTATACAGAAAGAATTTCCATATACAAAATTAAACTTGATTCGAAATCTTCATTCCCATCTCATAAAAGCAAAAGTAAGAGAAGCAGATTTCGTATGCTGCCACATCGATGATGAACATATTGGCGATAAGCTTAAAAACCAGTTTAGCATAGAAGGATTTTGTGTCTGTACGCCAGCAACAGACAAAACTAAATCGACAGAGGAAAAATTGGCTATAAGCAAGATATCCTCATCTATTATAAGAGTAAATGTACGCCAGCAACAGACAAAACTAAATCGACAGAGGAAAAATTGGCTATAAGCAAGATATCCTCATCTATTATAAGAGTAAATGGACAATATCATTTAAACTCACTCTGGAAAAGCGACATGGTGAAACTCCCCGATAGTCGCCAAATAGCTGAACAAAGACTAAAATGTTTAGAAAGAAAGCTGAAACGAAACCGTGAACCAGCGAGAGCACACCTAAAGGAAGTGGAGAAGCTACTGAAGAATGGTTATGCCAAAATAGTCACCATATATGGGCACCCATTCAAAATACTGGAAAATAGAATTTTGAAGTTCACCAAACTGGTAAGAGCTACGGCATGGGTCATAAGATTTGTAGAAAACGTAAAGGCGAAACGATATAAGATGGAACTCCGTCGGGGCGATATCGTCGTGGAGGAGTATAATTGGTCTCTATCAAAATGGTAACTCCATGTCCAAGCGGAATGTTTTCACAACGACATAGTCTATGCCAAAACTGGCAAGATCACAGGGTCTTTACGACTCACTAAATATTGTCTTTCTATGATTCAAGATGAAATTGTAAGCCTCAACAGCCGAATCATGCTTGCAGAATTCGTCGTCGCGGCAAGTCCTATTGTGTTGGATGGATATCAAGTATTCACAATGCTGATGGTACAACACTTTCACAACGAAGTGCAGCATACCGGAATACAAGTCGTCGTACATAAATTCAAGTCGCAGTACTGGATGCCGAAGATGAATATCAAGATCAAAAGAATTATCAACGAATGTATGTGGTGTAGACGACGCAAAGCCAAACCAGTTTCGGCGCAAATGGGTCTATTACCCAAGGAGAGGTTCTCTTCACATCCGTTGGATTATTTCGGCCCGTTGTATATGAAATATGGACGGGGCTCCAGCGGCAGGTACAATAATTGCCTGCGCAAGCGATATGGTGTTCTCTTTACATGCTTAACATTTAGAGCAATACATGTGGAAATCGCACACTCTCTAACTACAGACTCGTGCATTTCGGCAATCCGTCGAATGATGGCAAGGCGAGGCGAAATTAAAACACTATGGTCCGATAATGGTACTAATCTTACAATTAGAGGCGCTTCAAGAGAACTAACAGAAATTCTAGAGGAAAGGCTAATTGGATGCTTTAAAAGAACACCAGAGGCCGTATTATCATTTGAAAGTAATCCCACTGACGAAGTGCTGCAAACTCTTTTTTGCGAAGCGGACCATTTGGTAAATAATCGACCGTGTATTCTCGAATTGGATGATCCAGATGACGGCTTAGGAATATGCCCTTATATTATTGATACAATCATACAAAGTGGATCTATTGAAGCACCATGCAAAATTAACGGATCCAGTCAGAAGAAGACATGGAGGAAGACGCAAATGTTAGTGAAAGCCTTTTGGAGACGGTTCATTAAGGAATATATCCCAAGTTTAGTTAACAGATCGAAATGGGAAAAGAATTGCGACAACCTGAAAGAGGGTGAACTCGTCGTAGTAAAATGCATGATACCAAGAGGTGAATGGCCAATTGGAATAGTACTCAAAACACACCCAGGAGAAGATGGAAAAGTGAAAGTAGCAGACATAAAAACAACAAGAAACACTTATCGTCGGCCAGTAAGAAACCTATGCAGATTAGGACTGGAGTCCCGCGACATAAAGGATCGTGCTGAAGAGTTATGTTGCAGAAAATATCATTTATTTGTGTTTAAGCTAGTTACCGAAAAATACCAATTCTGGTCTTGAATCTAGTATATAAGTCAAGTTGTCTCTTTGTTCAAAGAAAGAGATGGTCACACTCTTAATAAAAACGATGGCGAACAAAAATGTGCCTAAAAGAATAAAATAATGAAGCTCTCTAAAAATAAAAAATGAAAATAATAAAACTAAGGCAAATTCTACAACACCCAGATTAAGCAGCAATTTTTGACTCGTTGCACAATTTATTTATATTTTGTTTCTTTCCGTTTGTTTTTTGCATTCATTTTTTACATTTTTCTTGTGAATGTCCGAGACATGGTTTAAGCCTCACATGTTTTACGCCGTCTTATTTCAATATTTTATACGTGATCGTTCTGATCGTATGGATGGTGGAGTTCTTATATCAGTAGATTCGGCCCTATTATCACTGATAAAAGCCTCCTGTCTCGGGTGATATTTAATTCTTATGTGTTAAAGTATCATTATTCGTTTTTTCATCATTTGCCTGTTCGTGCACTCCAATCTAATCGGAATGGCCTACCTATTTACTACACTTAGAATCTTTTAAAACTATACTTTCTTTCTGATAGAGAATCCTTTTTTTACCTTGGGGGCTTGAACCTTCAATATCGCTTGGTCAACATTTAATGGTACCGAAAAATGTATGCCCTTTAGGTGTAACGATTTTGTTGGTGGTCGCAAGAGCTTTCGCTGGCTTAGAAGAATTTGGTTGGTATACTCACCTGGCTCAGACGATAGTCCCGCTTGTGTCCTGTACAACATTTATGTAGGAACTGGTGATAAGGCACCGATAGACAATAATGGAACCAGAAGCGGTCATCGATTCATAAAATAATACCAAGACGGTCACAATTGACTTCTAAGCTTGGAAAGACAGCGAGCACACGTTTCGAGACAGACCTGCAGTCGGTTTTATTTTTGTTAAAGCCATAATATTAAATTGTAACACTAACATCATTGCCAATAAAGAAACCGGAATATAAATAAATACCACAAATTGGGAGCTCACCCGGAATGGCAGATTAAAAGTGAAACAAATAGTATTGGCTATTGAATTTCACCAATTCGTTTAAACTTGTGGAACTCGTCGAGCAACAAAAACTTGACAATTCGGTTTAAGAATTTGGTTCTGGAATTTTCGCAGCACATTACAGAACATTCGCGAGAGGTTTGGTCGAAGAAGGTACCATTGGGACACACCAGCAATCAAAAGGGAAGGCAGGAACGGATCGAAGTGCGGAATAGAGAGCGCTGGAGAAGTGTACCGCGCTAGAGAGAATTTTGGCAACAACGATTCCGGTTGCAAGATTGATTTAAGGTTGCAAAATCGATACAAGGCTGACACAACGGAGGCTTTGTAAATTGCTGGAGAAGTGTACAGTAGTTTACCAGTGTTGGTGGCAACAACGTTTCGAGGCTGTGTTAGCAGCTGGAGAAAAGTACAGCGGTTAGCCAGGGCTGGATGCAACGAAACTTAAATTCTGCAGAGACTAGCGTTGAGTTCTAGGAGTGAACTGCCTTAGTGGTGGCGGTGGACAAAATCTGGTTGTGACGGCGTAAACAACAGAGACTAGCGTTGAGTTCTAGGAGTGAATTGCGTTAGTGGTGGCGGTGGACAAAATCTTGTGATGACTGTGTAAACAACAGAGACTAGCTTTGAGTTCTAGGAGTGAACTGCGTTAGAGGTGGCGGTGACAACAGAGGCTATGTTAGCTGCTGGAGTATAGCCAGGGTTGGGGAAAACGGAATTTGAAATTCTACAGAGACTAGCATTGAGTTATAGAAATTTTTTTATTGAAATTAAAAGTGTAAATTCAGTAACGATTAGAAAGATACCCTTTTTAGCGCACCTACATTAGAGTAATTTTTTTTAATGTGAGTTTGCATGTCGGTAGGATGCACTTAACCCTCTAAGACTACTTTCTAAAGTAAAGGCAGAAGTTAATTCGAATAATTTTTTTTTAAGTAAATAGGGGCTGCTGAACTCAGAAAAAATATAGAAGCTTTTGTTTACCTGGAAGGTGAGAAAATGTAAATAAATGCCTCAAGGCACGCTTGGGGCTTTGAGGGGTTTACCCAAAACCCATTTAGTTTCCAAATAAATTGAATTTTTTTTAAATTTTTGTTTTATTTTATTTGATTAAATAATTTTATTTGTTGCTATGATACTCAGCAAAACAATTTTTGTTGACCGAGCAGCATAAATACAGTTTGCATTTTGTTCCTGAGTTTTACTTCTTATATGGTATCGGCCCATAAGCCCATCCATGAGATCCACGCCTCCCATATGAGCGTTATATTCCCGTATAACTTGTGGGCAGTCAATTTCTACGCTTCGACTTTCTGTTGTAACGAGCTGCCTTTGGTGTTCCTCCTTGAGTATTTGAATTTATAAACGGCTTAACGCCCACATAGGTCGATAATAAGCGAACGACCTTGTTGTCTTTCCACAGTACGTTACCTCTTGGCTTTTCCTTAATGGCACTATCGTTTGGGAGCTTGCAGTTTGGTATCCGATTTAACCGAACCGTTACCTAACTATAAATCCCATTTGCCCGAAGGTATACCATCAAAGGCAGCGATGTGTAAAATTTGTCAAAATATATTATATGATGTTTGAAACTTACAACAGTTTTCGTCAAGCGTACAACTATGTTGGCTGGCGCACCGATATCAGGGTAACCAGGTAATATCGCATTATCACCTGCGCCGCTATATACTTCAAATCGGTAGGCATATCCAAAAGAATCACATAGGACAAAGAATTTAATACCCCACTTGTGTGGTTTATTGGGCATTTATTGCTGCAAATGGTGCTTCATTTTTGTGCTGCACATTTGTTCGTCAACGCATAATCTTGCTTGCTTAGGCACGGAGTCAAATTTTTCATTCAAAATATCAATAACTCTTTGCGTGCGAAATAGTGGATCGTAGCCAGGCTCACCCTTTTTGATTCGCTTACTCTCGTCACACAATGAGAAGTATTTCTTAATTGCTTCAAATTTGCTACGGGTCATACAGGTTTGTATGGGTGCAAATGCGTTTTGCCCCCAGTAACTTTTCAAATTAGGGTAGCGATATATAGACATGTAAATTAAAATTCCTATATAGTGATGAATATCTTCCGTTTTTATCTTAAACTTGTTGGCAATATTGTCCTTTAAGGCTGCGCGCATTATTTCCTCGACGATCATACTTATAATATCCGAGTTTAAAAAAAACCAAAATAGTTGAAACGGAGTTTTCAGATCAGTTATTTTGGATGGCAACGAAGAGTCGCCTTGAAAAGCAACATTGTTTATGTGCAATTGCATAGATTGCTGTCGCCACATAACTTTACTAGGTTCCTTTATAATTGATTCGATACCTATTCATAAATAAATTAATGAGTTTTATTACAAATCAAAGTAATGATTTGCTTACCAAGCCCATTGAAGCCACCAGAAGACGGTAAAGATACAGGTGTTGCTCCTTCAATAACTGGCAATGGTGATCGAGGCCTCTTACGAGTTTTTCGGGAAGGCTCCTGGCTCTGCACAGTATTTTCATTGTTTTCAATATTACTGCACATTAAGGATACAGTAGAGACATCTTCTAATGCAGTGTTAAGTGCCCCTGCCACGTCTTCATCCTCGTCGTCACTCGAAATACTCGACATGTCCACATCCGACAGGACTGATTCGAACAACTACAGCAGTTGTTCATCCGTCAAATCAGACCATTTATAGCGAGCTCTCAAAGCCATTATTCAATCTCTATTAAAAAAATTCAACAATAAATAAAAATTACACACAAATCACACAAGAAGTGCAAGCAGTTGTGAAATAGCTGCTAGCAACAAATTTTGCCGTGGAGCCCCAAGAGTGCCTCAAGGCAGTTATCACTTTTACGATGCTACAAAGCAGAACTTTAACATATTCGCACATATTAAACTTTTTTTAAATAGTACATTAACTTACTTTTCACGAAAAAAAATATTGAGTTCACTTGTTGGCATTGGCTAGACAATGTGCAGCAGCTGAAATTTTTGGCGCGAAGTAACACATGATTCGATAATATGTTTATCAAAAGCACCGATAAAAGTTTCCGAGCGCTTTACAACATTGGCAGTGCTTTTTGGCAGTTATTTCTAAAAGTTCAACAATTTTTAAATTAACTAAAAGCTCTTAGTTATTTTTTTAAAATTAAAAATAAAATACGTGCCTAGAGGCACTCTTACGTCCTAGAGGGTTAAAACATTTATAGAATCGTATAACACATTAAAAGAAACCAATAAAAAGTATATTAAAAAAAAAGAAAACAAAAAAAAAACATCAAAAACTAACACCTGATCCAGCTGCTGAAGGCCTTCATCGGTGGACTTTCGTAAAACCGTAAGTGTACTCTTTTATCACTTTTTTTTACTGCTAGAGCGCATTACATATGGTGATTAAAAATAAAGTGCAAAAGAAAAGAGAGTTTACACCTATGCTACGCGACTTACTCACTGTTATTGTTTCTTTTTCATACCATACACCCATAGGGTGAAATGGTATATTAAAGTCGCCAAAATGTATGTAACAGGCAGAAGGAAGCATCTCCGACCCCACAATGTATATATATTCTTGATCAGGATCAACAACCGAGTCGATCTAGCCATGTCCGTCTGTCCGTCCGTCCGTCCGTCTGTCCGTCTGTCCGTCTGTCCGTATGAACACCTAGATCTCGGAGACTATAAGAGCTAGAGCCACCAAATTTTTATGTAGACTCGTGTAGTATGTAGAGTGATCAAGTTTATTTCAAATTTTTGCCACGCCCCTTTCCGCCCCCGCAATTTAAAAAAAGCGTTTATCTCAAAAACTATTCTAGCTAGAGACACCATATTTGGTATGTATATTCGCTTAGTAAATGCACACATTTTGTATGTACAAAAATTTTGCCACGCCCTTTTCCGCCCCCGTAATTTGAAAAACTTGATTATCTCCCGTATTTTTTTACCTCATGCAATCAAATTTGGCACACTTCAATTTAATACTAATATCTATCAAAATACCAAATTTGATCAAAATCGGATAAAAAACAGTCGAGTTATGCATATAAACGTTTTTCCATAAGGCCGGAGTTGGCCGTTGGCTGGTGGGGGCGCTAGGGTGCTCGTATGATTGAGTGAGCGAGATACTAAGATATGCTTGTAAGAAGCATGTGAAAATGCTTGAAATATTTGCTTTACT
This sequence comes from Drosophila willistoni, assembly GCF_018902025.1. Classification (NCBI taxonomy): domain Eukaryota; kingdom Metazoa; phylum Arthropoda; class Insecta; order Diptera; family Drosophilidae; genus Drosophila; species Drosophila willistoni. Next base: position 403,393 of record NW_025814176.1, on the reverse strand, counting down.
GGTGTATGGTATACCAAAGTCGGCGAGACGACTTACTTACTTCATTTTTTTGTTTTATACATTCTAAATTTCATTTGCTTTTGCCTCACATACAAATCGAACTTACTAATTATATAAAAATTTAAAATTATTTCTTTTATAAATTTAAATTTTGTTTGCCTTTGCCTCACATACAAACCGAACTTACCAATTATTATACAAAAAATTAAAATTATTAAAAGATATAAGTGCTATCAATCATGTCGGTGTCGCGATTCGTTTTTTTTTTTTTTTTTTTGAATAACCTAGTGGAAAATTTTAATTATTTTGCATCAGTCTGCATCAAGACTAAAGTAATACAAAAATCTATTTGCTTTGATGGTAAACGATGGTTCACCGTAATCATTAAAAAAAGGAAAGAAAAGACAACAAAAATAAATTAAATGCAACAGTTAATAATAAAATGTCAAGATGTCGAGCATTTGGAGGAGTTCACCTTATATATTAACTTGGCTATATTTATCTCTGTCTTGTTTACTGAGACATTGAAGATCAATAAGTTTGTTTATTTTGGAGAACACAGTTCTCTCTTTTAGTTTCATTAGGGACTCTATAACAAATTATATGTAGTGAGATGTCACGGAAACTGCAGCAACAACCCCTCCCACCCGGAAGAGCTACGGTTACATATTAGGGTCCCGATCCGCTGTAGGATCGAAGCATCACGGTGTTAGCTCATTGGCCTATACGTCCCCAAAAATTATAACGAGACCTACACAGGGCAACAATGTTATTAAAAAATCCAGATAGCCAACACAATCCTGCTACTATACACACTGTATTTTTGTTTTGAACACGATTCACAAATTGGTTCAGTTTTATTTTTTTATTATATTGTTATAGTCTTAATTAATAAGGGTTAATTATTACATCATTTCATATCGTTTAAATTTCAGTCTTCGGCAAACACGCGGCACATACACCTCACTCCTCAATGAACTTCACTCGACTCTCTACATATCTGACCGACTCTCAAGACGCAACTCCACAGACTGACTCTCCAGACACGACTCGTACATCTTATCAAATCGATAATCTATCGATACGTACTCTTGCTCAAAGTTATCTTTATTACTGCTCATACTGCGATCCTCCATATACATATATGACATATTTCATGTAGCTTCCGCCTTAAGTTTTCTTCAATTTCATTTAATATTTGTTTAAACCTTAACGTAGACCATTAATATTAATGCAAACAGAAACCATCAAATTTTCGTACATTTTTGCCTTTTCAACATAAACTCAATTTCAAATTTAAGTAATTAAAAATGTTAAGCTGAATGTAACTTTAAATATATATATTAGAGTGTGCCAAAAAAATTAAAATATTTTTTTTTAACGCCTACCCTCTTATTTTGTTTGAATGGTCTAAAAACATCTGAAAATAAAGTTGCGTTTATTTAGAATAACGGCAACCCGTGCGGAGTTGATCACAAACATGTCGGTACTTGTATAGTACGGCGCAAGCACCCTGTCGCTTTGATTGCGTGTAATTACTTGATTGTTTTATTAGTCATAGCGTTGTTTTCGTGTATTCAACATGTCAATAAAGTTACGAAGTTCGAAAACGGTTCTAAACTTCCCTCTAACAGGCAAGTACTGGCAGTTTCGTTTTATAATATTCGTGATGTGAACTTAAATGTCAGTGAAAGTGCAAATCTCACAATTCGTGAGTGTTTTATTTATTAGGAAAAGGCACGTATGTATACCGACAAGATCAATACCCAACTGTGTTAAAAAACTAGTTAACATATACCAAATTTGGAGAGAATTACAAAAAAATGCGAAAAAACTCAAGAAGTGTTTAAACAGCGTCGACAGGAATTTGTTTCAAACTTAAGCAATTTGTTTGACATCGCACATGCCGATGCTTTAGATTGGAATAAATGAAGATAAGATCTTCTTGCATCGCCAAAGAGAACCACGTCGGCCTGGTCACTTAGCCGGAGTGGACAAACAAGTAACAAGCAAAGAGGAAAGGACGCGGCTTAGAATCATCGAGGAGGAAAAGTGACGTGCTAAATATTTTTCTTTCTTAGCTCATTTAACATCATCTTGGGAACTACCTCTAGAATAGTCATCTTCGGATTCTGAAATAATAGAATTAGAAGAAAATAGGCCCAGCGCAAGAAAAGCCTCCTCTCAGCCCAATAAAACTTATATGCGGAAAAATATCTTAACTGCCGCAATAGATAGGTGTCAGTTAAGTGTGAGGGATTCTGTCTTTATAATTGAAGCTACTATTGAGGCTCTGGCGCACAATACGGATGAATTCCTTATAAGCAAGTCTTCCATTCATAGAGTTCGTACGGAAATGCGAAGAGAAGGGGCTGAAACTTTAAAAATTGATTTTCAAACAGCTCTAGATTCACGTACAAGTAAAGAAGAACGCCTACGCCTAAAGAACAAATTATTGCTGTTTCTAAGTTGGATAGCTCGACAGGAAGGGGACGGGCAGATGCAGTTTGGAATGCTATTACGAACTGGAACCTTGAAGACAAAGTGCAGATTCTCTGTTGTGATACTACTCCATAAATGGAGCATGTGTGCTTCTCGATCAAAAACTGGGTAGAGAAGTGCTTAGTTTTGCTTGCCGTCATCACGTTTATGAATTAGTACTTAAAGGCGTGTTTGAAGCAAAAATCAGTCAAGTAACTACATACAACCCCAGTCATCCCATTATTCAAGAAATTTCGAGAAAACTGAAAAAACATCGATCCCGATAAAATCCAAAGCTGTACAGAAAAGCTATCTTGTTTAAATGTTTCGGAAATTGACAAACTGCTAGCATTACATAGAACTGAATTAACCAAAGATATCGTTAGAGATGACTATCTCGAATTAATTGAGCTTTCAATTATATTTCTTGGCGGGGATTCAGAGAAGAAATTTAAGATTCGGCCTAGTTGCACCAGGCTCGATGGATGGCGAAAGCCAATTATTCATTGAAAATATCGTCAATTCAGAATTTCAAACAAGAATAAGGCAGCTCTGTTGCACGTATGTCTGTTCATCGTGACATCCTACGTAAAACCCTGGTAAACCAATGTATTTTAGCAGTAAAGGCGCCGTATCAGGATTTGTGTTTTTTGAAGGCCATAAAAAATTACGAAACAATAGACAAAAGCATTTTAAAAGCAGCTTTGCAAAAGTCTTGCCAGTATTTGTGGTATTTGACAGATGAAGTATCTATTCTGGCTTTATTTGATGATGATGTCAATCTAGAAACTTAAGTAAGAATGATTTCTAATTTAACTAGAGAAAACCCAACTGCCCACAATAAAATTTCATCCAACGAAGAACTCTGTAGCCCTTTTTTTGGTACGTTAATTAATCTTTGAATTTATTCTTTTACAAAGTTTGCTAATAGGTATAATTGATAACTGATCAATCTTTATTAATTTCAGAGAAGAAGATTGATGACTTCGCGGTTAAGTTAATGCAAGATTTCCATGGATCACACTGTTCAAGAGGAGCAAAAAAAATTTTTTTTACGTTGCGTACAAGAACACAGACAGGTATATCCCGACTGTAAAAAGCAAACTTTGAAAAGAAAATTAGATGATTGATATCCCCTTTATAATAAAAAGAAAATAATTACGAACTATGTATATGTTTTATTTTTAATTATTTAATTAATCTAAAAATTCAATTCAACTTTTCTCTATAGTGAGACTATCGCCTTTCATACTAACTTTTAAACTCAAAGTTTGATATCAAGTCGGCACGGGTTAATGACATCCGATCTCAAAATTATTTTATATTTAAGTTTTTAGAGTCGAATGGGAAAAAATAAAGGGTATGCATATTGAGATTCCGAAAAAAAAAATTTGCCCTTGTAGCCTGGGACAGCCCATTATGTATATATATAACTATGTGGGCGGCACGACCCCATGCCAATCATTATATAGGTGTGTCACCCTCGCCCTCATATGTCTAACCTTCCTTTCACAGCGACGATAAATGGGGGTTGTTTGCTGAATCTGTACCTTTAATTATAAGATTCAATTTTTTATTAGGACCTCTACTGAAACTAACGTTAAATGTCAATGGAATGACTTAGGAAAAAACCAGAGGGCCGGGGCTAACTTCGACCGCGTCAAAGTTTGTATACCCTTGCAACTTTTATGGTAACTCTTTCCTTACCTATAGCCATCAAAGTGGAAAAATGTTTAAGCTAAAAAGGCTAATGTTTGCGAAAGAACGGCCAACAATCTTAGCATAGGAAAAAAGTAAGATATTGATCAAAGTCACTGTTTTCCACCGATCGCTCCTATGGGAGCTTTATGATATAGTAACCCGATCTTTATCAAATTCAGCACAGTCATTAACAGATATATTAAACTAACAAATGTTTAATTTGAAAGCAATCGAGTCAAAAGTGACGAAGTTATTGACAAAAGTCACTGTTTTCGAAAGATCGTTCCTATGGGAGCTATATGATATAGTCACCCGATCTTGATCAAATTTGGCATAGTCGTTTATATGTGTAATTAACTCACCAATATTAATTTCACGGCAATAGCTCAGAAAATAACGAAGTTATTGAGAAAAGTCACTGTTCGTGACTTTGCGGTTTGTATGGGAGCTATATGATATAGTGGTCCGATCCGGCTGAATCCGAGATATACAACGCCTGCAGTATATACAAGCCTACATGCAAAATTTCAGCTCTGTAGCTCTTACGGTCTAGGAGGAGTTTGCGTTGATCCAGACGGACGGACGGACGGACGGACGGACGGACGGACATGGCTATTTGAACTCGTCTCGTCGTGCTGATCAAGAATATATATACTTTATATGGTCGGAGATGCTTCCTTCTATGCGTTGCACACTTTTGACCAAAATTAATATACCCTTTTTGCAAGGGTATAAAAAGTACTTACGAACACAGCAATTAATTCGTAATAATAATAAACCAAAGAAAGAAATTCTTTCGTTCATAAGCTAGCTGTTACTGAAGTCAAAGTTGTAAATGGACCTTATCAGTTTTATACCCTCCCAACCATGAAACTTTGTCGTTTGTAAAGATTCCGTTTTAAAACCGAACGCAATTCAACTCACGTACCCAGGGAAATAAATTATAAAGCTTATAATCATATTCAAATTCATTATAACTTCAGATGAAGCATTTGCTTTTCTTACATATTCAATTTTAACAAAATATATGCAAATGGATTTAAACTGTTAGTCTTATATAACTAAACATTTAGAAATTCAAACTTTGCGGGCTTGAAGAACAATAGTACTGAAGGTACATAATTTAAACTATACAATAAGGGGACCTAAAACTAGTAGTATAAAAAGAAAGCTTACCAGTTATATGATATTAACTATATTATAGAAGGTATTAAATAAAAAAAAGGTATCAAATGAATGGCAAAGAAATCCAATTATTTTTTTTTATCCTAATTTATTTTTTTCTTTTGTTTCACTTTTTTTTACGATTAGGGTTAGTTTAAAACTTTAAGCTGTACAACAATTACTTATTACTTTTCATTTTGCTTCAATTCAATCATCATTTACAAAAATTATTTTCATTATTTGGTTGATCATATAACGCTGAAGCAGAAATTAATCAACAAATCAGAGTATCAATTGACTAACATCAACTCATAGTTTGTAAAAACTTGGTCGCCTAGGCACTTACTCCATACTTTAAAAGTGTTCGGTAGGAAGGTATTTACATTTTATGATGATTTCTTCTTTGCGCTCCACCACTAAACTCAGTTTCTCTCCCACTTTGGTTTTTACAGTGACTTTATATACCGTTGCACTTGAATTATTTAAAATAACCTTAGCGTGACTTTAGGTTGATTTCATATTTTGTGGGCGACAAAACAACGCTTTTCTCAACAAAAAAATATTCTAGAGTTTTCGAGGTTGTCACTTGTATAGAGCGAGATATTGTACCAGTAAACAGCATACAATAGCATCCAGAATTTGGCTTAAGCCCAAGCTTTGTCTGGGTCACCAGCAGGCAGGATGTTAGTTAAGGCCTTGAATGCCTTGCTGTGCGAAAAATTTTGTTTACCGGGGGTTAGGGCAATCTTCGGGAAAAGTGAGACATTTTTGGCGCACCGCAAGCACCAACACAAAACTTTGTGGCGCTGCCGGTGTATGGTAGGCATTTGTCGTAGGAATGTCTGACCCAAAGTTCGTCTGCACGTGCTCCGGGCACCAGAAATAGGTATTTGAAAACTCGCCAGTTTTCCAAAAAAATAATCCTCACAAACGAAAGATACCAGAAATTTTGGCCAGAAAATGGGATGAGACCAATCTATTATATAGAATAAGATGCAGATGACGGTGGAGTAAAAATTTAAATACCCTACATACCTGCTAGAATTCATAACCAAATTTAAGGACACAGCTTTTCTTTTTCAAAACTTTTCTCCTCCGTGTTAAAATAAGACAAAGCTTAGAAAAAAAAAATAAGGAAACGAGTTGCCACCTCAAAAAAAAAAAAAAAAAAAAAAAAAAAAAAAAAAAAACAGATGACCGGGGCTAACTTCGACCGCGTCAAAGTTTGTATACCCTTGCAACTTTTTTGGTAACTTTTTCCTTACCTATAGCCATTAAAGTGGAAAAAGTTTTATCTCAAAAGGCTAATGTTTGCGAAAGAACGACCTAAAATCTTACCATAGAAAATAACGAAGATATTGAGAAAAGTCACTGTTTTCGGCGGATCGTTCCCATGGGAGCTATATGACATAGTCACCCGATCTTGATCAAATTTGGCACAGGCGTTTATATGTGTAATAAACTCACCAATATTAAATTTTACAATAGCGACAATAGCTCAGAAAATAACAAAGTTATTAAGAAACGTCACTGTCGTGACTTTGCCGATTGTATGGAAGCTATATGATATAGTGGTCCGATCCGGCTGAATCCGAGATATACAACCCCTGCAGTATCTACAAGCCTACATTCAAAATTTAAACTCTGTAGCTCCAAAGGTCTAGGAGGAGGTCTAGGTCTCGTCTCATCATGCTGATCAAGAATATATATACTTTATATGGTCGCAGATGTTTCCTTCTATGCGTTGCACACTTCTGAGCAAAATTAATATACCCTTTTGCAAGGGTATAAAAACGATAGATCATTAATCGTTATCCCAGTATTATTTATTTATCGTTTGATCGACTTCAGAAGAGTAGCGCGTAAAGTCGTTACAGTTAAAAATTTTGAAATTTTAACTAGCGCACGTAGTTGATTTGTTTTATAATTTAAGTAAAAAAACAAATTCTTGCGACCATTTGATACACTGGGACACAAAAACACATATAATCTACATGAGTATGTATTGTAATTCTTTGTATCACCAACGATGTTGATTTGTTTAGACTTTCATTATGACTGTTAATTTCTGCGTTTGTGTTTGAACTATATGATACAGTATTCTGATCCGTCTGATACTGGTACTATTTTTATCAAATTGGACTTTTATTCAAATTTAGTTATGACTTAAAAGAGCCATATTTAGATTTTTACAAGTTCGCCATTTCGCCCCACCCTAGCTTCTCGCTTTTATAACTAAAAATTTTAAAATTATGTTAATTAATTGAAATAAACGAATTGCACACCATAAGCTAATTTATTTCGGAACCTATTTTAGTTAACATCGATCAAAATTAAAAAATGTATCAATGTTTTTATAAAATTTTCTTAACGAACAAAAATTTATTTATTTATAGAGTTCAAAAATTATATAATCCCAAATATTTGGGATGATATGTACTAATTGGATAAGTCTAACAGAAGTTCCCCTTGTAAATTTATTATCCAAATATAGCCTACCAAAATGCGATCTTAGAGCTCTTTGTGTGTCTCGAGTTTAATGACGGGTTATAATGCGACCTTTTTTGGATCAAGCGATCGATCGTCCCACAACTGAAATTTGCGGAGGAGGGGAAAAATAGTGATCATTGTGGGCTCCAAAAATGATTTCTTTTTCCATTCGTTCGGAGACAGTCAAAAGTTCACTACCGCCAAGCGTTTAATATAAAAGACCGCCCCTCTCTAGTTCTTTGCTCCACAACAAAATCAAAATCCTGCAAATAAACAATTCAATGTGCCACCTTTCAAGGTACATCCTTCTGACAAATTGTCTGCTTAAAATTTACTGCGCAATCTGTTACAACCTTGAACTTGAGCCCAAACCATATTGCCGAAATTTTTGTCAGGCAGAGATATACGGCTTTTGCTTCTAAAATGTAACAATGCTGTCGAGACTTAGCATTAGAAGATTTTTTGCAGAACAGCTGGATGCAGCTGGCCATTTGCAATTGCAACAATGCTGCTCCAAATGTGTAAATTTCTGTTTTGGCATTTCGATCATATGTTTAATTACTGGTTCGAAGGTGAGTGCAATTTTTAATTTTTCAAAATCCTTGAACGCATCCATTCGAAAAGTAACGTTTTTACGCAAAAGATCAGTCAGTGGTCCGGCAATAATTTAATACCCCTTGATGAAATTAAAAAAAAAAGCTTTAAAATGCTTGAACTGATATTATATATGATATAGGTACTTGAAACTTGGTGACAGGTTTGGCCTTCTCTTGTCCTGGCTTAATTTGTCCATCGTCCGTATTAGAAAGTGACACTTTTTTAAGTAAATTTAAAAGTCTGAAGACTAAGACACATTAATGGAATTTTAATTTAAACAAAATCAAAATAAGTTAAACTAAAAGTTAAATTTTGTTATTAATTGTTAAATATTTATATAACTTAAGGGGGTTTGACACCCTCTGAGGGCGAAAATGAAGGTGTTTTCTTGGGAATAATTTGCGCAGAATGTAATTAATGAATCCTCAAAATTTGTTTTTTTATTTAAGGGGTACATTTTCGTACTTTTTGTCAATGTTTTTAAATCTATAATAAAAATGACATCCGCGACCTTCCACCCAAAATTGAAGATGTAAAGTTTTGGCAGCTTTTTGGGAAAACGCGTGATCTCAAATTAAAAAGAAAACATTCGTTATTATACCCTTGCAAAAAGGGTATGCTAATTTTGGTCAGAAGTGTGCAATGCATAAAAGGAAACATCTCCGACTATATAAAGTGTATATAGTCATATATGCAACGTCAATACTTAATAACTTATACATTTTTCGCCCCCTAATAAGTTTATAACCTTAAAGTAAACATCTGATTTTTTTATAAACACTTGGACACTTGCAATAACAATTGTCCCCCTCGAAATCAAAGCGTGTGAATGCTAACTCATAATTAAAACACAGGCCAATAAGATCCGTTTTATTCAGAAACAATTGAAAACTTGCAATAATAATTGTCCCCCTAAAAATCAAAAGCATGAGAACGCTAATTCAGCATTAAAATTCGGGTCATTCAAATCGCATCAATATCGATCACGCCACTAACGGGCTCACAAATTTAGCCTATAAATATTACTATAAGACATTTTTGTACTTTAGTTTTAAGTATTCATTCATTGAATAAAGTCCCGTCTTTTAACTCAACAAAAACAATATCTTTTTTTTCCTATCTGGAAATACCAGATATATAATTGGCGCAGTCGGTAGGATCTTTTAAAGTTAACTTGTTATTCTATCCGTGTGACACATAGAATCACTATAAAACTCCGATCCGACATCAAGAACTTACGGGAACGCTCAAAAGTCTACAACAGTGAAAAATACTTACGCCAACTGTGTGCGGAAACATCAACTGTGTCTGTTACAACCATAAAAGTCCAATTGTGGAACAAAAACGCGAACTTTGTGCGGAAATACCAACTGTGTGTGTTACAACCATTAACTCCAATTGTGGAACAAAACGCCAACTTGTGTGCGAACAAAATAAAACACCACTAAGAAACAAAAATGGCCGTAAAACTCACCGAAGTCCACCTAAATCAAGCACTGTCTTCGTTAAGACAGGTGGCAAACTATGATGGAGCACCAGAGGATCTGACATCATTCATAAGGAGGATTGATTTTATCATGCACCTATATCCCACCCATGACATAAGGCTACATAACATATTGTTCAGCGCAATCGAGATGCAGCTCACTGGAAAGGCACAGCGGCTTTCGCAAATTGGACAAGCCAACACTTGGCCGGAACTAAGATCATTCCTTATCGATGAATTGAAGACGCAGACTCCATGTGAGGAACTTCTTCGACGCCTCTACAACAACAACTATACAGGAAACCTTCGTAAGTTTGTAACAGAATTAGAAGACAAATCCTGTATTATCAAAAACAAGCTTATTCTGGAAAACGATGCAAATAACACTACTCTTTATATAAATGCTTTAAATAACACTGTAAAAGATGTAATAAACAAATGAAGTAAGTAAGTCGTCTCGCCGACTTGGGTATACCATACACCAGGTGAAACAAATATTTAAAATTTCGAAAACCAAATGTATGTCTATTAAATTGTTTTAACATGCCTCATAACCAGTGCTGAGCGCACTCTACAAACACACGAGCACTCTAGCGCCGCCACTAGCCAACGGCCAATTCTGCCCTTATGAATCCCGTAGCAAAATACGTTCATTCGTATATTTTGCATGTTTCTACTCCGATTTTAATAAAATTTGGTAGTTTGGTAGAAATATATAATAGTAATTAGTCTGCCAAATTTGATTGCAATGGTCAAAAAATTGCAAGAGCCAATCGGTTTTTTCTAAATTATGGAGGCGGAAGTGGGCGGTAGAAATATATAATAGTAATTAGTCTGCCAAATTTGATTGCAATGGTCAAAAAATTGCAAGAGCCAATCGGTTTTTTCTAAATTATGGAGGCGGAAGTGGGCGTGGCAACATATTAAAATATATGTATTCTGCGCACATACTAAGCCAATATACATACTAAATTTGGTGACATTAGCTTTGTTAGTTTTCGAGAAAATCAGTTTTGTTTAATTTTCGGGGGCGGAAATGGGCGTGGCAAAATTTTTAAATAGTCAATATCTGCGCGTCTATTAAGCTACCTTACATAACAAATTTAATGTCGGTAGCTTTCATAGTTTTTAAGCAAATCAGAGTTATGTAAATTCCGGGGGCGGAAGGGGGCGTGGCGAAAAGTTGGAACAACTATTTTCTGCGCGCTAACTAAACAAGTATATAACCCAAATTTGATGTCTCTATCTGCCATACTTTTTAAGAAAACCAGTTTTATGTAAATCACGGGGGCGGAAGGGGGCGTGGCAAAAATTTGAAACAAACTCGGTAAGCGTACATACTACACGAGACTGCGTACCAAATTTGGTGGCTCTAGCTCTTATAGTCTCCGAGATCTAGGTGTTCATACGGACGGACGGACGGACGGACGGACGGACGGACGGACGGACGGACGGACGGACGGACAGACGGACATGGCTAGATCGACTCAGTTTTTGATCCTGATCAAGAATATATATACTTTGTGGGGTCGGAGATGCTTCCTTCTGCCTGTTACATACATTTTGGCGACTTTAATATACCATTTCACCCTATGGGTGTATGGTATAAAAATTACCCGATAGATTATTTATGACGTTAGCTAGATATGATATAACCACAGTTAGCAAGCTGAAACAAAAAGCTCAAAGAGAAGGGTTATACCAGAATAGTATAACAGAAATCAGAAAATCAAATTAAAGCCAAAATCAAAATCAAAAAAGTGGAAAATTTTTTGTACCCAATAGTACAATTCCGTCTCAAACAAAACAATCCGATACAACACAAAACCAAAAACTTTTCCAAGAATTTCAACAAAAATTAAATATTGACGGGGCTCAAAATCCAATGAATTATCAACAGCAAAATAACTATCCAAAAAATAATGTAGCAAACCGGCCTACAAAAAGGCAAAGAGAAAGTAATAGTGGAATGCAAAATGGACCCATCAGAAAATTTTCATCAGAATGCCTCGGAACAATCGGAAGAAGAGATAGGGACAAGTCCCTATCACCCAGCACACAGCAAACTTTGTCCAACAGAACTAAAATTATATATCCATAAATTTTCAAATAAATACGACATGTTGATAGGCAGAACTTTCCTAAAAGCCTGTAAAGCCCAAATAAATTATGAAAAAGAATACGCAAAACTAGAAAACTATACATTTTATTTCAGAGATATTAAAGAAATAGAAGAAGAACATAACATAGAAAGTTTGGATCCACCCACAAAGAGGGACCCAGACACAAATGAAATAATAGAAAGCAATGAGTATAGACTTGACCATTTAAACAACGAAGAAACACAAAAAGTTAAAAAAGGATTGTGACAGTGACATTCAGTACCGCGAAGGTGAACATTTAACTTTCACGAGTACAATAAAACACTATATTTATACAAAACATGAGTACCCAATTTATAAACGTCCATACAAATATCGCCAAACATTTGATATAGAAATCAACAAACGAAAAAATAAAATGATCGAACAGGGTATCGTTCGAAAATCGAACTCACACTACTGTTCACCCATTGGAACGTTCCAAAAAAAGGAGATGCTTCCAACAAACAAAAATTCAGATTAGTCATTGACTACCGAAATTTAAATGATGTCACAATAGATGACAAATTCCCAGTCGTAGATGAAATTCTCGACAAACTGGGAAAATGCCAATAACTTACCACCATTGATTTAGCTAAGGGATTTCATCAAATTCAAATGGATCCTAAATCTATTGCAAAAACAGCTTTCTCAACTAAACATGGCCATTACGAATCTTAAAAATGCCCCGTCAACATTCCAAAGATGCATGAATAATCTTTTGGAAGACCTTATTTATAAGGATTGTCTTATTTATCTGGATGACATTATTGTGTTCTCCACTTCATTAAAGGAACACATACTATCACCCAGAAAGGTATTTAACAAACTAAGAGAAGCTAAACTTAAACTCTAACTCGACGAAAGCGAATTTATGAAAAAAGAAACAGAATTCCTTGGTCATATAATAACAACAGAGGGTATAAAACCTAACCCAAATAAAATCATAAAATAAAACGACCCACATTATATTTCATCCTTTGAAAAATTAAAATATCTTCTTATGAACGACCCCATACTTGCATACCCCGATTTAAAAAAACCATTTTTCCTAACCACAGATGCTAGCAATATAGCTCTAGTTGCGTTCATCTCACAGGATCATAGACCTAATAGTATGGGCAACAAAGTCTTTCAGACCATACCTTTTCGGTAGAAAGTTCGAAATTCTAAGCTTTCCTAAAAGCATTCATAGCCTTTAGTATGGCTCAGCAATGTAAAAGAACCAAATATGAAACTTAAACGATGGAGAATAAAACTAAATGAGTTTGATTACAAAATTAAATATTTACCCGGCAAAGAAAATCACGAAGCAGATGCCCTTTCCAGAATTAAAACAGATGAAAACTTTTTAGGATCAACTGACAGCACCGCAGCTACAATACATAGTGCTCATGAAGATAATGGAAATTACATTCCAATATTAGAAAAACCCATTAATTACTTCAACAGGCAATTAGAATTCATTAGAGGTTCAGAAGACAATGCAGAAACATCAACCTATTTTTATAAAGCAAACATAAAAATAACATAATGAACAAGATTATCCCATATTTCAACAAGCCTTTATTGAAATAATACGATCGAACGCAAATAACATCCAGGAATCGAAAAATCGATTACTTTGTTTAAAGATAAATATTATTACCCCGATTTTCAAAATCTATTACAAAACATTATTAACGAATGCTCAGTATGCAATATCGCAAACACAGAAAATAGAAATACAAAACTAACTTTTCAAATAACACCAGAAACTTTTAATATCAGAGAAAAATACGTCATGGACTTTTACATGATCGACAATTTACAATAAATCTAGAGATTGGTTAGAAGCCAAGAGAGCAATTATGAAAGTATTCACTGAAATGGGCAAACCAATTGAAATAAAATCAGACAAAGATTCAGCATCTCTGTGTATAGCACTAAAAAATTGTCTACAAGAAGGAAATGTAAAGTTAGAAATTATAAATGACATCGAAGATAAATTAATCAAATTTGAAAAAATTCTCTACATATACAACCATAAGACGAAACATAAAACAATTAACCGAACACCAGCGGACATTTTTATCTATGCAGGATCACCCGACTATAATACCCAAACGAATGAAATATATCAAATAAACAATTTAAATAAAAATAGACACGACTTCGAAATCGATTAAACAAGCACCATTAGTAAAGTCAAGAACCAAAAATCCATTCAAAAAGACAGGAGAAATAAATCAGGTAGATGAGAAACATTTTGAAGAAAGAAAGAGGACAAAAGGTCACACACTACAAATCGAAATACAAAAAGAAAAAGAAAGTTAAAAAAAGCAAATACGACAATTGATGTATTACAGGTCAACAACTCAAGATGACTTTTTTGTGCATTATGCTATTCTTAACATTAAAATCAACATGCAGTCAATCCATTGACATAAACCCAGTAAAAGCACGGTTACTTAATAATTACGACAGGAACAATGGACTTACCGACAAACTTTGAATATCATTATTTAAAAGTAAATTTAACGCCAATAGACATTACATATAACAATTTAATGCTACAAGAACAGGAATTTAAAGACATAATCCATATTCAATACTTAACAGAAAAACTAAGTAGGGAAATTAATGGAATACAAATTGTAAAACGTAACAAACGAGGACTAATTAACGGAATTGGTTCAATATACAAATATCTTTTTGGTACTCTTGATCAGGACGATAAAGACGAATTAGAAGAAAAAATAAATAATCTTGAAAGCAATGGCGTACATGCAAACGAATTAAATTACGTAATAGACACTATTAATAAAAATTTAGAAGTACTAAACAACCTCAAGGAAGAAAAGGAAAAATCAGTAAAATTAGAAGTTCTAATCTTTAATTTTGAGCACTTCACAGAATACATTGAAGACATAGAAATGGGCATGCAGCTCACTAGGAATTTTCAACCCAAAAACTTTTAAAACATAATCACTCAAATCATGTTAATTCCGAAAAACTATTGAATACAAAATAAAGTAAGTAAGTCGTCTCGCCGACTTAGGTATACCATACACCAGTAAAGCAAATATTTCAACTTTATTAAACAAATGCATTTTCACATGCTTCTTACAAGCATATCTTAGTATCTCGCTCACTCAATCATACGAGCACCCTAGCGCCCCCACCAGCCAACGGCATACTCCGGCCTTATGGAAAAACGTTTATATGCATAACTCGACTGTTTTTTGTCCGATTTTGATCAAATTTTGTATTTTGCTAGATATTAGTATCAAATTTAAGTATGCCAAAATGGAGATACGGGAGATAAACGAGTTTTTTCAAATTATGGGGGCGGAAAGGGCGTGACAAAATTGCGGGGGGCGTGGCAAAAATTTGCAATAAACTTGATCACATTACATACTACACGAGTCTACATACCAAATTTGGTGGCTCTAGCTCTACAGTCTCCGAGATCTAGGTGTTCATACGGACAGACGGACGGACGGACGGACGGACGGACGGAGGGACAGACGGACATGGCTAGATCGACTCGGTTGTTGATCCTGATCACGAATATATACACTTTGTGGGGTCGGAGATGCTTCCTTCTGCCTGTTACATAAATTTTGGCGACTTTAATATACCATTTCACCCTATGGGTGTATGGTATAAACATCCACCTGGCTTAAAGCGAATTCAACCGAGATATTTGTCATTTCAAACATTCCTCTAGAAATAATAAAAACCCCTATCTTTGAGATACTTCCTTATCCAGATGAGAATAAAAATATTTTGACAGAAAATTCATACGATAAATACTATTTTAACAACAACACTTTGTTCAATAAAAATACAAAATAAATAGAAACTAACGAATGTATAACAGGCATTTTAAATCAAATTCCAACCACTTGTAAATACACTTAAACATATACGAATTTTCAAACTAATTACATTGAACCAAACATAATTGTAACATGGAATTTACCAAAAACTAAACTTAATCAAAATTGCGTAAACAGTGACTTAATAATAGAAGGCAATGACATAATAAAAATTTACGAGTGTGCCTTACAACTAAACGAAATATCAATAATAAATTCATTGCTTGACTATAGCCAAAGCATTTATGTAACAAACAACATCACCAGGCTAGAACCTATTTCCTTTCAAAACAAAAGAGATAATTAACGAACATACGAAATATTATACTGCATTTCAAACTATTACATTAACCACTTTTATACTTACTATAATAAGTTTGATTACATACTTAATCTATGAGTTTAAGGCAATGCCATAAAAATTAATAATTAAGCATTTTCGATCAAATAACAATCGTGGTCCCACAGAAATAATCGAAACCCCAATTGTTGAAAAAATTGAGTCCCAAATTATAAACAAAATTGACACTCCAATCTTTACAGCTTAGAAAAACCTCTCGCTATATCCCAATGTGTCCGCCTTAGGACATGCTATTTTTTTTAGGATGGGGGAGTCATATATCCAACGTCAATACTCAATAACTTATAAATTTTTCGCCCCCTTAAACTTATAACTTTAAAGTAAACATCCGATTTTTTTATAAACACTTGGACACTTGCAATAATGTTTATTCAGAAACAATTGAAAACTTGCAATAATATTTGTCCCCCTAAAAATGAAAAGCGTGAGAACGCTAATTCAGCATTAAAATTCGGGCCAATCAAATCGCATCAATATCGATCACGCCACTAAAGGGCTCACAAATTTAGCCTATAAATATTACTATAACACATTTTTGTACTTTAGTTTTAAGTATTCATTCATTGAATAAAGTCCCTCTTTTAACTCAACAAAAACAATATCTTTTTTTTTCCCCTTTGGAAAGACCAGATATTTAATTATATATTCTTGATCAGCATGATCTGTATGTGCGTCAGTCTGGATCAACGCAAACTCCTCCTAGACCGTTAGAGCTACAGAATTGAAATTCTGCATGTAGTCTTGTATATAGTGCATAGGTTGTATATTTCGGATTCAGCCGAATCGGACCACTATGTCATATAGCTCTCATACAAACGGTAAAGTCACGAACAGTGACTTTTCTCAATAACTTCGTTATTTGCTAAGCTATTGTCGTGATATTTAATATTAATGAGTTTATTACACATATAAATAACTATGCCGAACTTGATCAAGATCGGGTGACTATATCATATAGCTCCCATAGGAACAATCGGTGGAAAACAGTGACTTTGATCAATATCTTTGTTATTTTCTATGGTAAGATTGTAGGTCGTTCTTTCGAAAACATTAGCCTTTTGAGATAAAACGTTTTTCCACTTTGATGCCTATAGGTAAGGAAGGAGTTACCAAAAAAGTTGAAAGGGTATACAAACTTTGACGCGGTCAAAAAAAAAAATGAAGTAAGTAAGTCGTCTCGCCGACTTGGGTATACCATACACCAGGTGAAACAAATATTTAAAATTTCGAAAACCAAATGTATGTCTACTAAATTGTTTTAACATGCCTCGTACCATTTGCTATCTCGCTCACTCTACAAACACACGAGCACTCTAGCGCCGCCACTAGCCAACGGCCAATTCTACCCGTATGGATCGCGTAGCAAAATACGTTCGTACGTATATTTTGCATGTTTCTAGTCCGATTTCAATCAAATTTGGTAGTTTGATAGAATAAGAGAAGATTTATTAGTCTGCCAAATTTGATTGCAATGGTCAAAAAATTGCAAGAGCCAATCGGTTTTTTCTAAATTATGGAGGCGGAAGTGGGCGGTAGAAATATATAATAGTAATTAGTCTGCCAAATTTGATTGCAATGGTCAAAAAATTGCAAGAGCCAATCGGTTTTTTCTAAATTATGGAGGCGGAAGTGGGCGTGGCAACATATTAAAATATATATATGCTGCGTAGATACTAAGCCAGTACACATACTAAAAAGTTTTCGAGAAAATCAGTTTTGTTTAATTTTCAGGGGCGGAAATGGGCGTGGCAAAATTTTTAAATAGTCAATATCTGCGTGTTTATTAAGCTAGCTTACATACCAAATTTAATGTCGGTAGCTTTCATAGTTTTTAAGAAAATCAGATTTATGTAAATTCCGGGGGCGGAAGGGGGCGTGGCAAAAATTATAAACAAACTCGATAAGCGTACATACTACACGAGACTGCATACCAAATTTGGTGGCTCTAGCTCTTATAGTCTCCGAGATCTAGGTGTTCATACGGACGGACGGACGGACGGACGGACGGACGGACGGACGGACGGACGGACGGACAGACGGACATGGCTAGATCGACTCGGTTTTTGATCCTGATCAAGAATATATATACTTTGTGGGGTCGGAGATGCTTCCATCTGCCTGTTACATACATTTTGGCGACTTTAATATACCATTTCACCCTATGGGTGTATGGTATAAAAATTTCAGCTCTGTAGCTCTTACGGTCTAGGAGGAGTTTGCGTTCATCCAGACGGACGGACGGAAGGACATGGCTATTTGAAGTCGTCTCGTCGTGCTGATCAAGAATATATATACTTCATATGGTCGGAGATGCTTCCTTCTATGCGTTGCACACTTTTGACCAAACTTAATATACCCTTTTTGCAAGGGTATAAAAAAATAGATTTTAATTTTGGAAGGGTGTCAGACCCCCTGGCTGAAAAAGTATAATTTTTGTTATTTGTAGGTTAAGCTAAATTTTTTGAAAAATGAAACTTATTGTATTTAATTTTTTTTTAAATATTTATTTTGGACTCTATTTTTGTTTCTTTTATCCCCTGTGACCATTACAAATGAATTTAATTTTACTTATTTTGTTGATACAAAATATTACATTTGCAAATGATTTAAAATTTTTGTCAATTTTTCCAAATTTTGTTGAACCCTATCAATATAGGTTAAAAAGCACTATCGACAGCACACTTAATATTGTAGCAATATTGACAGTATTGAATTTTTGCTCTCAAATCACCGAAAATATCGAATGGCGCCACTGTCGATAGCTCTAGCTCTATTCCATACATGTTCTTTGGACCAGCTTATTCTCAATACACCACTCAATACACAATACACAGACTTTCATCGTCTAAAATAATTCGCATTGATAATTGGATATCAATTTGAATACCTCTCACTACACAGGCTAGTGCTTGCTCTTACGTCTATAACGAAATAATCTTTATTATTCACAACATGAATACTTAGAATCTTCACATCACTTATTTTTTCGGCCTCAATCATATAGCTCCTATACAAAGTTGATATTTGTCGGTCTTTTATATCTTACCTAACTATATTATAACTTTCCTGTGCTCAAAAGCCTTCAAGCTCTCACTCTATCCCTTTCAATTTCGATATGCCCGCTTTTATCCATCTTCTTTGAAAGCCTGTATATACGTAGATAAATGAAGTAAGTAAGTCGTCTCGCCGACTTAGGTATACCATACACCAGTAAAGCAAATATTTCAACTTTATTAAACAAATGCATTTTCACATGCTCCTTACAAGCATATCTTAGTAACTCGCTCACTCAATCATACGAGCACCCTAGCGCCCCCACCAGCCAACGGCCAACTCCGGCCTTATGGAAAAACGTTTATATGCATAACTCGACTGTTTTTTGTCCGATTTTGATCAAATTTGGTATTTTGCTAGATATTAGTATTAAATTTAAGTGTGCCAAATTTGATTGCATAAGGTAAAAAAATACGGGAGATAATCAAGTTTTTCAAATTACGGGGGCGGAAAAGGGCGTGGCAAATAAATACATACAAAATGTGTGCATTTACTAAGCGAATATACATACCAAATATGGTGTCTCTAGCTAGAATAGTTTTTGAGATAAACGCTTTTTTTAAATTGCGGGGGCGGAAAGGGGCGTGGCAAAAATTTGAAATAAACTTGATCACTCTACATACTACACGAGTCTACAGAAAAAATTTGGTGGCTCTAGCTCTTATAGTCTCCGAGATCTAGGTGTTCATACGGACAGACGGACAGACGGACAGACGGACGGACGGACGGACGGACGGACGGACGGACGGACAGACGGACATGGCTAGATCGACTCGGTTGTTGATCCTGATCAAGAATATATATACTTTGTGGGGTCGGAGATGCTTCCTTCTGCCTGTTACATACATTTTGGCGACTTTAATATACCATTTCACCCTATGGGTGTATGGTATAAAAAGCCACTATATAATCACACAAAAAAAAACAAACATGAAATGAATTAAGTAAGTCGTCTCGCCGACTTAGGTATACCATACACCAGTAAATTAAATATTTTAAAATTATAATAACAAATGCATTTACGTATATTGGCTACGGTGGCTCTAGCTTTTACAGTCTCCGAGATCTAGGTGTTCATACGGACAGACGGACGGACGACAAGACGGACGGACTATCGGCTGCGCTCGTTTTCGTGATTTGAGCCGAATTTTGATTTTGCACAGTTTAAAGCAACATACGCACACAAGCACGTATACACATACAACTACTAGTGAAGTAATAACTTCAGCGTTGGTTCCGAGAGAGGGATACGGAAGGAGGGTAGGTTTTAGTGCGGTGAGGTGACCCCTAACCAAGGTCGATACTAAGTCCCACACTTTTCGGCTTTCAATGCTTTCCCCCCTATACAAAAAAAAGAAAAAAAAAACACATACACCTACATACTTTTAGTGCTCTTTTTGTGACGGGCTCTGGTGTAAAGCACACACATCTATTGACTATTTTCGTTGGCTCTCTTTGTGCCTACCCCTAATCTAATGTTGTCATCAAAACCTGATCGGCTGCTGAAAAGAAAATTAGCAACAAAACTTGTATATTTCCCATTTGAGCAAAATAGAAATTGGCCAAGAATAACTTCTTTATTCAGTTCCACTCTGAACCTCTTGGAGATAAGACGTGCAACTGCTGTGCACTTCAAAAATAACCGTAATCCGAAACAATAATAACAAAAAAAAATAACAAACAAACCTTTTTACAAAAAACGGTTGAGAATACAAAATTAAAAAGATATAAATGAAGTAAGTAAGTCGTCTCGCCGACTTGGGTATACCATACACCAGGTGAAACATATTTAAAATTTAGAAAACCAAATGTATGTCTATTAAATTGTTTTATTATGCTCATACCATATGCTATCTCGCTCACTATACAAACACACGAGCACTCTAGCGCCGCCACTAGCCAACGGCCAATTCTGCCCTTATGGATCGCGTAGCAAAATACGTTCATACGCATATTTTGTATGTTTCTTGATTTCAATAAAATTTGGTAGTTTGGTTGAAATAGATAAGATTTATTAGTCTGCCAAATTTGATCACGATGGTCAAAAAATTGCAAGAGCCAATCGGTTTTTTCTAAATTATGGAGGCGGAAGTGGGCGTGGCAACATATTAAAATATATGTATTCTGCGCGCATACTAAGCCAATATACATACTAAATTTGGTGACTTTAGCTTTGTTAGTTTTCGAGAAAATCAGTTTTGTTTAATTTTCGGGGGCGGAAATGGGCGTGGCAAAATTTTTAAAAATTCAATATCTGCGCGTCTATTCATCTAGCTTACATACCAAATTTAATGTCGGTAGCTTACATAGTTTTTAAGAAAATCTGTTTTTTGTAAATTCCGGGGGCGGAAGGGGGCGTGGCAAAAATTTGAAACAAACTCGATAAGCGTACATACTACACGAGACTGCATACCAAATTTGGTGGCTCTAGCTCTTATAGTCTCCGCGATCTAGGTGTTCATACGGATAGACGGACGGACGGACGGACGGCCAGACGGACATGGCTAGATCGACTCAGCTTCTCATGCTGATCAAGAATATATATACTTAATGGGTTCGGAAACGTCTCCTTCTGTGCGTTATAAACATCTGACCAATTTTATAATACCCTCTTCAAGGGTATAAAAACAACAGTGACAGCGAGAGTATTTAGAGCTTTGCCACGACCCCTTCCGCCCCCGGAATTTACATAAAACAGATTTTCTTAAAAACTATGAAAGCTACTGACATTAAATTTAGTATGTAAGCTAGCTTAATAGATGCGCAGATATTGACTATTTAAAAAATTTGTCACGCCCATTTCCGCCCCCGAAAATTAAACAAGACTGATTTTCTCGAAAACTAACAAAGCTAAAGTCACCAAATTTAGTATGTATACTGGCTTAGTTTGCGCGCAGAATATATATATTTCAATACTTCCGCCTCCATAATTTAGAAAAAACCGATTGGCTCTTGCAATTTTTATACCATACACCTATAGGGTGAAATGGTATACTAAAGTCGCCAAAATGTATGTAACAGGCAGAAGGAAGCATCTCCGACCCCACAAAGTATATATATTCTTGATCAGGATCAACAACCGAGTCGATCTAGCCATGTCCGTCTGTCCGTCCGTCCGTCCGTCCGTCTATCCGTATGAACACCTAGATCGCGGAGACTGTAAGAGCTAGAGCCACTAAATTTGGTATGGAGACTCGTGTAGTATGTAGAGTGATCAAGTTTATTTCAAATTTTTGCCACGCCCTTTTCCGCCCCCGTAATTTGAAAAACTTGATTATCTCCCGTATTTTTTTACCTTATGCAATCAAATTTGGCACATTTAAATTTAATACTAATATCTAGCAAAATATTTGATCAAAATCGGACAAAAAACAGTCGAGTTATGCATGTAAACGTTTTTCCATAAGGCCGGAGTTGGCCGTTGGCTGGTGGGGGCGCTAGGGTGCTCGTATGATTGAGTAAGCGAGATACTAAGATATGCTTGTAAGAAGCATGTGAAAATGCATTTTTTTAATAAAGTTGAAATATTTGCTTTACTGGTGTATGGTATACCTAAGTCGGCAAGACGACTTACTTCCTTCATTTAATTATTCCAATCAAATTTGGCAGACTAATTAATCTTATCTATTTCTACCAAATTTTATAGAAATCGGATTAGAAACATGCAAAATATACGTATGAACGTATTTTGCTACGCGATCCATAAGGGCAGAACTAGCCGTTAGCTAGTGGCGGCGCTAGAGTGTCACCCAATGTGGTCAGGGATGAGTTGCAAGCAATCCAAGTCCAAAAACATATTCAGCGGTTTCGTTGTAGATGATTGAAAAGTATAACGCGAAGAAAAGTGACAGAAGGATGAGGAGAGATAAGCTGAGAAGGGTTGTCAAAAGATTGGCAAAGAACACGAAAAGGTTCGTGAAGAGAGTAGTTAGTTAGACATTTACTAAGGTGAATAGGAAAAAAGTTTCTGGTCCGACGTGAGGGAACACAAAAATATAGCGTATCTAGTAAATTAGAAGAAATGTCTTCACCGTTGACTAGTTTATGGAGAAAGAGAATTACAAATACAAGCCTACGGTTGTAAAGTGAAGAAGGATTAATAAGAAGAAGTCTGTCAGAATAAGAAGGTAGGCGAAGACTCGGGTCCCAATTAAAACAGAGTAACGCGAACTTAAGGAATTGCTTCTGAACCGATTCAATACTATGATGGAGAAACTCATATTGAGGGTTCCACACTGGCGAGCAATATTCAAGAGTAGGGCGAACTAACGAAGTGTATAAATCCTTTGTTACATAAGGATCATCAAATTCTTTGGCCCAACGTTTAATGAAGCCAAGAAGGCTGCATGCTCTATTGACAATTGAAGAAATATGAACATTAAATGAAAGTTTTGGGTCAAACATAACGCCTAAGTCTTTAAACGATGGTGTAATTTATTAACGTGTCACCAATCACAGAACGCATCGAGATCTGATTATAAGTACTGTTGGAAAGAAGGATCATTATAGGAATAACAAATCTTGACGTCATCCGCTCGCATGAGCACGCGTGAATGAGCCAAGGCCAAGGGCAAATCATTAATAAACAGGGTAAATAACAGTGGGCCCAGATGACTGCATTGGCGGGCATCTGAGGTAACTCGAACAGTTTTAGATATTGAGGAACGAAAAGACACCTTTTGGGTTCTGCCAAAAATATAGGATTTTGACCAAGCCTACAGTTTCGGAAAAGCCCATAATGTTAAGTTTCGTAAGAACCATAGAATGATCAACCGCATCGAAAGCCTTACTAAAGTCAGTATAAACAACATCAGTTTGACACTTTTTACGAAAGCCGTGATGTACAAGGGTGGTCAATTCTAAAAGGTTGGTAAGCGACGAACGACCTTTCATGAAGCCATGCTGACAAGGAGAAATAGTGGATCTGGATAGGTGTTGAAGGGAAGACGTAATAATTTTATTAGGGATGCAACTAGGTATATTATCAGGACCGGGAACGAAGGAAGACGTCATAGATGACAAGCTAGAGATAATACAGTCTTCAGTAATACTAGGAAAAAACATACAATTTAAATGTGGGATTGAAGAGGGATAGGGTGTGGGATCCGAAATAGTAGTAGAATAAGTCGACTGAATGAAATTAGCAAACAGATCTGCAATATCTGAATCATTATTAGCAGTCTGGTCATTAAGTCTGAAGGTGGAAGGTAGTAAATTAGAGCGTCTTTAGGAATTAACAAAGTTGTAAAATCTTTTGGGGTTCTTATAGAATTCAACCTTACAGCGAACGATATAATTATTGGAGCATTGACTATTTAAAAGACAAAATTGAGATTTGGCTATACAATAATTTGCATAGTCGAGTCGCGAACCAGTTTTTTTAAACCTTGTAAACTATCTCGATTTAATGTTACGGATATTACACAGCCTACGTGTGAACCAGACTGGCGCACTGGAAACGGTAGAGACATTCACAAAAGGAACGCATTTATCAATTAGAGAATGAGCAGAGCAGAGTAGAAAAAATTTACTGCACAATCTATATCACAGCACCCAAATAAATATAACCAATCAAAAGAGGAAATAAGGTTGTTAAGAAGATTGAAATTTGTTTTACGAAAACATCTACGATGAGAAACTGAGATGTTATTAAATTAATTAGTAACGGAGTTGTAAGAAATAATAACTTCAATGGTAGGGTGATAAGGATCTTCAGGCTTCACAAGGGGCTGTGTTTGAGATACAGAACTAACAGTGGGATCCGAGACAAAGACAAGATCGAAGATTCTTTTAGAAGAGTTAAGTAAAGAATTCAACTGACATAGCGGACTTTCCAGTAGGCTATCAAGAAAAACATGTTGAGATGAAGGAATTAAGAAAGATAGATTATCATCAAGAAGCGTAGAAATATTAGGCAAGTTAAGATTACCTAAAACTATAAGGGAATCACGATCTTCAAGACGACTAAAAATAGGTTGGAAAGCATCAGCATGGTGCATATAGGTCATGATATCAGAAGCTGGAGGAATATATGAACAAGAAATATATAAGCTAAAGTTAGAACATGTAACTTCAATGCAAATAAAATCAACACCTAAGGGCAGATCAATCGGCACAACACTTGAGCACAGATTCGAGTTGACAGCAATGAGCACTCCACCGCCATGACGACCAACACGATCAAGCCTATAAGAATTAAAGTTATTAGAAAGAATTTCGTTATCCAAAACAGAGGAGTTGAGCCAAGAACAAGCTAATATATCAGCCGAAAAGGTTTGGCTATCACAGAACAGTTTCGAGAGCTTGGTAAGAAGTCCTCTTACATTTTGATATTTTATGCAAAGACTAGACATTATTTGTTTTTTGAAGCAGAAGATGAATTAGGAAGGTGGACAGGCAATGGACGGGAGCGCTTATTGGACGCATACTCGTGTACAGCTAGGCCCTCGGTCAAAAATTAGGGTCTACCATAGCTGAGAAATATTCATTTGGTATTCCAATTTTAAAAGAGGAAATCTTTTGCCACACTACACATCTGTCTTCTCTGCCGAAATAATCGCAATCGCAGAAGCAATAGACATTTTTTAAAACAAAAATGGGGAAAATATTGCATATGCTCGGATTCCTCATTCGCTATAGACGCGACAAGAATCATAAACAACAGTGAATATTACAGCTCATATATACGTAACACCTTACAAAAAACATTACCAAAATTCAAAGTACTCTGGATACCAGGGAATGCAGGAATCGCAGGAAACGAGAAAGCAGACAACGCTGCAAAAAACGCAGCCAAAGAATCACTTTTAACCAAAGACAACCATAACATAAAGGACATACTGAAATACATCAAAACCAGAGGGCCGGGCTAACTTTGACCGCGTCAAAGTTTGTATACCCTTGCAAGTTTTTTGTGTAAAAGGTCTAATATTTGCGAAAGAACGGCTTAGGAAATAACGAAGATATTGATCAAAGTCACTGTTCACCACCGATTGTTCCTATGGAAGCTATATGATATAGTAGCATGACATTGCTTCAAAAGTAACGAAGTTATTGACAAAAGTCACTGTATTCAACCGATCGTTCCTATAGGAGCTATATGATATAGTCACCCGATCTTGATCAAATTTGGCACAGTCGTTTACAGGCGTAATAAACTCTCTAATATTAAAGTTCGTGACAGACGGGCGGACATGGCTATTTGAACTCGTCTCGTCGTGCTGATCAAGAATATATATACTTTATATGGTCGGAGATGCTTCCTTCTATGCGTTGCACACTTTTGACCAAAATTAATATACCCTTTTTGCAAGGGTATAAAAATGCAAGACTATATAAACGTTAACATTAGCCCAGGCCCTCTGGTTTTTGTTTTTGCTTTGCACTTTTTGTTGCTATTTGCATTTGCCATTGATTTTCGTAATGGAAAGCTAGCTAAATGCAATAAATTTTTAGATGTTTAAAAAAATTTGAGTAAGTCTAAAACTTATTCTATTACGGTCCAAAATTATATTACGGAATGTGCGGATGTGCTGAGTAATTGTTTGACATGTGCCAAAAACATGTACAGCTGCGAGAAAAAAAATAATAGCATGTTATCGGGGCTCCTGTATTTTCGATACAAGGTTTTGCTACTTTAGGTGGAATTCGGAGTATTCAATCCATTATTTTATGTTCTTCTTCAGTTAACTCTTGCAAATGCAAACGGACGAAGCCTTTAGGCTCGCACTATTCTTATTTCTAATTTGGACGAGATATTTTTTCTGATATTTATTCACCTTTTAATGCATTTGAAACTGCAGCTCTCCAGCTATAATGTTTCTGATCTGAATCCTCTTCTCAAAAGTCATGTGCTTACCCCGGCCCATTTAAATCTGCAAATCGGAATACTTTAATGAATCTTATGTTGCGAACACTTAACACATGACATAGAGTAAAAAAAAACAACCTTCTAGCAATTGTTTAAGTTTCCTGCAAAGAAAAATTTACTACTATTATTTTGCTCGCTCTAAGTTTGGCAATTAAGCTTAAAAATGAAGTACCAAAAAAGTTAAGTCATCAAATGAGATTACAATGTAACGGACTTGTGTAAGACATTACTGATAACGGTACTTAGAGGTAAACAGATCAGAACATTCTCTTGCATGAAAGCGATACTATTTTTTTTGCTCGCAACTGTAAATATAAATAATGAAATTTAGGTGAATATGTTATTGAATGAAAACTAAAACATGCTAAAAAGATAAATTAAATGAAGTTTTCATTTGTCTTTGGGACAATTCGCAAATATTCCATCGATAATGTCGCCTTTACGTTTGAAATTTCAAAGCGACATCGGATGAATGTATGTATACATATATCAGGGCCACGCATACACATGCAGTATGTGTGCCTTTTCTGTTGAGTTTGAGCAATGATGTAGTAGGCTACTTACAGCGCTGTCGGCAGCGTTCAAGCATAGCCGATGCATTAGAACTATAACTTGTGTTTTATTTATCCGTTATTATTGAATTTTCAGGATATAATGTATTACAGGCAAATCTATCTCATTAGTAAATTTGGTAAAAATAATACCCTTTCTTTCGTTTCGAGTCTTGGTATCTTACCCAGGTTATTGAATTGCATTAATAACTGTGAAATCGGACGGACGGACGGACGTACGGACGGCTCAGCTTCTCCTGCTGATCAAGAATATACATATGTATGTATACATAATGGGGTCGGAAACGTCTCATCTGCGTTTCAAACATCTGACTTATTTTGTAATACCGTCAATGAAAAAAATAAGCATATATGTACATACATATATGAACGAGAATCATTAGTTCAATTTATCTCTAAGCAGACGCTAAGATTAAATTGGAAATATGTACTTATATGGTATACAGTTTCCCTTAGTTGTACTAATCGTACTGAGGTACTCCGATTCCACAGCCAAAGTAAACTTTAAAAAACTACATATAAATAAACATTAAACTTTTAACATTATTGTAAAATCGCATAAAATTAGAATTATGTATATGTACATGTATATGTAATATTGACCATAACTTGTGTATGTAATTATGTACATACATACATAAATATGTATATTAATGTAAAACTAAAAATATTAACTGAAAAATACCATGGTTTATTTTATTTTCAGTTCATCAACGCCCACTTATTAATTCTTAAAATAATATTCAGACAGAAATATACATACATACATATGTATATACATACATATCTATATACATATGCAAACATTTATAAACATACATACATACATGTATGTACATACATAAAACAAAAAGATTTCTTTTTCATATTGTGGAGTTTCGTAGTTATGTTGTAGAATCAGGAATATGTAGGTACATACGCATGTACATATGTGTACATAAGTTCATACATATGTATGTAGATATATGTATACACATACATACATATGTAGGTATATACATATGTACATATTAAAACGTGAATATACATACATAACTCAATCTTACTTTTATGTATGTACATATGTGTACGTATTTTAACTAAATTGGTTTATTTTTACCTGTAATGCAAATTTCATCAAGTATTATAGATAATAATTAGGCCCGAGTAATCGCACTGAATTTTTATGAAATATTTTAAGCGTACATAGCTACATACATATGTATATACATATGAATATATTGCTTTTTATAAAAAAACAAGAACAATTTTTCAATGAATCCAAATACATGTACGTATGTTTATGTTTATGTACATATGTATGTATGTATATCATTGATTCATAGTATGACTTTTTCGGCCTAGCCGCAGTTTGATTTATGTATGTACATACATATTTAATATAATGGTAAAACTATGCACAGAAAAACTTTTTTATCGGGCGCGCGTGATTGGATATTAAACGTCTAAAGCTTAATAAATGACTGACTGAAAAACGAAACATGGTTGACGGACTCAACGAATGTATGCATACAACAACAAGGTAAAATTCGCTTTGCAGGCGGCAACGACGACAAAAATACCCTCCATTTACAACAGCAACTATGATTTTGGCTCTGGGTGCGAAACGCATTCAAAGGTTGGTGTAAGTAGAAAAGTAATTTAAATTATTGTTCAATGTTTTTAATCCAAACCATAACTTTCAACGTGTCATTTTTCAACGAATATAAAATCTAAAATACAGAGAGCTTAAAAAATAGTTTACTTAGAGACTGACCACTTTCCCATCTTAGTGCAGTGGACCTCAAACTGCTGGACAACAGTATGCAGATTAGACGTCTGAAAAGAAGTCACCCACTTGACCTGCCATTTAGACCAGAGACGGACCGGTGACTCCACCCCCATTTCATGATTACGTTTAAAAACTTTTTGCTTATTGTCCATTTAGGATAGATTGCAAATAAAAACCAGAGGGCCGGGGCTAACTTCGACCAAGTCAAAGTTTGTATACCCTTCCAACTTTTTTGGTAACTCTTTCCTAACCTATAGCCAATCAAAGTCATCAAAGTGGAAAAACGTTTTATCTAAAAAGGCGAAAGAACGGCCTTCAATCTTAGCATAGGAATAACGAAGTAATTGATCAAAGTCACTGTTTTCGACCGATCGTTCCTAAAGAGCTATATGCTATAGTCACCCGATCATGATCAAATTTGGCACTGTCGTTTATAGGTGTACTAAACTCACTACCAGAGGGCCGGGGCTTACTTCGACCGCGTCAAAGTTTGTATACCCTTGCAAGTTATATACTACCTGTGCACTATATACAAATTTCAGCTCTGTATCTCTTACGGTCTAGGAGGAGTTTGCGCTGATCCAGACGGACAGACGGACATACGGACGGACGGACATCTCGTGTCGTCGTGTTAATCAAGAATATATACACTTTATATGGTCGGAGATGCTTCCTTCTATTTGTTGCACACTTCTGACCAAAATTAGCATACCCTTTTTGCAAGGGAATAAACCAAATTGATTTTACATTATGCAAGGGTATAATGAAAGTCATACTTTGAGAAGTATGACTGGTTGAGACCATAACATTGAGATATCTGCATCGTAGTACTTACATCTAAATACATACGTATAATATATATACATACATAGATAAGTAACTGCATTTGGATTAGTTGCTAGTTAATATATATATATATGTAAATAGTAAATATCTAAATAGTTCATTTTGCGTTTGGTAATAGTATTAATACATTATTCAAAGTGCCTTATTTTGATGGTCGTTTTAAAGCAAGAACAACAACAATTTTCATCAAAAAATATCAAAGAAGCTAACTTCGGCTGTGCCGAAGTTTGTATACCCTCACAGTCCTTGGCCATAATATTTTTACATGTTCTAAGTTTTTTCTCTGTAACTCAATTCATCAAACGTAATTTCCACTTCTTGTTCTTCCTCTTTCCTATCCCCTTTTACATGCATGCCGCGATTGGCACACAGTTTATGTAGCGAATGATTCGAGCAATGACGTAGTAGTCTGTTAGCAGCACTGCCAGCTGTAACTTTTGTTCTAATTATCTGATCAGATTTAAATTTTAGGATCTGAGGTTTTATATCCAATACTATCATATTGGTAAATTTCATGGAGATACCACAATTTCTTTACCCATGTTTCTTTTAGAGCTATATGATATAGTGGTTCAATCCTGAAGTATCAAATCCCAAGTTTTATCCCAATAGCTCTTAAAATCGCTGAGTAAAACGCGTGCGCAACGACGGACGGACAGACGTACATGGCTATACCGACTCAGCTTCTCATGCTGATCAAAAATATATACAATTTATGGCGTCGTAAACGCCTCTTTCTGTGCGTTACAAACATCTGACCTATTTTATAATAAAAGGGTATACAAATTAAGGTGGTGAAATGAGGACTAACAAAATTTGCTTAGTTGGTTTTTATACCCTTGCAAAAAGGGTATATTAATTTTAGTCAGAAGTGTGCAACGGATAGAATGAAGCATTTCCGAGCATATAAAGTATAAATATTCTTGATCAACATGATGAGACGAGTTCATATAGCCATGTCCGTCCGTCCACCCGTCTGTCCGTCCGTCTGGATCAACGCAAACTTCTCCTAGACCGTTAGAGCTACAGAATTGAAATTTTGCATGTAGGCTTGTATATAGTGCATAGGTTGTATATATCGGATTCAGCCGAATCGGACAGTGACCCATAGCTCCAATAGAAACGATCGGTGGAAAACAGTGACTTTTTCACTTTCTTCGTTATTTCCTATGCTCAGATTGTAAACAGTTCTTTGGCAAACATTCGACTTTTTAGATAAAACGGCTCCGGCCCTCTGGTTAAATGAACATATTGGGACAAATATTGGGGAATCTAATTAAAAAGAATTTCTTAATTGCCACAAACCACGAAAACATAAATAATACTTTCTAATATAAAACCAGATGGTCGTGGCTAATTTCGACCGAGTCAAAGTTTGTATACCCTTGCTAATTTTTTGGTAACTCTTTCCTTACCTATAGCCATCAAAGTGGAAAAACGTTTTATCGAAAAAGGCGAAAGAACGGCCTACAATCTTAGCATTGAAAAGCACGAAGTTATTAATCAAAGTCACTGTTTTCCACCGATTGTTCCTATGGGAGCTATATGATATAATTACCCGATCTTTATCAAATTCGGCTCAGTCATTAACAGATATAGTAAACTGACAAATATATAATTTGAAAGCAATCGCGTTAAAAGTAACGAATTTATTGACAAAAGTCACTGTTTTCGACCGATCGTTCCTATGTGAGCTATATGATATAGTCACCCGATCTTGATCAAATTTGGCACAGACGTTTAACTCTCTAATATTAAATTTCACGACAATCGCTTTAAAAATAACGAAGTTATTGAGAAAAGTCACTGTTCGTGACTTTGCGGTTTGTATGGGAGCTATATGATACAGTGGTGCGATGCGGTTGAATCCGAGATATACAACCCCTGCAGTATATACAAGCCTATATGCAGAATTTCAACTCTGAAGCTTTTACGGTCTAGGAGGAGTTTGCGTTGATCCAGACGGACGGACAGACGGACGGACGGTCGGACGGACATGGCTACATGAACTGAATATAAAAAGTTATTGGTCTGGGAGGAGTTTGGGTTGATCCAGACAGAGATGCTTCCTTCTATGCGTTGCACACTTCTGACCAAAATTAATATACCCTTTTTGCAAGGGCATAAAAAAGGAAAATGTACATATATATAAAACAAACACTAGGTACAATGGACAGCGGAGGGCAAATCCCTCCCAAAAAAGGGGGGTAGTGTGAGGAACATTATAGATAATAATAATGTCCCACACAACAAGCAAGCAGCAACACAACCCAAACGCTGCAATGGTATAGATATAATATACAGTCGACACACAAACCATCGGAGTCGCGATCAAAGCGTACGATATACGCGCATGCACCATTGGGACCGGTCGAACTCAATCGAAGCATACGATATACGATCAAACTCAAGTATGGCTGATCGAACCATAAACAACCGCTGACGAATTTCGTCCAAGCGGGAAGATGCGTGTGAGGCGTAACACAAGAAATCGGCTACACCCAAAAAACTAAAGCGCGAGTGAGACGAATCGTGAGGGCATTGGGCTCATAACGAGACCCAAAGAGCAGAGTGGGAAAGGTAATAAGAGAAATGCATGCTCTTGTCTAGCATGCGTGGGGCCAATGGAGCGAGATAAGGGAGAGCGGACACACGTACACTATGCGTGTACGAGAGAGAGTACCGGTGGCTAGTGCAGGTGCTCTCCGACTGCGCTGCTCATCAGAGCCAAGCGTGTTGAGATCGGGCGAAACCGAAGCTCAAAGAGAGCAAAAGTGAGGGCCAAGCAAGCCCAGGAGGCGGGTGCGGGGTGCATCGTGTCCAAGACAAACGCAAGCGAGTGCGGCTTGTGGGTATGTGAGGGGAATATACAAGTCGAAGAAGGGGAAATGAACCAATGTTCATTCGACTTGTTCTCAATATAAAAGCCCATATCTGGTGGATTATGCGCGATATGATTAAACTAGATACTAGCATGTAAAATAATCGTACTAATTAATATAAAATATAGACTAAGTTAATTATAGTACAGACGTATTTGAATATGTAGGTTACTATATGGGAGAAAAGAGCAAAGCTGGTATGACTGATGGATCAGGGGAAGCGACGGGCAACGGTAGCGCCGGCAGAGAAGATAAGGCATAAGGAAATCAATGAGAGGAGCTGGGCAGCCAATGGGAAGGCGCCGCAAAGGAGAGAAAGGGACAGATGCCGGCAGAGCGACCGAGACGCTATGTGGGCAAGAGAGAGAGAAAGGGACAAGAAACGGATGGGCGCGCAGACGCAAAGAAAGTGGACATATCCGCGCCAAGGATTTGCAGGACTTTCACCACGCATAGCAACAAGTAAATGCGTGGGTCAAAACAGAGGGCCGATGGAAAAGTACCAGCTGTATAGCGGTACAACACCAATCAATTCCTGAGGCCGTGGGAGCTGCCGATATAAAGGCAACACCCATCAAGGAAATCATCAAGTCAACAAATCGTGATCTACCAAAATTACGGTCCTGCTGCACAGCCACAGGATTTATCCTGGAGGCCACGAGCACGCAAAGACCATCCTAAAAACACGGCTAAAGGCACTGAGGTGGAAACAACATCCCTAGAAGATCAGGCTACGCCAGGAACGTGAAAGAAAGGTTATAGGATCTATCCTAGGGCCAATCAACGTGTCTGCGAGTTTGAAATAGTAACCAGCGGAGACATAAGGAACAAGAGAAGGACTGGAGCAAGCAGCAAGGGACCCAAACCACAATCAGCGTTGTCCAAGTTCGGGACTTCTCCAGAGAAATTAGTCATACCCCGCCGAGCCCAAAATATTATAAATAAATACGTACTTTCAAACCATTAATTAAACAAAGGTGTTCTAATTTCACCAGGGCACAAAAAAATTTTCTTGTGCCGAACCTAGCCGAAGAGATATTGGAAATTTACCATGGGACGAGAAAGGATTTTTACAATATTTTTTTCCCAATTCATCATACACCATAAAACATTACTTCACTATTTGGAATATAAAATAATAAAGTAAATCGTCTTGTCGACTTCGCCATACCATGCACCAAGGGAAACAATTATTTAAAATTTTGCAAACCGTATGTACGTCTGTATACATATTGTCACTCATCGAAGTCGGTCGTCTTTTTTTTGCGCTCTCGCCTAATTACTGTCTTTCATTCTTTCGTGAAGCTAATTTATAATATTCAATTTAAATTCATTGCCTTACCAATTTTTAATAATTCGCTATACTCATCGCGAAGCTTGGGTTTAATTTACTAACATTTATATATATTAATATCAAAACTTTAACAAACGCAAATATAATTTTGTTGTTGCGTTGCTTAGTTTTTGATTTCGTTTTATTTTTTGCTCCCACCCGCGCTCTCAATTTACAGTTCACATTTTGTTTTTGTTTGTGTGGTGTTGGTGCTCTCTATTCTTTTGTTTTCGCTATGTATGTTCTTGGGTTTGTGAAACGATGGTCAAAATTCTGTATAGATCTTTAATCCGTCCTATCTTAGAGTACGGATCTTGCATATGGTCACCTCAATATGAGACGCACCAAAGTAAAATTGAATCTGTTCAAAAGCAATTTTTGTATTTGCTCTTCGCGGTCTAAATTGGGATCGCAATGTCAATTTGCCATCATACTCCAGTAGGCTTTGTTTAAGCAATCTTCCTTCTTTAATTAATCGTAGAGTATTGCTATCTTTATTCATAAACTTTTAATACTGAGCTTTTGAACCAGTTAAACCTATCTGTACCCCGTAGACCTACTAGAAATTTTATTCCTCTATCGATCATCAACGTTCTCGAGGAAGACGGACGTGTTTTTTTTAAGCTCCCGCGTTTTAACTGATTTTATAATTTTTTTTTTGTTTTATCGGCATGGCGATCGAAAATTATAATTATAATATTAAATATAACTTACACCATATCACTCGTTTGCGTTTTTGTGTGTTTGTGTTAATAATTTTTAACAACCTTAATTCTGTTAAAACCTTTGTTGGTTTTTTTCTTTTCTTTCTCTCCCCTTCCCACCTTTTTTTCTTTCTTGTAAATCACAAGCAACGCTCATTTGTTGTTGTCTTGCAATTTCTGTGAGTTCTTGTTGCAGTGTTTTTGTTTTTGTGATTTCTAGCTCCCGCGCTCGAGCTCTTTAACTTTTTTATACCCTTGCAGAGGGTATTATAAAATTGGTCAGATGTTTGTAACGCACAGAAGGAGACGTTTCCGACCCCATAAAGTATATATATTCTTGATCAGCATGAGAAGCTAAGTCGATATAGCCATGTCCGTCTGTCCGTCTGACCGTCTGACCGTCTGTCCGTCTGTCCGTCGGTGCGTACGCGTTTTACTCAGCCATCTTAAGAGCTATCGGGATGAAATTTTTTTTGGGAGCTTTTTTTTACCCGGGTGAGATAAAGTATGAAAATCTTTGGGATCGGA
The DNA here is from genome assembly GCF_018902025.1 of Drosophila willistoni. Taxonomy (NCBI): domain Eukaryota; kingdom Metazoa; phylum Arthropoda; class Insecta; order Diptera; family Drosophilidae; genus Drosophila; species Drosophila willistoni. The sequence continues at coordinate 367,549 of NW_025814176.1, read as the reverse complement.
CCACTATATCATATAGCTCTAGAAGAAACATTTTTGCAAAAATTGGAGTATCCCCATGAAATTTACCAATATGATAGTAATAGATATAAAATCTCAGATCCCAAAATTTGAATCTGATCCGATAAATAGAACACAAGTTACAGTCAATATAAATCGGTTCAAACGCTGCCGGCAGCGCTGCTTGCTGCCTACTACTGCCATCATCAAATCAACAGAGCACACGCATACACACACAGACGCAACGCTACATGAACTGTATGTGTATGCGTGCCGTGCTTTGCTTAGAAAATGATGGAAGAAGAAAAACTTGTGGTAAAAAGAGAAATAATATTTTGTTTGTGTATTGATGAATTGAGTTGCAGGGAAAGAAATTTCAAAAAGGAAAAATATTATTGCCAAGTATACTGCAAGGGTATATAAACTTCGGCATAGCCGAAGTTAGCTTCTTTGATATTTTTTTCTCGTTTTCGTTTCACTCGTCGCCGTTATTTGCACTCATACTGCTGTTGTGTGTCTGTAATTTAGACTCTATAGTGCTCTCTTTATCTTTTAACCCTTGTGCACCCTCAATATCTCTCTTTCTTATTATTTCTGGACCTCAGAGTGAGTTATATATTTTAATACCAATACATATCTCATTTTTATTTGTTTGGTTACTAATTCATCTAATTAACTCATAATGCCTGTCTGTTCGGTTAAAAATTGTTTGCAGCCCGCCCCACCCCTGAATAGTTTTATTTACTGTTGGTTGTGTAAAACTACAGTACATGTTAAGTGCGCCGGCTTTACATGCAGGGTGAAGGATCTTTTAGATCAAAAAATGGGTCTCAAATGGGGATGTGAGTCATGCCGTATCGTGGAAGATGAAATGGAACTTTTCATGCGGCAAACAAAGGATAACCTGATGAGTCTGTCCGCCAGTTTTCTTAAACTCTCGCAAGAGTTTAAAGCTGTCGAGTCTCAGTTTAGTAGTTTAACGCTACTGACTGACTCTCGAAAGCGTAAGAAGGTAGGAGAACAGACTTCTGATTTGTCCTTGTGTTTGCCGGTCTCCACATCTATATCGGTTCCGACTCAACCAATGCAAACTCCAATTCCGCAGACGATGTCTGTAGTGTCCGTTTTGTCTGGGCAAGAATCTACACCCATGGATTTTGCCGATAGGAATTCTAGTGATAGTAGTGCCGGAGTGCCACTTGTTGCAACTGATGCTACAATTAATGCGGTAGCTGATGCAATACCTGCAACCATTGGTTGCGAGACTTCTCCCTGATGCTACATCGGATGATGTCATGGCCCACATTCGGGCTAAACTGAATGTCTCCAATATATCAATAGAAAAGTTCAAATTTTCATATTCTAGAGAAATTTCATCTTTTAAAATCAGTTCCAATTGAGTTCTTTGACTGTATCTGCAGTTCTGGCTTCTGGCCGAAAAGCTTAATTGTGAAGGAGTTTACATCCAGAAAAAGAAAGACACGGGGCCAAACAAGAATTCCTTCACATTCTATTCCTCTTTCTTCCTCATCTATTCCCACTCCTTCCTTGTAAACTCTTTGTAGATAGTCTGTCTTTTGATTTTGACCTAATTGTCTTTACTGAGACTTGGTTAAAACCTGACGTTTTTGACGCCACAGTTCTACCCTCTAATTTCAATATTTTTAGACGTGATCGTACTGATCGTAGGGGTGGTGGAGTTCGTATTGCTGTAGATTCCGCCCTATCATCGGATCTGATAACAATACCTGTCTCAAGTACTATCGAATTTATATGCGTTAAGGGATCTTTTATTCGTTTTTCCATTTTTGTTACCTGTTCTTACATTCCGCCCCAATCGGAATGGCCAACATATTTACTACACTTAGATTCTATTAAATTTATACTTGAACTACTTTCTGACAGAGACTTATTAATTGTCCTTGGGGACTTTAACCTGCCCACTATGACTTGGTCAACAGTTAATGGTAGCAAAACGTTGCTGCCCTCTGGGGGTCATGATTTTATTGATGGTCTGCTTGAGCTTTCGTTGGCCCAGCTGAATTCGATTTCTAATACATACGTCTGGCAGATTTCTGGATCTGATTTTTACTTCTGATCCTAGCTTTTGTGAAGTATCTATCAACTTTAGAGTTATCTATTGAGTTTCCCAGCCGCGAGCCCATCTTCGAGTGTGATCCTACGGTACGCACCCGATGTTTTCGGAAGACTGACTTTGTCGCACTAAACAATGCCTTTCTTAATACCGAATGGACTAATTTATACACTTGTACGGATATGAATTCCGCCATTTCTTTATTTTATACCACTGTTGACTCGATCTTTAATGACTGTGTACCCCTAGTGTCTCCTGTGGTGATGGAAAAATCACCATGGTTTACGCGGGGGCTGTCAAAACTGAAGATTCTTAAGTCTAGGTATTACAAAAAATATAAAGTCACGGGTCTATCATCGGATCTGTCTCGTTACTTGGTTGCTAAATCGAATTTTATTGTTTCTAATTCTAAATGCTATAATAATTACTTACAACGTTGCAAGTTGCAATTCTCCGAAAATCCTAAAGAGTTCTATATTCTCGTGAACTCAAAACGAAATTCTATCTCCCTTCCATCGTTTGAATGATTCGGCCTCTTCTGATCAATCTATTTCTAATTTATTTGCTAACTTCTTCTCGACTAAGTACATATCTACTAAGTACAACTCTAGTCAGATTTATCCATATCCTATAACGAAATCCAACTGTATTCATATTATAACGCAAAGTTCGGTAGCTAAGGAACTAATGACGATTAAGCCGTATACTCACCGGGCCCAGACGGTATTCCCGCTTGTGTCCTGAGGTTCTGTGCGGAGTCATTGTGCTCGCCTTTACTTAAGAGGTTAGGTTAAACGGGTGAAAAAAAGAATTATTGCTGTGCGGCCAGTATACAATTTAGGAAAAAACTTTTATTACACACAGATTGAGGGTACCTTAAAGAATATTTTTTGAAAAAAAAAAATTTTTTTAAAAACAAAATGGCGGAGATATGGGCCGTCAAGTGCCACCATGATTTCTAAATCCTTGCAGGTGGGGTGTCAAATTTCTCGGCTAGACATCACCCGAAAAATCCAAAAAAAAAATCTTGTTATTCAGGAAGGCTATGGCTATCCGCCCACGTAGGATTTTTTTTTAACATTTTTTTTTTGGCAAAATGGCGGCTGTTTGAAAGAAAAACGCTCTTTTTCGTAGAACATTTTTGGCTAAAAAAATTCATAACTTCCAAACAGGACCTTAAATCAAAATCCTACGTGGGCGATTTGAGCCAAATCGATCCAGTAGATTCGGAGATATTTGACACCCCGGTTCAAAAAAAGTAGTTTCGAGAAAAACGCAAAAGAAAAAAATAATTTTTAAATTAAATTTATTCGACTCGGACGCGCTCACTTCTAAACGCTGTAACTTCGGAACTAATTCGAATACCGATATGATGTAAAGCGTAAAAGATTCTTAAAATTATAGAGAATTTTTAGAGCCAACAAAAAAAATCGTTTTTTTTTTTCAGTGGTGGCGTAACCCCTTAAGCTTTTTGAGTTGTCCGTTACACTGTCCGAGTTTCCAACTATATGGAAGGATTCGTTTATTTTACCTCTTCACAAATGTGTCAATAAATCCGACGTCACTAATTACAGAGGAATTTCTAAATTGTCAGCGATACCTAAACTGTTTGAGAAAATTATGACGTCTCAAATACAGCATTTATGTAAATCTATTTCTTCGCCATACCAGCATGGGTTTCTCAAGAATAGGTCTACCACAACTAACCTTTTACAGTTTACATCTTTTGTAATCCAAGGTTTTAAGAAACAAAAGCAAATTGATGTTATATATACGGATTTCAGTAAGGCTTTCGATTCGGTAAACCATGCCTTACTATTACATAAACTGAATTTAGTTGGCTTTCCGGAGGCTCTGCTTGCTTGGATTTCACAATATCTAAGCAATAGGAGGCAGAGGGTTCTTTTTAGGTTCTCTCTTTCTAAAATCATTTGTGTTGAATCGGGAGGGCCACAGGGCAGTCATCTTGGCCCATTATTATTTACCATTTTTATTAATGACCTCCACACCGTTCTTTTAAATTCCAGAGTTCTTATGTATGCCGATGATGTAAAAATCGCTAATCGCATCGTAGACTCTCTCTCATGTCATACCTTGCAAGCTGACCTGAATGCTTTTCAGGGGTGGTGTAGGACTAACTTGTTATCTCTAAACTGTTCTAAGTGCAAAGTTATGTCTTTTTATAGAGGTTCTCCCCAATTACCGAGTTACTTTTTAAATAATTTCCCGTTAGAAAAAATTAATAATACTTCCTTGGTTGTAAAAGATTTGGGGATCTTAATCGACCACAAACTTAGTTTTAATCAGCATATATCGACTACTGTTAGTAGGGCTAAGAGTGTTCTTGGCTTTATAAAGCGCTGGTCGAACGAGTTCAAGGATCCATATATTACCAAAATACTTTATACTTCTTTAGTCCGCCACATATTAGAATATGGATCTTGTGTTTGGTCTCCTCAATATGAGTTTTATCAAAACAAATTAGAATCTGTACAAAAACAGTTTTTACTCTTTGCCTTTCGTGATTTGCGCTGGGATCCAACTGTACAACTTCCATCTTATTCTAGTCGACTTCAGTTAATTAACCTTCCTTCTTTAACTAATCGTAGAACAATGCTTGGTGTAACTTTTCTTTACAAACTTTTGAATGGTGAGATCATGGTGAGTGAGCCAAATTAACATTTCTGTTCCATCTAGAAGGACCCGCAATTTCACACCGCTTATACTTCCCACTTGCACAACTAACTTTTCTATCATGAACCTTTTCGTATACTATGTAGTGACTACAACTTTGGCACGTTATCGGTTCCGAAACATCGCGTCCGGGTATAAAAACTGCGATCTTGTCCTTCCTCGCTCGTAATTAGTAATCATCTTTATTTTAACCTATCCTGTTTTCTTTTTATATGTAACCTATTATCTCATTACATTTAATATTTTCTATTTCTCTAGTTTAATTTATGTTTATATATGTAATACGCCTATGCCCTTAGGTCGGAGTGGGTAGAGGTTGTAACACTAACTTTACTTAGGGTCATTCGTAACAGGCCCGGGCCTGGTGTCATATGGGCCACTTGTTCGTACTGAGCGTTGTACGACTACGTCTATATATATATATCCTTAAAACACTGTAGTTCTAACTATTCTTTGCATGAACCTTTTCGAGTCCTATGTTTTATTACAATCTTCTGTATCCCGTAATCAGATCAGAAGCCTCTCTTTTTTTACGATTATGCGTGTTTCTAATACAATTTTGTATATCGTTAATTAAAATAAAAAAATTCTCAATTTTATTACGATAAGCAATAAATTATTTTTTTCTAAATTACTAAACAAATCTACGTACCAAATTTGCACACTTTATCTTTGTTAGTTTTCGTGAAATTCAGTTTTATTTGACTTTCGGGGGCGGAAGTGGGAGTGGAAATAAACTCGGTCACTATACATACTACACGAGTCTACATATCAAATTTGGTGGCCCTGGTTCTTATGGTCTCCGAAATCTAGGTGTTCATACGCACAGACGGACGGACACACATGGCTGGATTATCTCGGCTGTTGACGGCTGACTTCGGAAAAGCTTCCTTATGCCTGTTCCATACATTTTGGGTGCATGGTTAAAAAAAATGCATAAGAACAGTATTTTAGTCTGAGTAGGTCCGTAATGGCTTACCGACCAGACTAGTTCAATCATTTAGCAATCGCACATAATTAAAAATTATACAATACTAAACCCTAAAATCATACTTGGGATTCGCATTCGAATCATAGCAATCCTTTGTCTTACATTCTATCTTATTCGATTTGGTTAAGAGAAGGAAAATAAACTAATGAAATGATTTTATTTGACAAACTGTTGTGGATATATATTAGAGGGCTGCATGAATGGAAGCAAAGTCAAAGTCAAATGAATCCATTCGAATTGAATTCAAATAAATGAGTGACAACTACACAATGAAATTAATGAGTGTGAGTTTGTACTTGTCATATCTCGCAAAATACGTAACTCTGTTTAATGAAAGGCAATGAATTGAGTGTCAAAACATCGAATTGTACTAAGGCACTCGAATCATTAGAATTATTCGAATTGACTCATTTTTATTGGGATGTTTAAAAGCAACAAAGACTAATTATTTTATCAAAAATGTATGGAAAATAATGGCGAAATGGGGGCTATTAAAATTAAAATATGCTATACACCAAAAACTTAAGGACACAGTTTTGGATTTGACAATTTGGGACAAATTTTGTAAAATCTATTTTTTCTAAATTAGATTCCTAGTTGCCACGAACCGTGAAAACATAAATAAGGCTTTCTAATATATTATAAAAAAAAATTATATTCTTTAATCCATCATGTACACAATGGATCTACTTTTTAATATACTTCACTATTTGGAAAAAAAATTCTTCTCTATCTCTGTAGGGGGTTTGAACCCGATAACAACAGTATTGTAGTCTGAGTAGGTCCCCACTGAGCCACTAACCACTCTAGTTTTTTAGTTACAGTAATCACATATAGTTAAAAAATATACAATACAAATAAATACTAAATACTAAAATCAGAATTGGAATTCGAATGCATTCGAATCATAGCAACTCATTGACTCACTTTCTAACTCATTCAATTCGTTTTGTTTCGTTTGAATGTTGTGCGACTGATTTTTACGTCGCACACTCATTTAGTTGAAGTCGATTTTCAAAGTCATTCAACTCATTTATTTGGTTTTAAATGTTGTTAACTCGAATTGATTTTTCTATCATTCATGCAGCTCTCTAATATATATGAGATCTTAGAATATATAAGACGACAATTGTTCTTAAAAATACTGACCCACGTTTTCGGGGGTTGAAAATTGTTTTTTTTTTGCTGTTAATTACTGATAAGTTTTATTTACAAAAATGCAATTAACTCATTTACGTCTCACAAGTTTAACTTTTATATCAGTTTTAGTTCTTAAAGTAATGCCAACATTAAATACAAGAGTTTTGGGATCGACAAGAGGCAAAATCTTGAAACGTTTTAGTATAACCACGATTAGACTTTTCATTTCCTGCATGGCATATTTTTGACCTATGCAGTTTCTCTATCCCGCGCTAAAAGGAACAAATGCATATGTTGGACGATTTTGAGAATTTTCGGGTAGAAAGCGTGCTGGTTTGAAATCATCTGGTGAGTCCCAGTGTTTTGGATTACGAAGAATATCAAAAATAAGCAAGGTGACATCTGTATTTTTGGGCAAAACCAAGCCATTCGATAAAGCGGTATCTTGAATAGTTTTCCGGCTGATAATAGGCACAGATGGATAAAATCGCATTGTTTCCTTAACAAAGCATTCCAGATGCTTTAGCTTGCCCAGCAGATTACTATCCAAATTGCTAAAGTCATTATCTACATACTCCTCAATCTCCTTAAAACAAAGATCCTGCAGCTCCGGATAGACAGACATATTTATTAGCCCAAATATGAGACCCATTGAGGTGGTATCAAAGCCAGCAAACATCAGAGTGTCAACTTCCTCACATATACCCGCATGATCGATTAATCCATCGCTTTCGGCGCAAACCAAAGTATCCAGCATGGCATAGCGTTGCTTCTTGTTGATGAATAAATCATCCTCTGTTGTCTTTGTATTACGTTGCTCTAATTCCTTCTCGAAAAGGACTTTACGTTTAGCTATAATCTCACTGGAAAACCTATGAACTTCTTTCAAGTGTGGTTCATAATCTTTTGCCGCTATTAAATCATAAATTTTCCTGTTCCAAAGAAAAAAGAAAAGGATTAGTCGAACGCCTGGCAAAACATTGATCAATCTTTGAGAAACTATTCCGATAACGATCGCCCTCTTCAGCCATGTCATCCAATTTGATACCCATTGCGGTCTCACAAATGGTATTTAGTGTAAATCGTGGAATAATATCATTCAGAGTTATATCAATTTCCTCTTCTTTTAGAAATGGTTGAACAAATTTCAGACTTTCAGTTTTGAAAACCTCTTGAAATTGACCCATTATATTAAAATGAAACGTGGGTGTTAGCATTTTCCTACGGCTATGCCATTTCTGACCTGATGCAATAAGCAATCCATTTTTAAGTGCAGGTTCCAGAAATGTGTAGACCAGACCTTTGTTTATCAAATTCTGATCGTTAAGCACTATTTCGGCGTATTCAGCATCAACAACACTTAACATAGTCCTGCCCATTCACAAACACACTAGCATTATCCTTGCCAAAATTAGCAAACAAATTCCTTAAACCACTTAATCCCTTGGGCACTGCCACTAGACTTTCCACTGGTTTGCCATTTTGGGTATAGACTCGTTTAGCAAAAAAACCCAAAACATGATAGTTCTTATTGACTCTATAAAGCCAATAGAACAAGGCGAAGGCAAAGGTCAACCAAATGGTAAACATAATTGTGGAAAATTACTTTAGTAAGGGCTCAATGATGTCATTCCTTTTCGCAAAAGACAGAGATATCATTCCCAATGTACGCGGGTGGTCGTATCGACTTATCTTGAGCAACTGATTTTAAATTTAAAACTTCAAATTATTTCATGACAAGCGTTATAAGTATCGTCAATGTTGTTTTTTTTTGATTGTTTATATTTCATGCTCATTGCTATATTCTTAAAAGTTTTCCACAGAGTGTGGATGCCTGTTTGTTTGATTTTAAGCAATACTTGACATAGGATTCTTTATGACTCAATTTTATTTCATGTTTTTGTTTCGTTATATATATTTGGTGATCAGATGAACACGATGTTTAATCTTAAACACAGCTCTCTAGTATATACATATATACATATATTGTGCATTTATTGTCTGGACGTTAACGCGTACAATGCGAAGTACCTACAAGTAGCCCTTACGACACCAGGACGTAGCCGGTTCACGCGAGCCCAAGCAGAGAGTTGTCCACCTTCGGCCCGACCAACCGTGGGCGCTGCCGTATATCGGACGGTACAACTACAACTACAGCTAATTACGAGCTAAATGTGATAGAATAGAGGTTTTTAGAAGAGAAAGAGAGGCTTCTGATCTGATTGCGGGATAAAGAAAATTGTAATCAGATCACAGTATTCGAAAAGGTTCAAAGCATTGAGTTTGATGGCAAATTGTTATTGCGATCCCAACTTAGACCGCGAAGAGCAAAAATCAGAAATTGCTTTTAAACTGATTCAATTTAACTTTAGCGCGTCTGCAAGATCCTTACTCTAAGATAGGGCGGACTAATGAAGTAAACAGAATTTTGGTTGTGTTGCGTTTTACAAACCCAAGAAAATTCATAGCTTTACAGCAGTGGAAATATGGGGATTAATAGTTAATTTATGATCCTTAAGAACACCTAAGTCATTGAAAATATCTAACCGCTCTAAGGGGGTTTAGTTAGGATAATAAGTTGCTAAGTATGGAGTGCATGTGTAAAAAGACATAATTTTACATTTAGAGCTGTTGAGTTTTAATAGGTTTGTTTCACACCGACTTTGTGTATCATTTAGGCAGGACGACGATATATCTCTAAAACTGAGGTAAAGCTTAACATCATCCGCGTACATAAGCACACGAGAATGTGCCACCACCATTGAAAGGACATTTATAAAATAGTAAATATCAATGGACTCAAATGACCTGACCTGACTATCCAGAGGTCACTTGGATAGTGTTTAAGAATAAACATCATGTTCATCTGAAGCAGCATCAAATCCGATGCACTAAAGAAAAATACAATACTACTGTACTCTTATCACAAACAACTAACCTAGCATATGACTAGAATTACAATCAGCAACACACGTTGTGGGAAAAACACTTGTAATTTTAAACTATACCAAAAGAAGACGACGGCAGGATGTCAAGTGGCCGACGCCGTGCCCAAAATAATTTTTTTTCAACCCCTGAAAACGTGGGTTTGAGTCTCACTATAAGATCTTCTAAGAAGAATTGTCAATAGAGCCTAAGATTACCTATATAAACGCAGTAGTTTTGTAAATAAAATCAGTTCATATTTTGAATTCAACGAATTAAGATTGGGTTATTTTCCTTCTCCCTGGAATCCTTATTCATTTCGGTCCTTCGGGAAAAAGGAACTCTGCAGTTTTCCCCCACCTGTGGTAAAAGACTAAGAGAATCAGCTCCTTAAGGTCTGAATTTTTATGCTAGTGTAATTGCTAAGATCAGCTGTAGGAAGCAAAATAAAAAACCTCTTGTTTCCCCCACCAGTGGTAAGAGACAGAGTATAATATTAAAGCAAAATATTGCTCAAAAAATAAAAAGTGCGTGCGTCCGATTTTAAAGGCAGTTGGCTAGTGGCCCCAATATCGAAACTAAAAAAATATATCATTTGGTATATATACTAGACATCTGCATGAATGTCAAAAAAGTGACATTCGGATATACTACTCTCAAATTGAGTTGAGTGAATATGAGTGCAAAACGGAATAAGTATGAGTGAGTGGATAGGCATGCTTTATACTCGGCCGTACAATGTTAAAACAGAGAGTATAAGTGAGTATAAGTAAGTATGTTTCGAATGTATCCGAATGACAGGTGCCGACACAGCTTTTTTGTTGTTTTTTTGTTGTGCGTACAGAATCTGTACTTCAAAACCCCTATTAAGCTATACAATCCAGAATGCAGATTCTCCTTTATTTCCTGTGCAAGGATCTCTCTTGTGCTCGCCCCTCTTTTAACAACCTGTATATTTTAATTGAACTAAATTAAATCTGAAAGAAATTACTCAAAAAACATTTATGGACAGGTCACAAGCTAAGCAGAAAGATATATGCAATATTTGACTACAGCAATAACAAAACAAACGAAAACAAAAACAACAAAATACGCTTTAAATTACATACTTTCTCACTTTGGGTATTTTTTCCTCCTTCCATTTTTGCATCTGCTGTGTTTCAACGATGCAAAGAAAATAAATACACAAAATATGTACCCTGATACTTGGATAACTCGAATGTTTTTAGATGTGTCAAATTTGATACTCCGTCTTACTGAGTACTCAGTCAGTACTCAGTGTCATTCAATTTGCTTTGTATGAGTACCAAAATATACTAATACTCATACACACTCACTCATTGTGCGTCTGTCACTCACTCTATTCAATTCTATCCGAGTATACTCTATTTTACTTATTAAGTGAATGAAGTCATGCAGTTGTCTAATATATACACCATGTGTAGTTGCAAGTCGGCAACAAGAAACAGCAGCGAGGAACCGACACAGTTGCAAAGAAGCAGTAACGCAACAATATAGTTGCAAAGACGAGAAACGGACGGTGGCAGGGCGACGGGAGGCGAGGCGAGCTTTACCCATTTACGGACAAGCAGCAGAGGACAGGATCATTAGATAAGATATTGTAACGCGTCTTGCCTTTTGCGGATAAAATAACGCCGACCCCATGGTCGGCGAGCGGTTGGTTTACGGTCTGGCGTCCGATCGTCAGGCAGCAGTTATTTTAGCAGAATCGAATTCTTTCTCTCCAAGCCAAGTGAAGCCCGCTTGGCCAAGATCCGTTGCCTCTTGGACTGGGAAGGGGAAGCGTGAAGGGAAATGTTAGTGGGGTTATTGGAAAGGGACGGTGAAGAGGAAATGCAACGACTGATCTCGTCTGCCAAGCAAAACCCGTTTGGCCAAGATCCGTTGCCTCTTCACCTTGAGTGACTGAGCCTTGAGATCAGCGACTGACTTCGTCTGCAGGAGAATAACTCATCCTGCCGAAGTCCGTTGATCCTTCGGCTCCACTCAAAAGGTTAAGTGGCCAAGGAAAAGGGAAGGGAAAGGGTAGACATAAATTTAGTGACAAATAAAGAAATAATGCTGGGTGTGTTAAATGATAATAGTACAGGGTTTATTGATAACTAACTAATCCCTACCGCACTCAAGCAAAAAAGATCTTAGGACATGGGCTCACCTGCTACTCCTTGTATTCCACTTGTTGATTTTTTTATGGCACTGTGTTTCTTTACTCCTGCTGTTGGTTTCACTTGTTAAACCTTACACTCTCGTGGTCACTGGTGAAGTGATTTTCTCCTAATTCTAGCTCTCTGTACAAACCCACCCTTGCTCTGCCTACTTATGTCCTAACGGTGAAAACATACGATGCATCTTGTGCTTTGGCACGCGTCACGATCTCAGTCCCTCTCTTTCACTTTCGATTTCTTTGCTTTTCCAATTGGCGTCGGCTCGCGGCGCAGCGACCGATGCTGAGAGATTGCCCACTCCGCGACGCGTCGACGCCGCTGCCACGCCAAGTCGTTAGTCAGAAAGAGATAGGTTTAGATTAGACAGCTGCATGACTTCATTCACTTAATAAGTAAAATAGAGTATACTCGGATAGAATTGAATAGAGTGAGTGACAGACGCACAATGAGTGAGTGTGTATGAGTATTAGTATATTTTGGTACTCATACAAAGCAAATTGAATGACACTGAGTACTGACTGAGTACTCAGTAAAACGGAGTGACAAATTTGACACATCTAAAAACATTCGAGTTATTCAAGTATCAGGGTGTATCAAGTACATATTTTGTGTATTTATTTTCTTTGCATCGTTGAAACACAGCAGTCGCAAAAGTGGAAGGATGAAAAACTATCCAAAGTGAGAAAGTATGTAATTTAAAGCGTATTTTGTTGTTTTTGTTTTCGTTTGTTTTGTTATTGCTGTAGTCAAATATTGCATATAATGCTGTGTCGGCACCTGTCATTCGGATACATTCGAAACATACTCACTTATACTCTCTGTTTTAACATTGTGCGGCCAAGTATAAAGCAAGCCTATCCACTCACTCATACTTATTCCGTTTCGCACTCATATTCACTCAACTCAATTTGAGAGTAGTATATCCGAATGTCACTTTTTTGACATTCATGCAGATGTCTAGTTTAGATCATGAGCATCGTCTGTCGAAAAGAACTACAGTTAATTCCACGTTGGAACATATAAATATGCCCTCCATGGGCGTAACGAAAGATAACCAACAGAGGGGCCCTGCATAGGCGTAGTTTACTTAAATATATACATCAGTAGGGGAACGGTAATGGGGTGTCAGACGCTGCCATGTATTGTGACTCGTCACAAGTTAGATGCTAGAACTAAGCATTAACTAGCAAGATTTTTATCGAAATAAGTAAGATACAGAGGCAATAGATTAGTTACCATAACCAAATGTTACAGAGTGGAATAACCGACCACCACTCCTTCACAGATGAAAAATATAAGGAAGGCTTAAATATAGCAGCCAGATTAATAGCCAAAGAATAGCTTAGCAGGCAGGGAATTGGTAGTTAGTAGAGATTTTTAAAGACAACAACGAAGACTCGCAGGGAAACGCGACCTTCAGGAAAAATTTAAAGTAAAGGTCCGTCAGCTCCAGCAATATTTGGATATGGTGAGCAGACCCGGACTGGGACCCTGAGAGCCCACCGGGCATTGAAGTTGAAGGGCCCCCTATACTACCTGCGTGAAAAATTATGTCGAGGAAAGGTACACATTTTTAGGTTTTACATCAAGTATGATCGCTTATGTGAATAAAACAAAAACGACTTCTTACAAACAAACAAACAATTTTATTTGCCTATCTTTTTTCAACAATGCACTTCTACGTAAGGCGTAATTTTACTAGATTTTAAATCATCGAACAGTCAAAAGTTTTTGAAGTAAATTGCTCTGTAAGTATAAGGCTTTAATAAAGCGTTCATTTTCAATTTGATTGAAGTTTTTTTTTTGAACTGCCATAAGCAAGAAAGTTTCTAAAATTTTGAAAACAATGTCTAAAGTTCCAGTAGCTTACAGGGCTTCTGAATTCCAGGGGCCCCAGCGTCCATCAGTTTATTACGTTTAAAAAATGATTCGTACTGAGAACCTCGTTTGAAGGGCCCCTAGAGGCTGACTGGTATATTGCTACATTCAACTTTTTTCAAGAAAATTTTTCTATACTTCTTTCGTTTTAAAGGGCCCCGTCTTTTCCAGTCTGTGAACGACAGGGGCCCCAGCGCCCATCGATTTATTATGGTACAAAAATGATTCTTGGTGGGAACCTCGTACGAAGGGCCCTAGTGACTAAAAACTACTACTCTACTACATGAAATTTCATTAAAAGGGGCCCCCTACCTTGAGGGCCCACCGGGCATTTGCCCGGTTGCCCGGTGGGCCAGTCCGGGCCTGATGGTGAGCAAAGATTTACGTACGATAGACAACAGAACGGACGAAATGTATGTGAGATTGAACTTTCTCTTATTAAATTGATTATTATTATAACAGGATGTGATATACTTTTGTTTGTCTTTATTATTAATAAGATTCATCTTGTTAAGAATACATATATATGTCGGAGAGTTCTCCAGGATGCCTTCGTTTTGCTTCATCGTTTTACCTTTTTTTATATTGTCACTACTTTTTTTCACTACTTTTTTTCACAGTAGAGTACTGGCACTTTTTGTTTTCACTTGTTTTAGGACAGACTGTTTGGTCAGTTCCACTAGGTTTTATTTTCTGAGGTCTCTTGCCCAATGCTCCTCCTTATGTAGGAACTCACCTGAAGACAGTTCTCAACATTTGTGCCTAAACATGTTGTTTAGCCAAAGATGCTAATCGCCCTCCAAACTCAACATTTAATGCTACATTTTAATTGTCATTCTGTAGCCGCTGTAAAGGTAAGTACCAGGGCTACACCTCACCTGTAAATCAATTGAAACTAAGTATTAGGCTTCGACTTAATCAACACTATCCGACACGGCTTTCTCAACCTCTTGCTCGTGAAACCTAGACCGTCAACACACTGATATTATTGAGCGCAGCATGGGCAACGTGGCGCCCACACTGGAGAAATTCTTCAAGTTCTTAGGTGATCGGCGTGAGGAATTAGAGCTCAGCAAACGGGAGATTGCGCCTGGAGGCAAAACGCCGGAGCAAATAACATATACAAAAAGGGTCACACACTCGATGGTTGCAGTTCAAGCTGGCAGCTGTACCAAATGTCAGGCGACAGACCATAAGTTGTATGGCTGTCAACAATTCATGGATTTAACACTTGCAGAACGTCGTATGTTCATCAGGGAAAAGGCTTTGTTATAATTGCCTGAAATCAGGGCATATGGTCAAAAAGTGTCCAACATCATTCTCATGCAAGTATTGTAAAGGTAAGTACCATTCTCTGGTCCACGATCCAGATAACTCAATGGCTTCAAGGAACTTGCTATAAGATAAAAGGGAGAATCAGCGTAGTCTAAACGCTTCACATCACGCTTTGTTCACATCAAGCTAGTTGCTCATAATGGGAGTGCACCAGCAACGGTTTGTTCGCAAAACTCTGCGAAATTGACAATAGGAAAAGGTTTAAGTCAAAGCATAATGTATGTCGTATCTTACTGGATACTGGGTCGGAACTTTCATATGTAACAGAATGATGCATACAAGCACTTGGATTACCACGGTCGGCATCATCCATTTTGGTCGCAGGAATTTCTTCGGTTCAGGCTGACACCACAAGGGAAAACAGCACGCTCCAGATCAAGCCAAGGTATTCAAACAATCACTTGACGGTACAGGCTCATATTCTTGGCAAAATCACATCAACACTGGAACGGCAGAACATTGACGCATCGGTACTTGATTTCTTTAACGATCATCAACTCGCTTACTCGGAATTTACCACAAGTGCTCCAATTGACGTTCTTTTGGGTGGTGAACATGTTTGGTCTACAATTACAGGGAAAAAGTTGTACGTTAATACGGGCAAACTCATTGCAATATCATCGATTTTCGAATTTTTTCGCTTCCGCTTTCACATTATGCATTGATATTAACGCTTCGCTCCAGAGGTTTTGGGAGCTAGAGGACATCAGTTCCACAACCAAATTGGGACCTGATGATGAACAAGTAGAGAAACACTTTCTCGCTACACACACACGAGATGAAAAGGGCAGGTCCTTGGTGGAACTTCAATTCAAGGTCACTAATCCTGAATTCGGGAATATTCTACAAGGAGCTCTTAATCGTTTCCAATCGGTGGAACGATGGTTACAACAGGATGAAAATCTATGGGAAAAATATGTCAACTGTATGAAGGAATACCTTGATTTGGGGCATATGCGCTAATTGCCACCAGATGAAGTCAATAATGGACAACGGACCATTTTGCTCACTGGGTCAAACAGTGAGGGGCAATTGGTACAAAATCGAAAGGAAATCATAAAAATAATGTCCTGTGCTAATTTGGAGCTTGGGAAATGGGTATCGAACACACCTCGCATACCAACAGAAGAAACTGATTCTACACAATCATCTCCAGTGAAGGTCCTTGGATTTTAGTGGCAACCTAGTCTTGATACATTGTCTCATAAAATAGGTCACAGATTGATCCCCTTGGGCTTTTGGCACCAATTGCGGTCCAATTCAAAATACTCTTCAACAATTATGGCTTCACGATTTGTCATGCGATGACGAACTCCCTAAACAACTACCGGACAATGGGCTCAAATGGCAAGCAGATTTGGATATTCTACAACGTATTAAATCCCCGGTTTGGCAAAAATGATATATACAAACAAAAGGATATAGTTTAGAGATTTTGAATCCAAAAAAGTTTTTAAACCGGCTGAGATTCATGTGGGAATAAATGATAATTTTTAGAAAAAAAAATTTTAAATCGGTTGAGATTCATGTGTGCTTGAGGCTAGAGCCCAAAGTTGAAACGTTTGTAGTAAATGGGAATAAATGATAATTTTTACAAAAAATCTCAACTTTAAAACTGAATATTGGGCGATTTTAACAATCGATCTTAGATTTATCTGGTTTTATCGAAAAAGCATGTTCTTTATTAATAACATGATACATACATTTTAATAATTACCTAAAACGTTATTGAACTAGAAGCGTTTAAAAAATACACTAAATATTGTCCTTTTTTTTAACTTTGGTGGAATACAACTAACAAGGATCAACTAGGATCAATGCCGGACTACATACACTAGGTAGGTGAAATATTTACCGATCAGATGTATATGGTCCCGATATGCGGCGATCTGCGACACCGATTTGTAAACCATAAAACTAAGACAACCTCGCCTTAAAAATGCGTATTTAAATGATAACATTGCGTAATGCTGTTTTGCAAATACCTGTTTAAATATGACTTAACTTCCTCTTATTTGAGGAGGTCACCTTGCAATAGCAAGCTTTGGAGTGGGATAATAGGAGCTGAAGAAATGAGCTGTAGCAGACTATTGTAGAGTGGGCATCTTTGTTGGTGGAGACATTAAATATTACTTATAATGTTAGGTTAGTATTCTTCTTGTTTATTATTATTTACCAGGTTTGTGAAGAGTGCCAGTTAATAATTATTTTGATAAAAGATAATGATTTCGAACAATTTTTTAATCGCGACATACCCAAAGAAAAACATAGGTAAACAGCAACAACGAAAAATTAATAATAGTAAGCCCAAATGGGGGAATTATCGACGCTTACGGTTAGATTTAAGGTGTGCCTTGTGAAAGAGTTTATCAGACTTAGGACGAACTGTCACTTTTCTATGTTCCTCTTCTTTACTGTATAACTTCTTTTCCTTACCCTTGATTTGCTTATTTTATTCCCCTTTGGCGTACTGAATGGGTTTCTTGTTTTTAACTTGTCTATTAATGGCAAGTTCTCGTCGACGTTCGATCAGCCCCCTGATGTCCTCAAATGTTTCGCGTTTGAAATTTGTTAGCCCTTTATAATTTATCCGGGAAACCCTGTCAAGAGAAATATCAACCGGATTTAGTTCGCTTCGCTTCCCTGCGTAAGTGTGTGGTATACCTCTATTTCCAATGATCTTAGGTAATTATGAACTGTTGGACGAAGGAGGCCCTCTCATTGTCCATCACCAAAATCTTAGGTGCCGTGAAATAGTGAAGCACTTCTGCTACTTTTTCACGTAGCTTGAGAGCCGATTTAGATTGTAGAGGGAAAAGCTTGGCAAATTTGGAAAATTTGTCTATACAGGTAAGAAACTTGTGCTTCTCCAACATGAAGACGTCCACGTGTAGAATTTCGCACGGATAGTTCGGTACAGGGGTTGGAAGGGGCTGTAGAAGTTGCTTATTGTGGTGTCTGTTATATTTGTATGCCTTTCAGATCTGACAAGTTGCCGCAAACGCTTTTATTTTATTTGCCATTAATAACAAACGTTCTAACAGCTGCACGTTAGAAATAACATCGTTCTAACAGCTGACGCCTGACCTCTTCGGAATTTCTATGGTCATTATGTTATGTTCCCTATCAACTTTTGCTTTCAAATTTTTTAGTGTATCATCAAATGCCATCAAAACTTTTTAAATTAGAAAGAGTAAAGAAGGTTAGTGAAATATCATTACGCAGAGAAGTAAAGAAAGGTGCATTGAGGAATTGTGAAATTTTGATGGGTCCATTTGCTGATTGCACTAAAAAGGTCTTTTGTACTTGAATAGCACCCTCTGAAAGATCTAGACTAATGAAGTTTTTGTTTGCGCCAGTGTCGATTAAAAACTGTCGTACTTTTCTATCTGCCAAAGAGTTATTTCGGACTATCACACTCATTTCGTTTTCCAAAGTTCCTAGGTCTCGTTTGTCCTCATAATGGGAGGCTAATGCCGCCCTTATTTCCTCCCAACTATCATTGGGCACATTGCATATGTAGAGCATCTCATCTGCATCGCCCCGTATTTTGGATATCAGATGGAAAACCACTGCCCTATACATAGGCTTCATCCTGACTACCTGATAATCCTGGATGATTATATCTGCTTATAGGGTTCGCCTGAAAATATTTCTATCTTCTTTACGCAATAGGGGAAGGTTGCCATCTGCATAAGGTCATATGCGTTTATTGCCCGAGTGGGTGGGCTAACCACTTCGACCACAGTTTCCCCACGCCTATCTTGTAAGATTGTTACTTTCTACTTTTATTTTTTTAGCTCCTCTGTCAAACCAAACCACCAAACATGTAATTGACTGTTTGATCTCTTCCATTGTTTAAGTTGTACTTATTTCTGCTCTCCAACTTGTTTTTTGATTTTAAGAACTTAAAAATAATACTTTTTTTTCAGTTTTTTGATTTTACGAATTTAAAAATAATTCTTTTTATTCAGTTTGTTTTAAAGATGTAATTTCCTTTTTCTTTGAATAAAATTGGGTATAATTTTTAGTTTTTATCATTAAATTATTTTCAATTTTTTCAAACTTTCTTCATTACTGAATCAAAGTTATTTTAAATTGGGTATGTTTGGGTTTAATTTGCCCGAAAATAAATTCGAATTACAATTTCTAAAAGGCAACTTCTTCACTAACCCGTTATTTAATTATCGTATGTTAATGTTGTAAGTATTTCTTCATTTTCCAAGTATAACAGTGTAGTTTGCAGTTCTTCCTTTTTCAAAGTTTCCAAATTCTCCAAAGAACGATAGTGTTATGTGAAAAGATCATCAAGGCTGTCTATCGTGATGCCCCACTATGTCGGTTGAGGGAGATCTCCGTTATCCGCTTTTGTCCTAACAAGGACCCACTTAGGTGGAGGTGACTCCACATTCTTACTCGGGAGGATACCTTCAGTGGTGCTTTCCATTGGTGGCCAATATCTGCGCATTTTTTATTTTTTTTAATTCTTCATAAAGTTGAAAATCGCGGTGGATTTGACACTCATTAAATTATTCATTCAATTGCTGAACGAATGTTATTCCCTTTTTCATTTTGTATAATTTTTATTTATTTATGTCGCCAATAAGGATACAAACTTCGAATTCCAAATTAACTTTTTGAGTTCCAACCACTTTAATTTTCAGCGATCAGTGATCGGTGATTTAGTGATCTTGAAGTGACAATTATACATTTAATCAAGGGCTGATCTGCGTTTCTTTATTTCAAAGGAATTTAGCTGCTTCGCGACGGTCGCAGATTAACTAGAATTATTGCTTTTGCTTCACACAGACGCATTATAATTGAAATATTTGATCTGCGCTGTTTTTATTTCACAGGAATTTTAGGTGCGTAGCGACGGTCGCTGATCAACTAGAATTATTGCGTTTGTCAAGCTTTCAAGGAACTTTGGCCGCGCTGCTTTTATTTCACAGGAATTTTAGGAGCGTCGCGTCGGTCGCAGATCAACTATAATTATTGAATTGTTCGGCACATGCAGAGCAACTGAAATAATTGTATTTGCTGAGATTCCGAGAAGCGATTCCAGTACTTTGTTATTTAAGTTGATGAAAAATTGGTCCTAGTTGCATATTGGTCCTTTTTATTCCCGCTTACCTAATGGGATGTAAATATTAATGCAAAATGGTAGTACCGATTTTGCGTTTTACCTAGTTAATTCAAAAAATATATTATAAAGTGGTAATTAGTCTTCTCGTTTGCGACAGTTCATTTTTAACTTCATAAGTGGAAACGCCTTAAATCCGGACTGAATGGTATTTGTCAATATAATTCAAGACAGTTTTATTTATTTGTGCAAAAATGTTGTTAAAAAATGAAAGGATTTTGAAATTTTTCCCCGAGTGTGAAAACCCAAATGATTTTGAAATTTGATTGCTGAAGGAGATAAGCGTTTCATTCGAAAACGCTATTACAGAGTTTAAGGTAAAAATCAAATATGCACACCATAACTTATAAAGTAAAATATTCCTGATGGAGAGGTCGAGCTTCTTCCGGAAAATTTGACTTCACTCAACAAATGGGGATACGATGGATCATCTGGACAAAGCGCCTACAAGCAGATTCACAAAAAATGAGATGAAAATGCGTTCATGGCTTCTGAAGTTTCTTTGAGCCTAAGAAGGGAACGTTCTGAACATTGGAGGAATCTTTGTCTTTGTTATTCAAATATGCAAAGGAGTCCTCGGAATTAATCAAATAAACTGTTGGCGACATAAAAAATCAAATAAGCCAACTGAAACCTGCTCTTTTTCAAACCAAGAGTGGAAAAACATTTACGGTTAAGTTTGATTTTTTCCTGACAATGATTTATGGAAAAGTGTTACACAAAATTACAAACACTATTTCAACGTTGAGATAGTGCAAAAAAACTTTGCAAAAAAAATCAACAAGAACTTCACGACTTAGACGATTCAACCAGTGAGGAGAACTGCTACGAATATGGAATTTCTGCGTTGGGGAAATTCAGAGCCGGAAGAAGATTATACAAGCTGTATTCTCTCGGAAGCTGGGACTGAAAGTTGACTGCCCAAAGTACGGATACGGAATCACGAATGATGGAAATACTTCAAGGAGATTTTTTGAAAATGATGAAATGACATCTTTAATAACAGGTGTTACTAAGGAGATCATTAAAAGGTTGGCTGTTATCTTGAATTTTATGAATTGCAAGGAAATGGAAAAACTTACACCAACGGTACATAGGATTTTGACTCACGGAAAGGATTTAATAGAATATCAGTGTTTACCAAGTGGAGAGCTATCCGAAGAAGCACAGGAACGTAAAAACAAGGACTACAAAAGGTTCAGATATACTAATACATTAAATATTTCTCGTGTTAGACAAAATGAAGACCTTTTTAACATGCTGGCAGCCTCTTCGGACCCACTTATTGCATCACTGAGACACGTGCAATCACAAAAGGATTTGGAAAATAGCAACTATGTTCCCGAAATGTTGAGTTTATTAGATATTGATGTAAATATTGAAAATTATTTTGAAAAAAATCAGCCATCAATAGAAAATTTTCACAATCAACGTAAAAATATCGAAGAAGCTAACATCGGCTATGCCGAAGTTTACTTTGCAGTCCTTGGTAATAATAATTTTACATGTTTGTTTTCTGCAACTCAATTCATCAATATACAAAACAATTTTACTCTCTATTTTACAATTTGTTCTTCTTCTTCCCTCATTCCCAAAGCAAAGCAACGCACGCATACATATACAGTTTATGTAGCGTTGCGTCTGTGTGTGTATGCATGTACTCTGTTGATGACGAAAGACGTAGTAAACAGCAAGCAGCGCTGCCGGCAGAGCCGATTATTATATTGACTGTAACTTGTGTTATACTTATCCGATCACATTCAAATTTTGGGATCTGGGGTTTTATATCCAACATTATCACATATGTAAATTTCATAGCATACTCCAATTTTTATGAAAATGTTTCTTCTAGTTCTTCTAGAGCTATATGATATAGTGGTCCGATCCTGATGGTTTTCATACTTTATTTTTCCCGGGTAATAAAAAACCCCGAAAAAAAATTTCAGCCCGATAGCTTTTAAGACGGCTGAATAAAACGCAAACGCACAGACGGACGGATGGACGGGCAAACGGACAGACGGACATGGCTATATCAACTCAGCTTCTCATGCTGATCAAGAATATATATACTTTATGGGGTCGGAAACGTCTCCTTCTGTGCGTTACAAACATCAGACCAATTTTACAATACCCTCTGCAAGGGTATAAAAATGTAAAAAAATTTTATTTATTACTTTTTGTAATTATGTTAGAAAATAAAATTAAAACATTTAGGAATGTTACATAGTCGTTTGATTTAATGATAGATTCCGTTTGTGATTGGAAAAAACCGGGTTTCGCTCCATTTTTAAAGAAAAAATATGCTTGGAAATATTGTCTGACTTTGACCTTGAATATTACAGCACCACGAACACCCAGCACTCTTGACAAACATTCCTTTTGTAGCTTAAGGTATTCTTTATCATAAGCTTTTTAAATTTTTATCGCTTTATTAATTTAGGAGCTATTATTTTTGCAATGTAAAATGCCAAAAGGCCGCACTGTGCGACGCGGACGCATCTACGATGGCATACGCTGCTGTAGTGTACAGATTTCTACGGCGCTTTAATGGCCCATTTGGAGACAAGGTCTCAAACTGTCTTACATTTGGGAAAATCAGCGCGGCACGCAATGTATGCTAGCGGCACGCGCAAACCTGCACCACTCGCAATTGTCCACAGAGACGAAACATCCAGTTTTGCTACAGAAATCTCATCGCATTACCAAGCTGATACTTGAATTAGAACACATTGTCAACCTGCACCCTGGTGTCTCATCACTCTTTGTTATGGCAAAGATTTTGGATATTTGGCGCAAGGAACTTAATAAGGAAAGTCACACACGATTGTTTCGGTTGTAGCAGATGAGCAGCACGACCTTTGTGCTACAACTCGGACACAGATGTCAATTATTTGTCGCCAGCACACTTCTTGATCGGCAGGCCTCTCACAACCATAACTGAGGCAGACTTAGGGCACATCCCCGTGGGCCGACTTGGGTACTGGCAAGGCATCCAAGGCAGGTGTGCAAGGCTTACCACATTGCAACAGCGCCCAAGTGGACCACTACAGCATAACAGTCGGAGATGTGGTGCTTGTAAACGAAGCCTACCCATGCAAGTATCAATTGGTTCGATCAATCACCAATCACCAAGGTTGAGGTATTGTCCCATTCAGAAACTGTGTTTCAGGGAGGGCCGGGATGTTTATGAACGGATTGCGTTTGTTGGTGTTTACATTATATAAAATAAGATAACATTAACACAATTATAATATAGAACAAATGGAAATGTATGTCAAGATAAGTATGTAACCCGATTATAGATATCGATAGCTCATTAGTCATAAGTAAATCATTAAGTAGTCATTTTGGTGACCCCGACATTGAAAGATTAACAGACTTGGTGAAACCGTCATCAAGTGAGAAGATTTGGTCAACTCAGGCAACCAATCTCTCAACAACAAGGAAACTTGTCAACTAGGCGACTACTTTCTTTGCACGCGATTTTTTAGTCGGGACCCTAGATTGATGTGGATTGTTCACCAATTTGTGCCCTCGTCTTGGATTTTACTGTGTCCAAAAGTAAAGTCCAAGACGAGGGCACAAATTGGTGAACAATCCACATCAATCTAGGGTCCCGACTAAAAAATCGCAATTGATTAACTTGGCAATTATTGCGTAGCATATGCGTACAGCTTGGCGACTAAAACAATTTATTGGAGAACTAGTAGGATTTTCGCAACGGGGTAGCAGCGCATGCCCATTGAATAAAAGTTGGTGAACCAGGCGATCACTTTCTCAAAAAACATTTTACAACGTTTTGTGTCAACAGGGCAACCAAATCATAAAAAGATATTTTTATACCCTTGCAGAGGGTATTATAAAATTGGTCAGATGTTTGTAACGCACAGAAGGAGACGTTTCCGAACACATAATCTCAGATAGACCTCAGATCCCGAAATTTCAATCCAATCGGATAAATAGAACACAAGTTACAGTCCATATAAATCGGTTCAACCGCTGCCGGCAGCGCTGCTTGCAGCCTACTACGTCATCATCAAATCAACAGAGCACATTTGTTTGTGGAGGGGCAGAAGGATCCAAATAAGCCGCAAGTGGTTGGCGGGTGCCAATGTCTTCAGGGGTCTGGTGCGTGAGTAGTGTAATTAAAACGCGCGAGAACTTCGTTTTAAATTAATTAAGATTTATTTGTATTAAGTGACGATATGTCCCGATACACACGAGATGGATGCGGGTTGGAAAATTACAATCGAAAAAAAGCCAATCACAAGAAAAGAACGGGTGTTCGGGTTAAAATCTCGTATTAGATTAAATGGCGATGCCCATGGCAAAAATCAAGTCACTCCTCCTGGTGTGACCGTAGATGCCGAGGATCAAAAAACCCTTCTCACTCCTCACTGCTCTTCGCCGCTCACTGCTGTTCACCCGTAGGCGTGAACATACCGCCCCCCTTGCAACATGTTGCAATTGCTACCCTGGACATATAAAGGATGGGGGACGGCAGCGTCCTGGAGCGCCTAGATCCCACAGGAGCCGGCGACGACCCATCCAAACACGGTGCTCTTGGCTGCGGGAGTACCGCTATGACCGGGCACACAGCCTGGTTGGATGACCTCAGGATAGAGGTCTGCCCCGAGCACCACGGACACCGACGCCGGCCTATAGAAATAGGGGTCGGCCAGTATCAGGGTGGCGAACTTCTATCGAACCGTCGCCGACACTTCCCGGATGGGAGTGCGAATGAGCAGGTCCTCTTCGACCCGGAATATAACATTCCGTCGGAACGTCTTGTCGGACCTCGACTCGAGGACGGCCGTGCAGGCGTGGTCGACCCCGACCTTGGTCACAGCCAACCCCAGGGACGGGGCAAGGAAAGATTAATGCGGCTCTCAGCCGCACACGCATCGAGGAGCACGCGGGTGTCGAAGGATTTCGAGCTATTGCCCAACCGGAGGACTGCTGTTGGCATGACAGTCGTCGTCCTGGCGTGGAGCAGGGAGAAGAGAGAGATCTCGGGTGCGCCTTCTGGGGAAGCGGAGCGGTCGGACGATGATCGGGAACGGGGTTGTGGCGGTGGTGCAGCACGCCCGGGAGGGTGATTGGATCCGGCGGTTGGTCGGCCATATGGAGCAGGGTATGGTGCCTTTGCCCGCATCGTCGGCAACCATGGCGAGTCCGGCACGCGTCGGATGAGTGCTCGTGTGCCAAGCAATTGGGACAGTACTTATTTATAAGCACCGCCCGTTGCCGCTTTTCCCCTCGGAGGTTCAGGAAGCGCTGAAACTGCCGGAGTGCATGAACCCCGTGACAGACCCGGCATCGGTACACCTTCGTCCCATGTGGAGCAGATCGTTTGCTGCGGTGGTGCGTCAGACGCGTGGGGGCCATGTCGCTATGGAGGGGCGAGCTGAACGAACTGCAACGAAAGAAATTACGTAGGGGGGAGTGGACTAGTCGATGCACTGGAACGAACAACATGCACGGAGACGAGGACATTCGGACGGAACATAGAGGGATTGGGAGTCACGATACGGTTTTAGGCTCAGGACTCCTGCTGTCTTGCAACAGAATGAGCTTCGCTACGGGTCTTCGGATAGACGCACGCGCTGTGGTGATATCAGCCACTCGGACTAGACCGTCAGCCCCGGGCAGAGTGCGTTCAATTCGCCATAAGCGCCACTCTTTGGAGGGGAGATTATCTTCGGACACGATCACGAGGTCGCCGGTCTAGAGGCTGCGAGTCGGTGATTTCCACTTATTTCGTTTGTGAAGCTCCTTGAGGTACTCACTCTTCCAGCTGCGGCAGAAAGCCTGCTGGATTGCCTTCAGTCGCTGCCACCGGTTGATCAGCGACATAGGCTCGACCAGAATTTCCGGTTCCGCAATGGATAAGAGCGGTCCTCCAATCAGGAAATGTCCCGGGCTTAGGGCCAGCAAATAATCTGGATCCTCGCTCATGGGAGAAATTGGCCTGGAGTTTAGGCTCGCTTCCTACACAGGAGAGTGGAAAGTTCCGAACGTGTACTTGACAGTGGAAGAGGACTTGTAAAACAGGGTCTTAAAACTTTTGACCCCTGCCTCCCACAGTCCTCCCATATGGGGCGCGCTGGGCGGAATAAACTGCCAGGATAAAATGTGCTGGGGAAATGCCTTCATTATATCAAGCTTGGTGGCGTTCAGGAAATCTTTTTCGAGCGCCTTTGAGGCCCCTACGAAGGTTTTGCCATTGTCGGAGTAAATGCGCTGTGGGCATTGTCTCCGTGCGACAAACCGAGAGAAGGCTGCGAGAAATCGTTCAGTGGTGAGGTCGGAGGTAGCCTCGAGATGGATCGCCTTCGTGCTGAAACACACAAAGACGCAGATATAACCCTTAGTAATGAGACACGCACGCCTGGTGTAATTCTTGATCTCGAACGGCCCTGCGAAGTCAATGCCCGTGTGGGTGAAGGGCCTGGAGTACGTGGTGCGCTCTCGAGGGAGATCACCCATCATCTGAGACTGTAGTCGTCGACGATGAACGATGCAGACTTTACACCCCTTGATGTGGGACTTCACCAGGTTCTTGATCCGTGGGATCCAGAATTTGGTGCGCAGATACCGCACCATCAGTTGATTGCCGCCATGCAACGTGATGCGGTGGGCGAATTCGACAAGCAGGCGAGTGAAATGAGTACTATAGGGGAGGAGAATAGGGTGACGTTCATCATACCGGAGGGACTCAGCGGCCCGAAATCGTCCGCAGGAGCGGAGTATCCCATGCTGGTCGAGAAATGGATTCAAATTGAGTAGCGTGCTGGATGATGGCAGGGGTCGCCCTTCACCCAGGGCCCGTATCTCCGCGAGGTATTCCCGACGCTGAGAGGTCCGAATCAAGGCGCGCTCGGCGGAGAGAAGTTCGTCACTGGTGAGGCGGACCGTGGAAGGTGTCGAAACCCTTTTGGTGGCGAAGCGTAGGATGTACGCGATGACTCATAATGCCCTACCGTAGTCCGAGAAACGTTCGCTGACGTCATCGAGTAGGGTGGTCGCGGTGGTGTGGCACTGGACTCGTTGCTCCAGCTGGGTGTTGCATCGAGACTGTTTTGACTGGAGCTACACAGGTCTTAGCCGTTAATAAATGGACTCTTACTTGATCGCCGTTTCGAACCCGCACATATAGGGCTGCTCCATACGCTTTC
Organism: Drosophila willistoni; assembly: GCF_018902025.1. Classification (NCBI taxonomy): domain Eukaryota; kingdom Metazoa; phylum Arthropoda; class Insecta; order Diptera; family Drosophilidae; genus Drosophila; species Drosophila willistoni. Next base: position 339,987 of record NW_025814176.1, on the reverse strand, counting down.
TGTGACGCGTCACAGAAGCCATGAAGCTCCCACGAGAGCTTATCGCTGGTGTTTAGCCAACGGAGGATGCGGAGTTGACTGAGTCCTGGGTAATCCTGCACAAATTCGTGCCATTGCTGCAGCAGGAAAGGCGGCAGAACCTCAACCTCAACCTCGAACCTGGGGGGTCCGCTACGGTGAAGAAGAAGACGTCCTCGGCGGCTTGCCAGCGGATGCCCAAGGTTTTTGCAGTGCTCGCGTCTTCCAGCTCGAGAAAGTCCTCTCGCAGCAGGTGCTCTCTCGGAATAGCGAAGTACTTCCTTCTTATTGGAAGTCCACTTCCCAAGCGGGAGGCCCGCAGATTGGAGGGCAGCTTGAAGCTCTCGTATGGCGAGACGGGCGTCGGCTTCAGTATGAGAGCCGGCAAGGACATCATCAACATACATGTAGTTCCAAAGGATTTCGCTCGCCTGAGGATACATCGCTTGCACGTCTTGTGCCAGTTGTAAAAGGACTCGGATCGCCAAGAATGGCGCGCAGTTAACCCCAAACGTGACAGTTTGTAGCTCATAATCCTGAATATTGCCGCAGCGGTCTCGGTAGAGGATCCGCTGAAAGGGGGTATGCCTGGGGTCGACTCGGATTTGTCGATACATCTGCGTTATGTCAGCGTTGAAAACGAATTGAAAGAACCGCCATTTCAGTGCCTGAAGCGTGAGATCGGCCTGAAGAGTAGGGCCGGTGTGCAAGACATCGTGAAGGCTGACGCCTCGTATGGAGGGGCTCGACGCGTTAAATACCACGCGTACCTTGGTGGTGGTGCTATCGGGCTTAAACACCGCGTGATGGGGGAGATAGAAGTTTTTCCCATCTTGAGGCGTCGTCACCCGAATCATATGACCCAATTCCTCGTACTCTTGAATAATGGCATCGTACTGCGTTTTAAGGACGGGATCCTTGAGAAGGCGTGCTTCATTCCGCAGGAATTGAGCTAGCGCGATCGGTCTTGAGTGGCCCAAGTCGACGCTATTCGGACCTTTGAACGGTAGGGACACAACATATCGGTCGGTGGTCTCCTGGAAGTTCCGCTCGCAGAATACGTCATCCTCCTTTTCCGGTTTTGCGGGAAGGTCTTCCACCTCCCAAAACTTGGTGCGGAGTACATCAAGTTTTGCTTCTGGCCTAACTCGCGTCTGTGCAGCGAAAACTGATCGAGCCACCGGAGGGTCAGGCATGATAGCCCCACACAGAACCCATCCAAAGATGGTTTCTAGCCCGACGAACTCACCAATATCCTTTTTGATCCGTTCTCCGAGGATGTGGGGAAACAGGTCTACACCGATAATCATGTCAATAGGCGCGGGCTTGTTGTAGTACGGGTCAGCCAGGGGGCGATCGAGGCACTGCGTCGAAACCGTATTAAGGAATGGAGCTGTTGGAATGGCCCCTGACAATTTGGATACGACCAGGGCGGAGACCTCAATCTTGTTCAGTCTGTCACACGGGGGAGACAGCATCAGCAGACACACCTTGTCGGCGCAGCCTCCATCACTCTGGCCCATGCCAGTAACCGCGGCGTCTACTGGGTAAAAGGGGGGCTGGACCATGTTGAAGACACGCTCGGAGAGAAAAGTTGAATCGGCCCCAGAGTCGATCAACGCCCGAATATGGTGATCCACACCACGATGGTGCAGAGTGACAATCGCAGTGCCTAAAAGGCCTCTGCCTGGGGTTTGAGCATTTGTGAGCTGGTTGAGGACACGGACACATCACTAGGATGCAACAGAATTTGATGACGTTCCTTGCAGGTGTGGCAATTATGCGCACTGGAGCAGCCCTTCACTTGATGACCGCGGGCAAAACAGTTCAGACAAACTCCCTGCTGTCGAATGGTTTCCAAACGCCTCTGAACAGGCATATCAAGAAAACTAGGGCAGAGCCGTATTGGGTGATTCTCCCGATGGCACAGCTTGCAAGACGCCGGTTTGAGCTGAGCTTTCGCGGGAAACGCTTGGACCTTCATCGTTGCAGAGGATTTGCGGGGGCCAATGGGGATGGCTTGGACACTTGGGGCCGACTTATGTTCTTCGGTGGCATCCAGGACACGATACCGATCGGTAAGAAATTGGTTCAAATCGGACCAAGTTCAGACGACAGTCTTATTTGGCACTGATTGCTCCCACAGGAGGATTGTGGCCTTCGGCAATTTGCTAGTGCAGATGGCGATAAGTAAGACATCCCAATTCTCAGTACTAACACCCGAACGCTCAAGCGCGGTAAGACACCCTTGGAACGCAGTCTGCAGCTCTCGCAAGGACTTGCCCGACTCTTGTGCCACCGCGGGAATCTGGAGAAGTTGTCTGGCTTGAGTCATGACAAGCAGACGGCTATTTTCGTACCGTGCGGTAAGGTTCTCCCACGTGGCCTGGAAACCCTCATTCTTCAGGGAGGACTTAGCCACGATGGTTCTCGCTTCCCCTCGCGTCTTGGCGTTCAAGTGATAGAGCTTCTCCACTTGTGACAAATACGGATTGGCGATATAAATGGCGGCGAACAAATCGCGGAATGTGGGCCATGCTAGGCTGTCGCCATCAAATGTCTCCACCTCACATGGAGGAACTCTATGCCCCGGCGGCCTCGATGGAGCGGTTGGCTGACGCATAAGACTCGTCATCTGTGCCGAGAGCTGTTTGATGCGTTCTCCGAACAACGTCCCGCATCACACGTACGCCGCGTAAGCGCATTCGTGCTTCGCCTTGATGTGGCTTATGTTTGCCAAGCTTTCCTCGTCGGTTTGGACTGTCAAGGCCTTGTGACAACGGGAGTATTCCATCTCGACAGTTGACCAAAGGGATTTGAGCTGCTCTAAGTGCATTTTAATGGAAAACAAGGGCACTTCAGAAGTTAGAGCTTCACTCTCGCGAGCTTCAAACAGAGTCAATGCGTCGCACGCCAGAACGAAATCGGAGAGGGACATTCTGGAGTGTTCTCTACGCTGTTGTGATACGGATCGGGTGACGGGAGCGTCAGAACAGTGCGTCACAACAACGTGCGGGATCTGGGTCTGGGTTGAAAGCTTGGAACGACCTTTGTGTTCACTCGAGTCTTTAACCGAGAATCTGCGACCCTTAGGTAGGCTGGACGAAGACGGACGGGATCTTGGGGATTCGCTGCGGCTGCGAACAGACGAGAACTTGCGCGAAATTTTCGTACGCTTCACGGTCACCGGAGTTTTCGGAGGCCGAACCTTTTCCGGAGTTGCAGAGGGAGACGAAAGACTGTTAGACTTCGGCGCAGTCTTGGACGGCTCCGTGGACATACTCAGGGGACGACCTTACCCACGAACACCAATTTTGTGCGTTTTTTTTTGGTTTTGGAAAAACCACCAAAAAATGAGAAGTGGACTGTATGAGGACGCAAGAACTTTCTCACTGTGCATCGCAGGATTGCGGGAGAATTCTCTCGCGTGTGGCTCGGAAACGGAGCCCTTTTAATGAGGATAGATGCGGATATACGAACGCACGAATGCGGATCGAAAATGACACGTAGACGAAGCGAAATGATTACAAAACAAGTTTATATGGATTCGTAAGTAACGATGGGAGTACGTATAAAACAAAACACGGATGAAATATATAAATAAAGATGTATAGGATAAAAAGAAAATACGTTTTTATATAAATCTGGATCTGGATATATATATGTGCGCAATATAATGGCCGGAAAAAATTATATATGATTTATAAATATGGACGGATATATATATGGGCACGATAATGCTGGAACAAAAAATAGATATGTATTTATTTAGAAATATGGGCGGATATATATATGTACGCAAAATACTGGCCGGAAAAAATATATGTATAATTTATAAATATGGGCGGATATATAAATGTACGCAAAAGCTGGCCGGAAAAATTATTTAAATAATTTATAAATATGGACGGATATATAAATATGGGCACGATAGTGCTGAAAAAAAAATATATATGTATGTATTTATAAATATGGGCGGATATAAATATATATGTCCGCACAATAATGGCCGGAAAAAATTATATGTAATTTATAAATATGGACGGATGTATAGGGGCACGATGATGCTGGAAAAAAATATATAGGTATGTATTTATTTAGAAATATGGGCGGATATATATTTATGTGCGCAAAATACTGGCCGGAAAAAATTATATATATAATTTATAAATGTGGACAGATATATATGTGGGCAAAATAATGGCCGAAAGAAATTATATGCATCTTTATTTATAAGTATGAACGTGTATATAATTAGGCGAAAAAAGGAAATCGGAAATAATGTGATTTGAATTTGGCGCGCTTGAGCCGCCTATCGATATCACGACTCGACTTACGTGTCACCACTACTCCGAAAACAGCTGTCGGCCGCTGCTTATATTTATATTTGGTTTTGGTTTTGTTGTTTAATTATGTTAATAAATTTTTTTTTTTTTTTGTGGTTGTTGTTGAGGATCGAGTGGATTGCGTTAAATTATAAGTTTATCTTTATTAAGTGTCCATACACTTTCAAGGGCGGAAAAGGAAGAAGCAACAAAATATACAGAGTTACAAAGCTTCTTATATCGATAACCTACAAGCTTAGTACAATCGATATAACCAGGGATAAATACAGGGCTGCAAACAGAAACATATGGTATTTTCAACACCCTTCCTCAATATGATTCTGTGTGCCAATTACAATTACTTTCTTAGTTTAAATTCAATAACTTGACACAATGATTATGCTTTTGCTTAGACAAATTTTTCGTTAATATATCAGCTACCATGTCCTTAGTTGATATATAGTCCAGATCAATCTCGCCTCTTGTAACAACTTCTCGAACGAAATGATGTCTGATGTCAATGTGTTTCGATCGAGCATGAAACACAGGATTCTTGGCCAGAGATTGAGCACTCAAATTGTCTCCAAACAATTTCGTAGATGTCCCAGCGTCTCCACATCCAATCTCGATCAATAAACGCCTCAAATGCAAAGCCTCTTTCGCCGCTGAAGACATAGCCATTTATTCGGCCTCTGTGCTGCTCAACGCCACACTGCATTGTTTTTCTGACTTCCAGGAGATAGGGCCACCTGCCAAGAAAAACACGTACCCTGTGTACGATTTGCGGTTGCTCACATCACCGCCCCAATCTGCGTCAGCGTATCTCGTAAGAGCATCTCCACACGATCGGTAGTGCAACTTAAGATCCTTCGTTGCCGCCAAATACCTCATAACATGCTTAACTGCTGCAACATGTTCACTGTGAGGTTCCTTATTCCTTTGCGCCAATTTGATAACTGAATGGTAGATATCAGGTCTTGATGTTAATGCAAGCCACATCAACTCTCCGGTTGCTGACTGATACATTGTCACATCCTGTATGACACATTTCTCGTCACTGCATGGCACTTGGAAACCAGCATCCAATGGAGTAGCAACTGCTCGACACACTGTCTTTGAAGCATTCCTTTTATGTACTGAGCCTGATTCATCACGATACTGCCTGTATCATCATTCCGGTCTACTTGCATGCCCAAAAACTCTCGTAACGGACCCTTATCGACGCATTCGAATTTCATCGCAATCTGTGCCTTGATTGCGATCATGTCATCCATCTTTTGGCAAGCTATAAGTAAATCATCTACATATATTAGTACCAAACAAAGTCTACCTTTTATATCCTGTTGATAAAGGCGCGGCTCGTTCTTGGAAGAAGTGAATCCAAGATCACATAGTGCTGTATTCAACTTGGCATTCCACTCCCTTTCTGCTTGTTTCAATCCATATATAGCTTTATTCAGCCTCAACACCTGTTGTGAATTTGCCTTATCCACATATCCCTGAGGCTGCCTCATATAGACGACTTCGTTTAGGACACTGTTAAGATAGGCTGTGCACACATCCATTTGGTGCAGATATAGTTTCAGTTCCGCTACTATAGCCAAAACTAGCCGTATCGTTTCGTAACGACACACTGGTGAGAAGGTTTCGGTATAACCGACGCCGTATATCTGTGAGCACCCTTTAGCCACCAACCGAGACTTATACCCCTCCACGCTTCCATCGCCACTCCGTTTGGTAGTATATACCCACTTTGAACCAATCGCTTTTTGTCCCTTGGGTAAATCTGCCAGTGTCCATGTCTTATTTGCCAACAGAGCCTCATATTCCTTATCCATAGCAGTCTTCCAGAATGAAGATTGCTTACCTTGCATCGCATCATCAAATGTCTGTGGCAAATCCAGTTCCTTTACATGTAACTTGTTTACACGATTGTATATTTTCTTGGGACGTCCTGGCTTACCGGTGCGAATCAAACGGGGCCTTCCAGGACCGATCTGTTCTTCCTGCCGTATCTCTTGTTCTGGTTCTTGTTCTTCCGCTTGGCCAGATTCATCATCGCTCTGCCCTGAACTCTCATCATCGAAATCTTCAGCGCTAACAAATTCCTCATTTTCCAGATCATTTTTACTTGATTCGTCCGACCGCATTTCCAAACCTGTGACTGGTTGAGCTGGACCTGAGGATTCAACAATCGAAACCACATCATTCGGATCCTTGAACATTACATCTCGTTTCTCAACGACCTCTCGTTTTTCTTTGTTATACAACCTGTATGCTTTTGACACCAGTGAATATCCTACGAGTGGATATTCTCTGCCCTTGGCCTGAAACTTGCTTCGTCGTGTCTTATCTAATGCAACTGCTATCGATCCAAAAATGCGCATACCCTGCACAATGGGTTTCCTTCCAGTCCATGCCTCATAAGGTGTCATACCAACTAAAGCTGCTGTTGGTGATCTGTTTCGAATGTAACACGCTGTCATTATTGCCTCTGCCCAGAGAAACTCCTGCATATCCGCGTGTACAAGCAAACACCTAGCCATCTCGACTAGCGTCCGGTTTGCTCGTTCAGCCACTTCATTCTGTTGAGGGCTATATGAAACCGTCAACTGACGCACAATTCCATGATCCTTTAAGTACCCATCAAAACGCCTGTTGATGAATTCCCGGCCGTTGTCACTTCTTATTGCTTTCAATTTTTGGCCAGTCTGTCTTTCAGCCATCTCTTTAAATTCCACGAATTTCTCGAATACTTCATCCTTCGATTTTAGACAATAAGCAAATATTCGTCTCGACATGTCGTCTATGAATGTCAAAAAATATGAAGATCCGCCTAGAGAACGTTGCTTAAAAGGTCCACATACATCGGTATGTACCAATTCCAAAAGATGCTGAGCTCTATGTTCAGACGCTGACGGGAAAGGTTGAGTATGAATCTTGCTTCTCATACAAGTCACACATGGCATCTTCTCGGAAAAATCCATATTTTCCATGCCAGTCACCATCCTGCGTTTAACAATATTCATCAGACTTGAATAATTCAAATGACCATACCTGTAGTGCCAATCTTCTGCACTTATTTGTTTCGCTCCAAAGCATCGATTGCCTGTCTCCTTAAACACAAAGAGCTTTCCTTGCCTCTCTGCTATTAGCACCATCTCGTCGTCTTGGCGAACCGTCGCTGAATTTTTGTCGAAAGTCACAGTGCATCGCCTATCGACTGCTCGATCAACCGACATAAAATTCGTTTCCAACCCTGGTAAGTGCAAAACATTCTCCAATTTCAGCTCACAAAATCCTGTTTGTACAAGCACGTCACCTCTGCCAACTGCTTTTATGACGTGGTTGTTGGCCAATACAACATCTTCCTCATGTGCAACATAATTGACAAACATACTGCGCCTGCCACATAAATGAGCCGTTGCTTCCGAATCCACACACCAGCTCGAAGCATCTAGATTTCCTGCCTGTGCCGCAGCTAGAATAGTGTACGATCGATGTTGTGATTGCCGATTTTCCTTTGGCTTTTCTTGAAGCTTTGGGCAGTCCCTCTTATAGTGACGTCGTTGCCCACAACTGTAGCACTCTATATCCACCAGAGACCTCTTCTTACGAATTGGATTTTTCGCACATTTGCCTGGTATTCCCGTTGCTCTTCTGGGGTTGACATTCTCTCGTTACTCCTGCGATCTCCTTCCTCCAGCAACTTAATCCTTAGACTGTCCAAAGAAGGAAGACTATCACGAGTCTCCATCGCAATAAAGTTTTCGTATTCCTTTGGCAAACTTGAAAGTAATATGATTACCGCTAGTTCGTCTTCTAGCTTAATATTCACTTCAGCAAGTTTGTCCTTTGTAGAGAAGAACATATTGAGATAGTCGCTCATCTTGTCCTCTTTCAGCTGCAACCCAAGCAACTTTTTATATAGCGACACCCTCCGGACGGGTCCGCTTGGCTCGTACGTTTCCTTGAGCTTATCCCATGCTTCCTTTGCTGTAGCACAATTCTTGAGGTAAACCAACTGAGACGGTCTTACACTCAGCGTTATCGTCGCCAACGCTTTCTGATTCTGTGCATCCCACGCAGCAACCGCATTCGCTTCCGTAGGCCTCGTCATGCCTATGGAGTTCCATAATACCGCATGGATCAACACGCTGCGCACTTGAACGGACCAGGAATAATAATTCCCCTCCTCCAACTTTTCTATTTGGTAAAAAGAACTCATATTTTACCACGCGCCTTATGCCGTGTGTCTTTCCGCACAATTACTTTTCGCCAGCCGCGAAATATCTACTTAAACTTTTAACCAAATTCTCCTGCCCACACTCACGTGTTTCTGGGCCCATAACCTGTTGAGGATCGAGTGGATTGCGTTAAATTATAAGTTTATCTTTATTAAGTGTCCATACACTTTCAAGGGCGGAAAAGGAAGAAGCAACAAAATATACAGAGTTACAAAGCTTCTTATATCGATAACCTACAAGCTTAGTACAATCGATATAACCAGGGATAAATACAGGGCTGCAAACAGAAACATATGGTATTTTCAACAGTTGTGCGGAGGAAAAAGAACAAAACGAACGGTTTTACACACCGCGAGTGTTGTGCGCGAAAACAAACAAAATACCCGATCAGTGCATATGGACGAATGCTTTGATATATGTATGTACGTACATGCGTAAGTACACAGGTAAGTATGTAGATATGTATGCACACGCGTTGTTCACAAAAAACGCAAGTAATTTGTCATTTAGTTGGATGTTGGGTTCCTTTCTCCTCCTTTTTTTTTTGTTAAATCAATGCGCGACAACCAATTCGAACGCACAAGAAATCGTGGTGCATACGTTAATTGCTATTAAAAATTTTTTTTTGTTTTTTTGTGTTGTGGTAAATTGTGCGAATGAATTATGTGTATATGGATATGTACATATGCGCGTACATCAACAGATGACGATGTATGTATGTAAGTGGATACGCGCGTGAGGAGAATAGATTGGCATGGAAATAATTCGAACACATAAGAAATCGCGGTGAACACTTTGATTACTATTTTTTTTCCTATTTTTATACCCTTGCAATGGGTAATGGGATATAATAAGAAATGTTGTACTTATCAGGAATTCCGCCGATGCAAGCTGGAATAGCGGACCAATGTTCGTGAAGGGGCGGAAGGATCCAAATAAGCCGCAAGTGGTTGGCGGGTGCCAATGTCTTCAGGGGTCTGGTGCGTGAGTAGTGTAATTAAAACGCGCGAGAACTTCATTTTAAATTAATTAAGATTTATTTGTATTAAGTGACGATATGTCCCGACACACACGAGATGGATGCGGGTTGGAAAATTACAATCGAAAAAAAGCCAATCACAAGAAAAGAACGGGTGTTCGGGTTAAAATCTCGTATTAGATTAAATGGCGATGCCCATGGCAAAAATCAAGTCACTCCTCCTGGTGTGACCGTAGATGCCGAGGATCAAAAAACCCTCCTCACTCCTCACTGCTCTTCGCCGCTCACTGCTGTTCACCCGGTGGCGTGAACATACACACACAGTCGCATCGCTACATGAACTGCATGTGTATGCGTGCCGTGCTTTGCTCAGGGAATGATGAATGAAGAAGAAAAAATTGCAGTAAATAGAGAAATAATATTTTGTTTGTGTATTGATGAAGTGAGTCGCAGGTAAAGAAATTTCAAAATGTATAAATATTATTTCCAAGGACTGCAAGGGTATATAAACTTCCGCATAGCCGAAATTAGCTTCTTTAATATTTTTTTATGTAAAATAAAGTTTGTTCAACTCTGTTGCACTCCCTTAAAAAACAGCTTTGGCGTCAGCAATCTCTGACCTAGTGTACTCGGGCAGCAACCCAGGTAGTACGCACGAGTACTTTTTGAAAAGATGTAACAAATAAAAGAAACTCAAAAAATCGGTTTCACTGTCGTGGCGTTTATCAGTGTAAAAAGAATAGATATATTGGAAATAAAATTAACTATTGTAAAAAACTAAACAAAAAGGCGACTTCGATTTATTTCTTATTCTTATTTGTGCCACACTTGACCAATTTAAGGAACGAGTCGGAGCGTTCCCTGTCTTTGACAAAATAAATAAACTCCCATCGGGTCAAGTACTAGTACAGATAAGCAATTACAAAGGAATATAAAAAAACATGGAGGAGTTTTATAAGCAGCAGACAGAACGAGGGGAGGCAATTCATGCCTTCATTCGGAATACCAAAAAAGATTCTATCGCCACGAAAACGAAGCCATCTTATTTCGAGGAGAAAATTGAGCTCCTGGTAAACATTTCGGAGGACTTCGTGAAAAGTCATCAGCTAATGGACAAATTAAATAACGTGCCAACAGAAAATGACTACTTTGTGTTGGACTATTTCAGCAAAATGAAGGACGCTGTAACTAATACAGTGGAGGATTGGATGGACCATTTGGCAAAGATAAAACTAGAGAGGCAAGCTCGCCAACGAGAGGAAGAGCGAGTCATGATCAAATACTGGTTCGTAAGCAAAGTGCTCTGCTGGAGTCATTGTCCAGGACGTTAAGACAAATTGTGCCTGAAGATAAAATGACTTACAAGTCGGTAGTCGAAAAATTATGGATGCAAATTGAAGAAATCCATTATGAGATTCATCGGCTAGTTGAAAATCCAGCCGAAGCAGGATATAATATAGCTACGTTTGTGTCCGCAGAAAATACAATGCTGAAATTCTGTGTGGCACCAGCAGAAAATGTAGTGATACAATCACCACCTGTACTGCAATCGATACAATCATTGCAACTACCCAAAATTCCCATTCCAAAATTTGATGGGGATTATCTGAAATGACAAGAATTTCATAACATCTATAAAAAGGTGGTTCATGAGTCAAATGTATCCACAATAGAAAAAATGTGGTACTCAAAATCAAACCTTTCTGGAGAAGCAGAGAGATTGATACGGCACCTGGAATTAACAGAAGCCAATTACAACACTGCTTGGTCAGTGTTGCAGGAACGATTTAATAATAAACGAGTTTTAGTAACAGCCCTACTCACAAAGCTGTTTGATCACCCAAATGTGGGAAATGACGCAGCTTCAATATGGAATCATTAGATGCTGTTATAAAGTTTTATATGACAAGGAAATTGGATAGATTTAACCACGCACTATATGAGCAATCTCTTTCCATTACAAAGGATCTGCAGGAAGAAAAAATATTTCCTCTGCGTAAAAGCAAAGCACAAAATCTTCCAATGTTTTTCACATTCAAAATCAAATCCGCAGCAGAGCGGCTTAATTGGGTGCAAGACACAACATGTGGGTCAATTGCTTCAAGCCAGACCATATGGCAAAAAATTGCTCTTGGAGGGGATGCTTCAAATGCGATAAAAAACAAAACACAATGTTGCATTTAGAAACAGGCAACCAAATTGCTCCATCTGCTTCTGCAGCTTCTTCACATGCAATTGGCAGAAAATACACTCTGTTGGCAACGGTCAAGGTAGTGGTAAAAGCTATCAATGAAAGGAAAGGAAAATTTCGAGCACCCCTGGATAGCGGCTCAAAGGTAAATATCGTCTCCGAGAGACTGGTAAAGAAGTTATCGTTAAAAATTAATGAGACTCATGTGCACATAAATGGAGTGGGTGGTCAACCAGAGATAAGCAAGGCTCGAGTAAGCATGGTTGTAAGGTCAAAATACAACAACTTCGCAATGCTAGTTGAGTCATTTGTATTGCCACACATAATAGGTGACCAACCCACAGAACAAATAACGCAGAAAGTCACATTACCAGACAACATTCAATTAGTGGACCCAACATTTGATAAACCAGGAAAAATTGATATGCTGTTGGGAGCTGATGATCACTATGCTATACTGCTACCAGAAAGCAGACGGGTTATCGAAACCGTCCAACATTACTGTTCGTGGAGGGGCGGAAGGATCCAAATAAGACGCAAGTGGTTGGCGGGTGCCAATTTCTGCAGGGGTCTGCTAAGTGAGTAATGCAATTAAAACGCGCGAGAACTTCGGTTAAGATTAATTCTGGTTTATTTCTATTTACGTTACAAGATGTCCCGACACACACGAGAATGTTTCGGGTTGAAAAAAGGTATATTATCGAAAGAAAAACGCAATGAAAGAACGGGTGTTCGGGTTAGATGCTCGTACTGCATTGAATATGGCGATTTACAGGAGAACCCTTCGTCACCCTCCTCAGTATGACCGAATTCGGTTTTGGAAAAAACCCTACCCCCCACTCTCTGCTGTTCACCCGGTGGCGTGAACATACCGCTTCCTTGCAACAAGTTGCAATTGCCTCGCTAAGGATGTGGGATGGCAGCGTTCTGGATCGCCAAGACACGGGTGGCGATGGAGGGGGAACTTTGGATGCAGATGGAGTAGGCGGCACGATGGCTGATGACCTCTGGATAGAAGTCCGAATGAAAGGCGGGTGCCTTTCGGGTCTTTGCTCTTTGGGTTGGATGTAGGCGACTGAGCTGTCGATGTGCAAGAGCGTGTGGTGTTGCTTGCCACATCGATGGCATCCTGCTGTGCTCCTGCAGGAACCATTGGAATGCTCATGAGCCAAACAGTTCGGGCAGTATCCGTCCTCGAAACTGTCGGCACTGACGGAGCGCGTGTGCCCCTTGACAAACGCGGCACCTGAAGCAATTGGAACTTTGTTCTAAATCGGATGGTGCTGCTGTCCTTAGAGACATCTTCGGACTGCTGGAGGAGGTGGACCAAGACCTTCTGGATTTTCCAGTAACGGATCCACAGAGAACCCATCCAACCTCGTCTCGATCCCCACGAAAGAATCACCAACATTCTTGATGATTCGTTCCCCAAGGATAGTGGGAAGGAGCTCGGCTCCAAGCACCAAATCCACAGGAGCTCTTTGGTGAAATTGCGGATCAGCGAGCGGAAGTTCAAGCGAATCCTGCTTCACCTTATTCGGGACGGCGCGGGAAGGAAGTGTTTCAGCTACACTAGGCAGCACCACGGCGACTGCTTGGAACCGTCGCAGCAGTTCGTCAGGAGGAGAAATCTGTAAGCGGCACACTTTGTCGCCGCTACCAGCATCGCATTGCCCAATGCCGCGAATGCTAGTTGATACTTTGCAGCTTGGAGGATTAATCAATTTAAACATTCTTTGGGAAATAAAGGACGCTTCGGATCCCATGTCAATCAAAGCGCGGATTTGAAACTGCTGGCCGCGATGATGAATAGTTACCCTCGCAGTACCCAGGAGGCCAGTGTTGCGAGTGGAGGCGAAGTAGTTACTAGTAGTGCGAAGTTTCCCACGTTTACATGAGGGCTGCTGGAAGAATCGGAGGACGCAGGATTCGAAATTATACAAGCATCAGGTGCTGAGCTCTCTTGCACTTGAGCGGAAAAGGCCTGAGCTCGTGCCGTAGGTTTTCGGCTTACGGATGGAAAGGTCTGACCGTTAGAGCTTGGTTGAAGGACATCTGTGGCAGAAGCTGCTTGGCTTGGCTCATAATCAATAATCGATTATTTTCGTATCGCGCAGTGAGGTTATCCCACGCGGACTGGAACCCTTCATTGGTCAAGGGTGACCTAGACACAATGGCTCCGGCTTCACCGCGAGTTTTGCAACTTAAATGGTAAAGTTTCTCCACTTGTGTTAGGCTTGGATTATGGATAAAAATCGCGGTAAACAAATCACGGAATGTAGGCCAAGCCAGGCTGTCTCCGTTAAAGTTTTCGACTTCGCGACTCTCTCCAAACAAAGTCCCGCCTCGCACATATACCATATAACAATATTCATGTTTAGCTTTTATTGTAGCTATGTGCTTCGGACTATCGTCGTTCTTTTGAGCCGTCAAGGCTTTATAGCATCGTGAAAACTCTGCCTCGACTTTTGCCCAAAGTGACTTAAGCTGGTCTAAGTGTATTTTAATAGAGACGAGTGGCACATCGTCAGCTGAAGCCTGGGCCTCGCGAGCCTCGAACGCCGTTAATGCCTCGCACACGGCAACAAAGTCGGAAAGAGACATCGTAGAGTGTCCTCTGAGCTATTACGAATCGAATGGAAACAAACTTAGAGCTCTCAAGCGAGGAGATCGAAACGAAGCTGTAAGTGGACTGTATAATTTAAGGATAGAGGAGGAGTGAGAAGGAGAAATGTCTCCTCTTTTTAATGAACACAATGAATAAGCAAAGATCGCATAAATGAAATTAGAAGGATTTATAATTTTCCTCGCAGTTGTGTGAATAATTATAAGGATATATAATCACTTGGTTATTAAAATTTATACAATGTGGAAAAATGTTAAAATTTATAAGAGTATTTAAAAATATGGAAAAATTGAGATCAGTAGGATTGGGAGTGCCGATAACTTTTCAACGAAGAAAAAAAAAACTCGGAATTAATTCATTAAACGGACAAGATCAATTTCATGGATCTGTGAGGAAAAGATCAAAATGCACCAAGACAAGCCAAAATATTAATAAACGGTTCTTATTTTTTTTTAGAAAATATTTTGCGAATTAAATTCAATCAGTCGATTGAAATATTTTTGCACAATACGAAAATCACGAAGAAAAAAATGGATGTCGTGACCGAGTCACGGCTTGGCTCAAGTGTCAGCACTGATGAGACTTGAGTGTCAGCACTGATGAGACTTGAGTGTCAGCACTGATGAGACTTGAGTGTCAGCACTGATCGGGAGTCAGCTGTTCTGCCGTGTTTTATGTTTTGTGAATTTAATTAATTGTAAATTGTTTAACGAAAATCACGATTTCCTGCTTTAATTATGTAGGTTTCGAATTATTAAATTGCGGAAAGCCAATCGGAGTGGCTGCAATTAATTTTGTGTGGGTGAATTCAAATTGTATGTGGACGTATGTATGTATGTTTGTATGAGTGTGGTTACCGCGGCAAAAATTATTACATTTGTATGTACCTATGTATGTACATATGTATGTATGGATGTAAAAATTATTTGACATAAATAATTTATGCCGATGGACTTATGATCAGCCCGTGGAGTGTACTTTACACTTTAAGTAAAGGTAAGTGGTACTTTATAAATTCATTCTCGATTATTAAACACCTCTACTTGCAGGTTAGAAAACAGCTGTTTTTACATGTATGTATGCATCTTTCAATAGGTCCATTGTCTCACGTGCTGTGTGGCATGTGGCACCGTCTTGTTGAAACCACATATCAACCAGATCATTATCTCTCATTTTGGGCAAAAAAAAGTCTGTTATCATCGAACGATAACGCTGTCCATTGACGGTGACGTGGCGACCGTTATCGTCTTTGAAGAAAAATGGTCCAATGATACCGCCAGCCCATAAACCGCACCAAACAGTGGTTTTTTCTGGATGCATAGGCAATTCTTGAATGGCTCTTGGCTGCTCATCACACCAGATACGACAGTTTTGTTTATTGACGTATCCGTTGAGCCAGAAATGTGCTTCATCGCTGAAGATTATTCGACGGTAAAACAGCGGATCTTCATCGAGCTGTTCCAATGCCCATTCAGCAAAAATTCGACGTTGTGGCAAGTCATTCGGCTTCAATTCTTGAACCAATTGAATTTTATAGGGTTTTAAACCTAAATCATTGCGCAAAATCTTCCACGTAGTCGAAGGACACAGTCCCAATTGCTGAGAACGCCGACGAATGGACAATTCACGATCTTCATTGACACTGGCCGCTACAGCTGCAATATTCTCTTCTGTGCGCACTCTCCGTACACGATTCGATGGTTGAATGTCTAATAAAGTAAAATGTGTGCGAAATTTGTCCACAATTGCCTTTATGGCTTACGTGGTTGGTCGGTTGTGTCGACCATAATATGGACGTAATTTGCGAAACACATTTTTCACAGAACACGAATTTTGATAATAAATTTTAATGATTTGTAAACGTTGTTCGGGCGTAAGTCTTTCCATGATGAAATGGCAAACTAAACTGAGCATTTTTCACTTTCACAGCTCTCATGAATATCATGCGGTATGTCAGTGTTGCCAACGTGAAAAACCAAAAGCGTAAAAAAACACGCGTTATATGTGTGTATATACATACATACATATGTATTGCAATGCAATTGGACTTTTGGACAATCAGAATTTCGAAGAATGGAAAAAAAATGCACTTCCTAAACACAAAAATCGGGAAATACCATGTAACCCTTGGAACAGGTCAGGTATGTACATACAAGTATACAGAAGGGTGTAGGTCGCTATGGACGAGCGGGAAACCTCACACATTTGTAAGTTTGTAATGGGATATAATGTGAATGAAATTTTTAATAAGAAATGTTGTACTTATCAGGAATTCCGCCGATGCAAGCTGGAATAGCGGAAGGATATCCGGCTCGCAGGACGCAAGTGGTTGGCGGGTGCCAATTTCTGCAGGGGTCTGGTGAGTGAGTAATGCAAATAAAACGCGCGAGAACTTCGGTTAAGATTAATTCTGGTTTATTTCTATTTATGTTACAAGAGGTCCCGACACACACGAGAATGTTTCGGGTTGAAAAAAGGTATATTATCGAAAGAAAAACGCAATGAAAGAACGGGTGTTCGGGTTAGATGCTCGTACTGCATTGAATATGGCGATTTACAGGAGAACCTTTCGTCACCCTCCTCAGTATGACCGAATTCGGTTTTGGAAAAAACCCTACCCCTCACTCTCTGCTGTTCACCCGGTGGCGTGATTCAGAGTTTGGATGGATTGTTGCTGGCAGAATTAATATGTCAACGTCAGCTCCAATCATAATGAATCCAGAGGAATGAAGGAAGGAAGGAAGAAGTATGTGAAATTTATGTCAGAATATGAACACCGTGGACATATGAAGCAGGTAATTGTAGAACAAATTCCCAAGAACCATTACTTTATACCGCATCACTGTGTACTAAAGCCAGAAAGTACCACCACCAAGCTAAGAGTGATATTTGATGCATCATGCAAAACGACATCAGGAAAATCACTAAACAACATTTTATATCCTGGACCAGTTGAACAGAGTCAACTCTTCTCAATTCTACTGCGGTTCAGGACCCACAAATATGTGTTCACTGCGGATATTGAAAAAAATGTTCGTCAAGTTTGGATAAAGCCTGCCGATCAATTCAATCAGATGATTGCGTAGAGAGAGGATCCAAGTCAAGAACTAAAGTTTAATCGTTTAAAAACGGTGACTTATGGAACCACATCAGCCCCATATTTAGGGTCGAAGTGTCTGGAATATTTGGCACTGGAAACATGGAAAAATTGTCATCTGGAGCATTGGCATTAAAAAATGAAGTAAGTAAGTCGTCTCGCCGACTTAGGTATACCATACACCAGTAAAGCAAATATTTCAACTTTATTAAACAAATGCATTTTCACATGCTTTTTACAAGCATATCTTAGTATCTCGCTCACTCAATCATACGAGCACCCTAGGGCCCCACCAGCCAACGGCCAACTCCGGCCATATGGAAAAACGTTTATATGCATAACTCGACTGTTTTTTGTCCGATTTGGTAATCAAATCAAATTTGGTATTTTGCTAGATATCAGTATTAAATTTAAGTGTGCCAAATTTGATTGCATAAGGTACAAAAATACGGGAGATAATCAAGTTTTTCAAATTACGGGGTCGGAAAAGGGCGTGGCAAAATTTTTATACATACAAAATGTGTGCATTTACTAAGCGAATATACATACCAAATATAGTGTCTCTAGCTGGAATAGTTTTTGAGATAAACGCTTTTTTTAAAGTTGCGAAATAAACTTGATCACATTACATACTACACGAGTCTACATACCAAATTTGGTGGCTCTAGCTCTTATAGTCTCCGAGATCTAGGTGTTCATACGGACGGGCGGACAGACGGACGGACGGACGGACGGACAGACGGACATGGCTAGATCGACTCAGTTTTTGATCCTGATCAAGAATATGTACACTTTGTGGGGTCGGAGATGCTTCCTTCTGCCTGTTACATACATTTTGGCGACTTTAATATACCATTTCACCCTATGGGTGTATGGTATAATGACTTTTATGTTGATGATTGTGTCTCACAGGAGCAGACAGTTTACCAGAAGCCCTGCAAATAAGACAAGAGCTTCAAGAAATCCTGAGACCTAAGAATTTCAACTTACGAAAATGGTATTCAAATAGCAGTCAAATTCTAAAAGAAATTTCAAAAGAAGATACGATTGCTGACATCAATGTGACACACTGGAACAAACAAGTGTCAAAACATTGGGAATCATATGGGCACCCAAAGAACATCAATTATGTGGAAATGCTCAAAGCCATAGAAAAGGAATAGATAGGTCCCCACTACAAAGGAAATGCATACATTTGTTGATGCATCAGAAAAAGCGTATGTAGCGGCAGTTTATGTCCGATCATCCTATAAAAATGGCCAAATTTCGGTCAGATTTTTGTGCGCGAAGTCGAGAGTGGCTCGTGAAGCTGCACATGGAGCTGAACTCACGGATAGAGTTCGACAGGATCTCCAATTAAGATCAGAAAGTGTTGAATCATTTCTCTGGTCAGACTCAGGATTAATTCACGCGCATCACATTTCCACACGTTTGTGGCTCTGTCTCGAGGCATATCAGCAGCCCAGCTTAGCACACATACATTATGGCTGTATGGACCACTATTTTTGCATAGACCACAACGTGGCTGGCCAGCACCATTTAAGCCTACAGAGCACACGATGGATACCGCTGACAAGAAAACAAAGGTTTTCAGCATGGTGACTGCCACTGCCAACAACACGAATGAATGGATATATAATTATATATCTGGTTTTTCCAGATAGGAAAAAAGAAATATTGTTTATGTTGAGTTAGAAGACGGGACTTTATTCAATGAATGAATACTTAAAACATAAGTACAAAAATGTCTTAGAGTAATATTTATAGGCTAAACTTGTGCGCTTTTGTTGCGTGATCGATATTGGTGCGATTTGATTGGCCCGAATTTTAATGCTGAATTAGCGTTCCCACGCTTGTGACTTTTAGGGGGACAATTATTATTGCAAGTGTTCAATTGTTTCTGAATAAAACGGATCTTATTGGCCTGTGTTTTAATTATGCGTTAGCGTTCACACGCTTTGATTTCGAGGGAGACAATTGTTATTGCAAGTGTCCAAATATATATAAAAAAAAACGGATGTTTACTTTGAAGTTATAAATTTTAGGGGGCGAAAAATTTAGAAGGTTTTGGGTATTGTCGTTGGATATATGACTCCCCCATCCTAAAAAAAATAACATGTCCTAAGGCGGACACATTGGGATATAGCGAGAGGTTTTTCTAAGCTGTAAAGATTGGAGTGTCAATTTTGTTTATAATTTGGGACTAAATTTTTTCAACAATTGGGGTTTCGATTATTTCTGTGATCACGATTGTTATTTGATCGAAAATGCTTAATTATTAATTCTTATGGCATTGCCTTAAAATCATAGATTAAGTATGAAATCAAACTTATTATAGTAAGTATAAAAGTGGTTAATGTAATAGTTTGAAATGCAGTATAATATTTCGTATGTTCGTTAATTATCTCTTTTGTTTGGATAAAGGAAATAGGTTCTAGCCTGGTGATGTTGTTTGTTACATAAATGCTTTGGCTATAGTCAAGCAATGAATTTATTATTGATATTTCGTTTAGTTGTAAGGCACAATCGTAAATTTTTATTATGTCATATTTTCTGTCAAAATATTTTTATTTTCATCTGGATAAGAAGTATCTAAAAGATAGGGGTTTTTATTATTTCTTGAGTAATGTTTGAAATGGTAAATATCTCGGTTGAATTCGCTTTAAACCAGGTGGATGTTTTTGTATTCAATAGTTTTTCCGAATTAACATGACTTAATTGATTATGTTTTAAAAGTTTTGGGTTGAAAATTCCTAGTCTAGTGAGCTGCATGCCCATTTCTATGTCTTCAATGTATTCTGTGAAGTGCTCAAAATTAAAGATTAGAACTTCTAATTTTACTGATTTTTCCTTTTCTTCCTTGAGGTTGTTTAGTACTTCTAAATTTTTATTAATAGTGTCTATTACGTAATTTAATTCGTTTGCTTGTACGCTATTGCTTTCAAGATTATTTATTTTTTCTTCTAATTCGTCTTTATCGTCCTGATCAAAAGTACCAAAAATATTTGTATATTGAACCAATTCCGTTAATTAGTCCTCGTTTGTACCGCTTTACAATTTGCATCCATTAATTTCCCTACTTAGTTTTTCTGTTAAGTATTGAATATGGATTATGTCTTTAAATTCCTGTTCTTGTAGCATTAAATTGTTATATGTAATGTCTATTGGCGTTAAATTTACTTTTAAATAATGATATTCAAAGTTTGTCGGTAAGTCCATTGTTCCTGTCGTAATTATTAAGTAACCGTTCGGTGCTTTTACTGGGTTTATGTCAATGGATTGCACAAAAAAGTTATCTTGTGTTGTTGCCCTGTAATAAATCAATTGTCGTATTTGCTTTTTTTAACTTTGTTTTTCTATTTGTATTTTGATTTGTAGTGTGTGACCTTTTGTCCTCTAGTTCTTTCTTCAAAATGTTTCTCATCTACCTTTATTTCTCCTGTCTTTTTGAATGGATTTGTTGTATTTGACTTTACTAATGGTGCTTGTTTAATCGATTTCGAAGTCGTGTCTATTTTTATTTAAATTGTTTATTTGATATATTTCATTCGTTTGGGTATTATAGTCGGGTGATCCTGCATAGATAAAAATGTCCGCTGGTGTTCGGTTAGTTGTTTTATGTCTCGTCTTATGGTTGTATATGTAGAGAATTTTTTCAAATTTGATTAATTTATCTTCGATGTCATTTTCACTATTTTTAGTTTTGAGTTTTTCATTTACTGTTTTACGGAATCTTTCTACGTCTGAAATGCCGTTTTTACTTGTTGTAATTTCTAACTTTACATTTTCTTCTTGTAGCCAATTTTTTAGTGCTATACACAGAAATTTATTTATTTATTTATTTATTTATTTATTTACGTCAACTAACACAGCAGTCGACGAAAAAGCTTAAGCTAAAGACAGATAGTTAATTGAAGAAGATAGCTTAGCTATATACATAACTAAACATCCCCGACCCGGTGGAGGTGTTTTATTTGCATAAGGTGCCACCTATGCCCCGATTCACAGCCAATGTGACCAGGGATGAGTTGCAGCCAATCCAAGTCCAGAATATTTTCAGTGGTTTCGCTGTAGATGATTAAAAAGATAGCGCGAAGAGAAGTGACAGAAAGATGAGGAGAAATTAGGTGAGAAAGGTTGTTAAAAGATTGGCAAAGAACACGAAAAGGTTCGTGAAAAGAGTAGTTAGTGAGGCATCTACTAAGGTGAATAGAAAAAAAGTTTCTGGTCCGACGTGGGGGAACACAAAAAGATAGCGTATCTAGTAAATTAGTATAAAAGACTTCGCCGTTGACTAGTTTATGGAGAAAGATAATGCCAAAAACGAGCCTACGGTTGTAAAGTAAAGGAAAAGTTGCGAAATAAACTTGATCACATTACATACTACACGAGTCTACATACCAAATTTGGTGGCTCTAGCTCTTATATAGTCTCCGAGATCTAGGTGTTCATACGGACGGGCGGACAGACGGACGGACGGACGGACGGACAGACGGACATGGCTAGATCGACTCAGTTTTTGATCCTGATCAAGAATATGTACACTTTGTGGGGTCGGAGATGCTTCCTTCTGCCTGTTACATACATTTTGGCGACTTTAATATACCATTTCACCCTATGGGTGTATGGTATAATGACTTTTATGTTGATGATTGTGTCTCACAGGAGCAGACAGTTTACCAGAAGCCCTGCAAATAAGACAAGAGCTTCAAGAAATCCTGAGACCTAAGAATTTCAACTTACGAAAATGGTATTCAAATAGCAGTCAAATTCTAAAAGAAATTTCAAAAGAAGATACGATTGCTGACATCAATGTGACACACTGGAACAAACAAGTGTCAAAACATTGGGAATCATATGGGCACCCAAAGAACATCAATTATGTGGAAATGCTCAAAGCCATAGAAAAGGAATAGATAGGTCCCCACTACAAAGGAAATGCATACATTTGTTGATGCATCAGAAAAAGCGTATGTAGCGGCAGTTTATGTCCGATCATCCTATAAAAATGGCCAAATTTCGGTCAGATTTTTGTGCGCGAAGTCGAGAGTGGCTCGTGAAGCTGCACATGGAGCTGAACTCACGGATAGAGTTCGACAGGATCTCCAATTAAGATCAGAAAGTGTTGAATCATTTCTCTGGTCAGACTCAGGATTAATTCACGCGCATCACATTTCCACACGTTTGTGGCTCTGTCTCGAGGCATATCAGCAGCCCAGCTTAGCACACATACATTATGGCTGTATGGACCACTATTTTTGCATAGACCACAACGTGGCTGGCCAGCACCATTTAAGCCTACAGAGCACACGATGGATACCGCTGACAAGAAAACAAAGGTTTTCAGCATGGTGACTGCCACTGCCAACAACACGAATGAATGGATATATAATTATATATCTGGTTTTTCCAGATAGGAAAAAAGAAATATTGTTTATGTTGAGTTAGAAGACGGGACTTTATTCAATGAATGAATACTTAAAACATAAGTACAAAAATGTCTTAGAGTAA
Source organism: Drosophila willistoni (assembly GCF_018902025.1). Taxonomy (NCBI): domain Eukaryota; kingdom Metazoa; phylum Arthropoda; class Insecta; order Diptera; family Drosophilidae; genus Drosophila; species Drosophila willistoni. The sequence goes on along the minus strand of NW_025814176.1, from coordinate 316,993 downwards.
TATTTATAGGCTAAACTTGTGCGCTTTTGTTGCGTGATCGATATTGGTGCGATTTGATTGGCCCGAATTTTAATGCTGAATTAGCGTTCTCACGCTTTTCATTTTTAGGGGGACAAATATTATTGCAAGTTTTCAATTGTTTCTGAATAAACATTATTGCAAGTGTCCAAGTGTTTATAAAAAAATCGGATGTTTACTTTGAAGTTATAAATTTTAGGGGGCGAAAAATTTAGAAGGTTTTGGGTATTGTCGTTGGATATATGACTCCCCCATCCTAAAAAAAATAGCATGTCCTAAGGCGGACACATTGGGATATAGCGAGAGGTTTTTCTAAGCTGTAAAGATTGGAGTGTCAATTTTGTTTATAATTTGGGACTAAATTTTTTCAACAATTGGGGTTTCGATTATTTCTGTGGGATCACGATTGTTATTTGATCGAAAATGCTTAATTATTAATTCTTATGGCATTGCCTTAAAATCATAGATTAAGTATGAAATCAAACTTATTATAGTAAGTATAAAAGTGGTTAATGTAATAGTTTGAAATGCAGTATAATATTTCGTATGTTCGTTAATTATCTCTTTTGTTTGGATAAAGGAAATAGGTTCTAGCCTGGTGATGTTGTTTGTTACATAAATGCTTTGGCTATAGTCAAGCAATGAATTTATTATTGATATTTCGTTTAGTTGTAAGGCACAATCGTAAATTTTTATTATGTCATATTTTCTGTCAAAATATTTTTATTTTCATCTGGATAAGAAGTATCTAAAAGATAGGGGTTTTTATTATTTCTTGAGTAATGTTTGAAATGGTAAATATCTCGGTTGAATTCGCTTTAAACCAGGTGGATGTTTTTGTATTCAATAGTTTTTCCGAATTAACATGACTTAATTGATTATGTTTTAAAAGTTTTGGGTTGAAAATTCCTAGTCTAGTGAGCTGCATGCCCATTTCTATGTCTTCAATGTATTCTGTGAAGTGCTCAAAATTAAAGATTAGAACTTCTAATTTTACTGATTTTTCCTTTTCTTCCTTGAGGTTGTTTAGTACTTCTAAATTTTTATTAATAGTGTCTATTACGTAATTTAATTCGTTTGCTTGTACGCTATTGCTTTCAAGATTATTTATTTTTTCTTCTAATTCGTCTTTATCGTCCTGATCAAAAGTACCAAAAATATTTGTATATTGAACCAATTCCGTTAATTAGTCCTCGTTTGTACCGCTTTACAATTTGCATCCATTAATTTCCCTACTTAGTTTTTCTGTTAAGTATTGAATATGGATTATGTCTTTAAATTCCTGTTCTTGTAGCATTAAATTGTTATATGTAATGTCTATTGGCGTTAAATTTACTTTTAAATAATGATATTCAAAGTTTGTCGGTAAGTCCATTGTTCCTGTCGTAATTATTAAGTAACCGTTCGGTGCTTTTACTGGGTTTATGTCAATGGATTGCAAAAAAGTTATCTTGTGTTGTTGCCCTGTAATAAATCAATTGTCGTATTTGCTTTTTTTAACTTTGTTTTTCTATTTGTATTTTGATTTGTAGTGTGTGACCTTTTGTCCTCTAGTTCTTTCTTCAAAATGTTTCTCATCTACCTTTATTTCTCCTGTCTTTTTGAATGGATTTGTTGTATTTGACTTTACTAATGGTGCTTGTTTAATCGATTTCGAAGTCGTGTCTATTTTTATTTAAATTGTTTATTTGATATATTTCATTCGTTTGGGTATTATAGTCGGGTGATCCTGCATAGATAAAAATGTCCGCTGGTGTTCGGTTAGTTGTTTTATGTCTCGTCTTATGGTTGTATATGTAGAGAATTTTTTCAAATTTGATTAATTTATCTTCGATGTCATTTTCACTATTTTTAGTTTTGAGTTTTTCATTTACTGTTTTACGGAATCTTTCTACGTCTGAAATGCCGTTTTTACTTGTTGTAATTTCTAACTTTACATTTTCTTCTTGTAGCCAATTTTTTAGTGCTATACACAGAAATTTATTTATTTATTTATTTATTTATTTATTTACGTCAACTAACACAGCAGTCGACGAAAAAGCTTAAGCTAAAGACAGATAGTTAATTGAAGAAGATAGCTTAGCTATATACATAACTAAACATCCCCGACCCGGTGGAGGTGTTTTATTTGCATAAGGTGCCACCTATGCCCCGATTCACAGCCAATGTGACCAGGGATGAGTTGCAGCCAATCCAAGTCCAGAATATTTTCAGTGGTTTCGCTGTAGATGATTAAAAAGATAGCGCGAAGAGAAGTGACAGAAAGATGAGGAGAAATTAGGTGAGAAAGGTTGTTAAAAGATTGGCAAAGAACACGAAAAGGTTCGTGAAAAGAGTAGTTAGTGAGGCATCTACTAAGGTGAATAGAAAAAAAGTTTCTGGTCCGACGTGGGGGAACACAAAAAGATAGCGTATCTAGTAAATTAGTATAAAAGACTTCGCCGTTGACTAGTTTATGGAGAAAGAGAATGCCAAAAACGAGCCTACGGTTGTAAAGTAAAGGAAGATTTGATTTGGTCTAGCAGTGGAGTGTACCTTGAAATTAAGATGGATAATTTCCCTTTGTATTTCTTTGCTACTGAATCAGTTGAGTGCCAATTTATTACTAAACCAAAAGAGAAAAAGCGCTGATGCAGCAGCGCACAAATATGTGTGAGTTTACAATGCTTATGTATGTGTCGATTCTTATAACTACTATCGATAAACGTAATCCGTTCATGAACACCCCGGCCCGCCCTGAAACACAGTTTCTGAACGGGGCAATACCGCAACCTTTGTGATTGGCCGAGTTAATTCTCCCGAAGAGGTCTCGAGTCTGACCTCTCGAACCAACTGATGTATGGTTGTGAGAGGCCTGCCGATCAAGAAATGTGCTGGCGACAAATAATTGACATCTGTGTCCGAGTTGTAGCACAAGGGTCGTGAGTTGACGACTGCACTGACTTGTGCAAGTAGAGTTCGCATCTGCTCGTAGGTGAGAGTAGATATTCCTATGACTCGGCGACTATGCAGCTTTACGCATCTGACTGCAGATTCCCATTTTCCTCCCCAATGAGGAGCATGTGGTGGAATGAATACCCATTGAATGCCATCATTCGCCAGAGTGTTCCTAACCTTTTCGATGTGTGGTTGAGATGCCAGCAGCTTCTGCATTTCATCAAGAGAGCGTTTAGCTCTAATGAAATTCGTTCCGTTGTCGCTATAGATTTTGTTGCACTTGCCACGCAAGAGACGAAACGCCTTAGCGCGGCCAAGAATGAGTCGGTGCTCAAGTCCGTTAAAAGTTCCAGATGGATTGCCGATGTGACCAGACAAATAAATAGGCATATGTAGCCCTTATTAATGCACGGTTTGCGCCCCTTTCCATCCTTAAGAAGAATTGGACCAGCATAATCACATCCAGTGTTTACAAATGGAAGTGCCTGAGTGACACGAATGCTGGGTAGATCAGCCATCCTTTGTTGTGATGTATGATGCCGTTGTCGAAAACAAGCCAAACAGTCGTGTGTGACTTTCCTTATCAAGTTCCTTGCGCCAAATATCCAGAATCTTTGAGGTACCATAACAAAAAGTGAAGAGACACCAGGGTGCAGGGTGACCCTGTGTTCGTATTCAAGTATCAGCTTGGTGATGCGATGAGATTTCGGTAGCAAAACTGGATGTTTCGCCGCAGTGGACAATTGCGAGTGGTGCAACCGTCCTCCAACCCTGAGTAGTCCGTCCTTGTCGATCATTGGCGAGAGTTTAGCCAGCTGAGATCGACTTCGCAATGGTTTATTTGCGAGTAGCAATTGATAGTCATCCTGAAAGCAGGTTTGCGCGTGGCGCAAGCATACAATGCGTGCCGCGATGATTTCCTCAAACGTAAATCAGTTTGAGCCCTTGTCCCCAAATGGACCCTTAGTGCGCCGTAGAAAGCGTAGGACATAGCCAACCGTGTGAAGGAGCTTCAACCATGAAGATACTCGTTGAACAAGATGATCAAGTGGATGATCAGGAGTTGCCTCTACTGATGCAGTCAGACAATTGGATTTGAATTCCTTTTCTATGTTCTTTTCTGAAATATTCAAACAGACTTGTGAGGTGTTTAACCTTACCATAAACTGATCCGCGTCACGTAACCATGACGGTTCATTCCACCATAACTGAAAGTCCTTTAGGTCTGCAGCCATGAGCCCTCTGGATGCGCAATCAGCTGGATTTAATTTGGAGTCCACATGACGCCAATAATGCCTTGGAATGGTGTACAGAATTTCCGAAGTTCTGTTCCCAACAAATGTCTTTAGTCGAGAGGGTGCGTATGATAGCCAATAGAGTACGATTGTGGAATCGCACCATGCAAAAACCGTGACCTTTTGATGTCGAAGTGCCGCCTTTATCGAACGTATGAGTTGACTTAGGAGCAGTGCCGCGCAAAGCTCTAAGCGGGGCAGAGATTGCTGCTTTAGCGGAGCCACCCTACACTTCGCAGCCATAATCGATGTAGAAATCGAGCCATCCTTGTTGATTACTCTGCTGTACACTACAGCAGCGTATGCCTTCCTCGATGCATCGGAGAATCCATGCAATTCAATGTTGTCGGTGTCGTTGACAACCAACCGGGGTATTTGAATGTGTTGTAGCATATCCAAATCTGCTCGCCACTTGAGCCGATTGTCCGCTAGTTGCTTAGGGAGTTTGTCATCCCATCCCAAATCGAGAAGCCATAATTGTTGAAAGAGTATTTTGAATTGGACCACAATTGGTGCCAAAAGCCCAAGTGGATCAAAGATCCGTGAGACATCCGATAAAACTTGTCCTTTTGTACAATCGACATTTCCTTTTAGACCAACATTATAAGACAGTGTATCAAGACCAGGTTGCCAGTAAAGTCCAAGAACCTTCACTGGAGATGATCGTGTAGAATCAGTCCCTTCTGTTGGTATGCGAGGTGTGTTTGATACCCATTTCCCAAGCTCCATATTAGCACAGGACATAAGTTGAATAAGTTCCTTTCGATTTTGTATCAGTTCCTCCTCACTGTTTGACCCAGTGAGCACATCGTCGACATAAAAATCCTCTTGTAAGATTTTTGCAGCATTCGGGAATTCCTGCTGATGATCAGTAGCTAGTTGCTCTAGTACACTAATGGAATGGTGCACATGAGGTGCCATAAGTGACGGTGCATAGTTGATAATGTTTGATTGGATCCGATGGCCTTTCTCTCCAGACAATTCTCTGGAAGTCGCGGTGTTTGTTGTTCACCCAAATCTGCCAAAACATCTTGACTATGTCGGCTGAGAATACCCCAAATTTATACATCCGAAAGCGCAAGCAGACAGCAAATAAATCGCGTTGAATGCTAGGCTCTGTAAAGAGATAATCGTTTAGTGATTTGCCTTTGGTGTCGCAAAATGATCCGTCGAAAACCACTCTCAGCTTCCGACCCAAAACCGGGTGATGTGGTAGATAAAACCGTTGTGCATTATTGACTTCATCTGGTGGCAGTTCGCGCATGTGCCCCAAATCGAAGTATTCCCTCATCAAGTTGACATATTTTGCTCTTAGAGTTGCATCTTGTTGTAACCATCGTTCCACAGATTGGAAACCGATGCGTCAATAATTTTTCCCTTTCTAGTGTTGATGTGATTTTGCCAAGAACATGAGCCTGTACCGTTAAGTGATTGTTTGAATACCTTGACTTTATCTGAAGCGTGCTGCTTCCCTTTGTGGTGTCAGCCTGAACCTCTTCGGAATCTCTTGATTCCTGTGACCAAAATGGATGATGCCGACCGTGGCAATCCAAGTGCTTGTATGCATCGTTCTGTTACATATGAAAGCTTTGACTAAATCTTTTCCTATTGTCAATTTCGCAGAGTTTTGCGAACAAACCGTTGCTGGTGCACTCCCATTATGAGCAACTAGACTTTATTTATTTATTTATTTTTATTTATTTATTTATTTACGTTAACTAACACAGCAGTCGACGAAAAAGCTTAAGCTAAAGACAGATATTAATTAAATGAAGAAGGTAGCTTAGCTTTATACACAACTAAACATCCCCGGCCCGGTGGAGGTGTTTTATTTGCACAAGGTGCCAGCTATGCCCCGATTCACAGCCAATGTGGCCAGGGATGAGTTGCAGCCAATCCAAGTACAGAATATTTTCATTGGTTTCGCTGTAGATGATTAAAGAGTATAGCGCGAAGAGAAGTGACAGAAAGATGAGGAGAGATAAGGTGAGAAAGGTTGTTAAAAGATTGGCAAAGAACACGAAGAGGTTCGTGAAGAGAGTAGTTAGTCAGACATCTACTAAGGTGAATAGGAAAAAAGTTTCTGGTCCGACGTGAGGGAACACAAAAATACAGCATATCTAGTAAATTGGTAGAAATGACTTCGCCGTTGACTAGTTTATGGAGAAAGAGAATGCCAAAAACAAGCCTACGGTTATAAAGTGAAGGAAGATTAATAAGAGGAAGTCTGTCAGAATAAGAAGGTAGGCGAAGACCCGGGTCCCAATTTAGACCGCGTAGCGCAAACTTAAGGAATTGCTTCTGTACCGATTCAATACTACGCTGGTGAACATCATATTGCGGGTTCCACACTGGCGAGCAATATTCTAGAGTAGGGCGAACTAACGAAGTGTATAAAACCTTTGTTACATAGGGATCATCAAATTCTTTGGCCCAACGTTTAATGAAGCCGAGAAGGCTGCTTGCTCTGTTGACAATTGAAGAAATATGAACATTAAATGAAAGTTTTGGGTCAAACATAACGCCTAAGTCTTTGAATGATGGAACACAATCTAACAGAACAGACTTAATAGAGTAATGAGCTAGGAGCGGAGACAAACGACTGAAAGTCATAAAAGAACACTTAGAGGCATTAAGGTGTAATTTATTAACGTGGCACCAATCACAGAACGCATCGAGATCTGATTGCAAGTACTGTTGGAAAGAAGGATCATTATAGGAATAACAAATCTTGACGTCATCCGCAAACATGAGCACGCGTGAATGAGCCAAGGTTAAAGGCAAATCATTTATAAACAATGTAAATAACAGTGGGCCCAGATGACTACCTTGGGGTACACCTGACGTAACTCGAACAGTTTTAGATATCGAGGAACAAAAAGACACCTTTTGGGTTCTGCCAATAAGATAAGACTTTAACCAACCCAATAATTTTGGTGAAAAACCCATGATGTTAAGTTTCGCGAGAAGCAAAGAATGATCAACCGTATCAAAAGCCTTACTGAAGTCAGTATAAATAACATCAGTTTGACACTTTTTACAGAAGCCATGGTGTACAAGGGTAGTCAATTCTAAAAGGTTGGAGTTGTGGAATTGGCCGTGGTTTTTTTTATTATTATATATTTTTTAGAGAGCTTTATTGTTTTATTCTTTAGGCTTCGCCATCGTTTTTTTTATAGAGTGACCATCTCTTTTTACAACAAAAATGATAATTGACTTATATACTAGATTCATGAACGGTAATGGTATTTTTCGGTAATATAGCTTAAATATAAATAAAGTAGTATTTTCTGCGACATATTTCCGCCCCCTAGTGTTGAACCAAGTCTTCAGCACGATCCTTTATGTCGCGGGATTCCAGTCCTAATCTGCATAGGTTTCTTAGTGGCCGACGATAAGTGTTTTTGGTTGTTTTTATGTCTGCTACTCTCACTATTCCATCTTCTCCTGGGTGTGTTTTGAGTACTATTCCAATTGGCCATTCACCTCTTGGTGTCATGCATTTTACTACGACGAGTTCACCCTCTTTCAGGTTGTCGCAATTCTTTTCCCATTTCGATCGGTTAACTAAACTTGGGATATATTCCTTAATGAATCGTCTCCAGAATGCTTCCACTAACATTTGCGTCATCCTCCATGTCTTCTTTTCACTGGATCCGTTAATTTTGCATGGTGCTTCAATAGATCCACTTTGTTGTATGATTATATCATTGGGGCATAATCCTAAGCCGTCATCTGGATCATCCGATTCGAGAATATACGGTCGACTATTTACCAAATGTTCCGCTTCACAAAAGAGAGTTTGCAGCACTTCGTCAGTGGGATTACTTTCGACGGATAGTACGGCCTCTAATGTTCTTTTAAAGCATCCAATTAGCCTTTCCCAGCAACCTCCAAAATTTGGTGAGTTTGCTGGTATAAATTTCCATTCGATTCCCTTTTGTGTTAGTTCTCCGCGCGCTGCTTGTATATCTATTTCCTCTAGAGCTTCTGTTAGTTCTCTTGAAGCGCCTCTAAGATTAGTACCATTATCGGACCATAATGTTTTAATTTCGCCTCGCCTTGCCATCATTCGACGGATTGCCAAAATGCACGAGTCTGTAGTCAAAGAGTGTGCGATTTCCGCATGTATTGCTCTAGATGTTAAGCATGTAAAGAGAACGCCATATCGCTTTCGCAGACATTTATTGTATCTGCCGCTGGAGCCCCGACCATCTTTCGTATAGAACGGGCCGAAATAATCTATGCCAACGGATGTGAATGGTTTTTGAAATGTAGAGAACCTCTCCTTGGGTAATATACCCATTTGCGCTTTAACCGGTTTGGCTTTGCGTCGTCTACACCACATACATTCGTTGATAATTCTTTTGATCTTGGTATTCATCTTCGGCATCCAATATTGCGACTTGAATTTATGTACGACGACTTGTATTCCGTTATGCTGCACTTCGTTGTGAAAATGTTGTACCATCAATTTTGTGAATACTTGATCTCCATCCAACACAATAGGACTTGTCGCGACGACGCCTTCTGCACGTATTATTCGGCTGTTTATACGTAGAATTTCATCTTCACTCATAGAAAGACAATATTTAGTGAGGCGTAAACCCCCTGTGATCTTGCCAGTCTTAGCATAGATTATGTCATTGTGAAAGCATTCCGCTTGGACATGGAGTTACCATTTTGATAGAGACCAATTATACTCCTCCACGACGATATCGCCCCGACGGAGTTCCATCTTACAACGTTTCGCTTTCACATTTTCTATAAATCTTTTGACCCATGCTGTGGCTCTTACCAGTTTTGTGAACTTCGAAATTCTATTTTCCAGTATTTTAAATGGGTGGTCATCTTGGTGAACCAGCATCATAAGCCCTGGTTCGGTTGGTGCCTTTAATTTTGGCTGTGGCCACATCTTTTTATCCAGACCAAGAAAGGCTGGACCTTGTTGCCATCTGTCTGTTGGCAACTTTTATTGGCGAATCTCTTGTTATGATGTCAGCAATGTTTTCCATGGTTGGAACCCAGTTCCATTCTGCCCTCTTGGACTTTTCGCATATTTCGCTTATTCTGTTGGCTACGAAAACTTGCAGCCTTTCGTTACTGTTTATCCATGAAATCACTGTTAGGGAGTCTGTCCAGAAAAACCTTTTATCAAATTTTAGATGCATTTCGTTTTCAATAGTTTCCGCCAGTCTACATCCCATCACAGCTGCCAATGTTTCAAGTTTTGGAATGGTAACATGTTTCAAAGGAAACTCGAGCCCGAGATGCTATAAGCATGACGTCATATTTTGTTGCGGCTTCTGCATCCTTGTAACTTACTCGAATATATGCTGCTGCAGCGTATGCTTTACTGCTAGCGTCGCAAAAAACGTGTAGTTCGACTTTCGTAGCAATAGATAAATATTGGGAGTAACATCTTGGTATACTAACATCATGTAGTCTTTTCAGATCGTTTAACCACTCTTGCCACTTTTTGACAGGGTCGCCTTTAATCACATCATCCCATCCAATGCCAAGTTCCCAAATACTACGCATCAAGATCCGACCTTTTATTGTTACTGGAGTCACCATTCCCAAGGGATCATATATTGAGTTGACTGCTGCAAGCACCTTTCTTTTTGTAGGCATCCTTGTTCCATTCAGTATATCCTCGCTTATGCTGTGCATTGTAGTTGTTGAGAAAATAAATATGTCTTTTTGTGCGTGCCAAATCATGCCGAGAACCTTTTGAGATATGTCTCCTTTTTCGCCCAATCGAATCCGTGTTAACGGACCACGTAGATCTTCGGGTATTCCCTGTAAGACATCATGATTGTTACAAATAAAATTTCGAATTTGAAAATGTCCCGCTGCGTGTATTTTAATTACTGCATGAATTATCTCAACAGCTTCGCGAACTGTTGCTTTTGAATCCAGATAGTCGTCGACGTAATGGTTTTCAATGATGGCTTGAGCTGCTTCTGGTGCCTCATTTTTATGTATCGCTGCATTGTGGTTTTTTACAAATTGTGCTATAAATGGTGAGGAGGTTGCTCCGAATATCATTGACGTCATCTGGTAGACTGTTGGTGGTATTTGGGTATTCATATTTCTCCATAAAAAGCATTGTGAGACTGCATCTTCCTTGGCGATTTTTACCTGGTTGAACATTTCTTTAATATCTGCAGCAAAGGCTATTGTGTTTAATCTAAATCTTATTAGCACGCCTACGATTGATGAAAGCCAATCCGGCCCAGTTAGTAGATTTTCGTTTAAGGAAGTGCCATTACAAATAGCTGCTGCGTCGAACACTACTCGAACTTTTCCCGGTTTCTTGGGATTAATTACTGCAAAATGTGGCAGGAACCACAGTTTTGGGGACTTAACCAAGTTGACATTAGTGACTATTTTTGCATAACCATTCTTGAGTAGCTTCTCCACTTCCTTTTGGTATGCTCGCGCTAGTTCGCTGTTTCTGTTCAGCTTTCTTTCTAAACATTTTAGTCTTTGTTCTGCCATTTGGCGACTATCGGGGAGTTCCACCATGTCGCTTTTCCAGGGTAAGTTTACCTGATATTGTCCATTTACTCTTATTATAGATGAGGATATCTTGCTAATAGCCAATTTTTCTTCTGTTGATTTAGTTTTGTCCGTTGCTGGTTTACAGACACCAAATCCTTCTATGCTAAATTGGTTTTTAAGCATATCGCCCAGATGTTCATCCTCGATGTGGCAGCATACAAAGTCTGCTTCTCTTACTTTTGCTTTTATCGGACCGTGTATGACCCATCCGAGCTTGGTTTTTGCCATAATCGGACCCTTTGGATCTACATTTAGTATGGTTTGAGTTGTAAGGAGTGTTGCATGTCGTTGTCCAATGAGGAGATGAGGCTGAACATTCCGAATCGAGTTCAATTTTGCCATTTTTGTATATGGAAATTCTTTCTGTATAGCTTCGTAATCGATTCGTTGAGTTGGTAAATTCAAATCCTTGATAAGACGTACATTTTGAAGCTTCTGAATTTTGCTATCGCCAGTAATAGCAATATCTGCGATTTCTGAAGTTTCATCATATCTAGAGATTCCTTCAGTCCATCCAAAGCAATACGGTTCAGGTTTCCCAATTATTCCGACCTCACGTGCTACATTAATATCCAACATTGTTGTTGTGCTCCCATCGTCGAGAAAAGCCAGAATTTCTTTTTCACCAGTTGGACCACGTAATATAACTGGTAACATTTTAAGAATTGCTGCTTCTTGGACTTCTTGAATGCATCCGCTAAAAGCTTGCGGCAAGGATTGTAGATGAGGCTGTTTTGCCTTATGTAGTAAGCGATGATGATATCGTTCACAGTTGTCGATCTTGCATTGCTCACGATTATTGCATTGACCCTTATGAAATTTTAGACATGTGAAGCAGGCGTTACTTGTGCTTGCGTAATCCCACCGTTTCTTCACTTCTGCTTTTCTGAATTTACTACATTTATCAAGGGAATGCTTGTCCTCATCACAAATAAAACACTTGCTGGTTGAGCGAGTTTGTGTAACCTTTTGTGATTGAATTTGTGATCCGAACTTCTTTTGTGCTTCATTATCTACGTTATTGATTGTAATTATCTTCTTATAAAAACATATATCATGATACAATCTCGACTGCTCCTGCGTCCATTCAGCAAATATTTCAAAATTACATTCTGCAGCTCTTAATTTTCGAGCGGTTAAAAATGATCCCCATTCTCGAAGAAAACTTTCATCTAGCCGCTCAATTAGGGTTGCAAGCAACTTTTGTATATCGATGAACTTGCATTGTACAAACTCCAGCGCTGAATTGATATTTTGAACAGAGCAGTTGAACTCGTGAAAATCTCCAATTTCCTTTACATATTTTATTTCCTGTGCTTTTGCCATCAGTTCGAACGCCACATTTTCTGGAGCTCCGTATATGTTGTCCAAAATGGCTAGAATTTTCAATGGCTCCTTGGCCGACATTAACAAAATGTCAACCTTCTTACGCGCTGCCCCTTTCAGTGACTTATCGAGACGATATAAATCCTCTTCTCCAGAATACTGACACTCGCTCCCCGATTTTATGAACTGCGTCTTAAAATGTCGCCAAGCCAAATGAGAGGAACCGTCAAATTCCAGATTTTTATTGCCTAAGCTTTGTCTGGCTAACATGGTGATTACAGTGCTTTGTATGTTGTTGTCGCCGTTGGAGATCGATAGCGATTCATTTGTCGGGTGGTCTCCATCAGACATGACAGATTTTTGGGAGGAGGTAGACGAACGAATCAGTGCTACAGTAGTGTTCAAAGTATGTTTTTTGCTCACCAAAGCTTCCGCGCGTGCATTCAGAACTTTCACCTCTAATGACAGCTGTTGTATTTCATATTCATGCTCTTCGATGACGTCAGCAGAAGCGCCCCCAGTTTGGGCTTTGCTTAGCTGTCTTTTTACACCAAGCATCAATATTTCCTTTTTTGAGATTTCGTCTTGAAGTTCCACGTTTTCTACATCGATGGCTTCTATTCCCCTTAATACTTCCAACTGGTTCATGTTTTCAAACTGGTTCTCGGACTGGTTCGCGTTTGATGCTTGTATGACGTTGCTTGATTTGCCAGAAGTTTCGTACGAAATGGCGTCATAAATTTTTGAGGCCATCTCGGTACAGTCTATCCCTTCTTGCGGCGAAATTTCTAGGAATTGGCATACTCGTTGCAAAGCGTTTGCGCCGAGCTCTTTCGAGATGCAGTCGATGTGTTCCAGCCTCTTTTTGGAATCGTAAGGTAAACCCTTGAATTTTCGTAGTTCGCGCTTTACGAAATTATCTCTAACAAATTTTGTATATATGGCGAAATGAACATCGCGCAATTCTTGCGACTTCAACGCCTCCAATTTCTTTTCTACCACTTTAGGCCAACTCCACATTTTTATTAACTATTGTGGACTGTATTATGCGCGTTAATGATCCGGCTCGAAGGACCAATTTTATGTTGTGGAATTGGCCGTGGTTTTTTTTTATTATTATATATTTTTTAGAGAGCTTTATTGTTTTATTCTTTTAGGCACGTTTTTCTTCGCCATTGTTTTTTTTATAGAGTGACCATCTCTTTTTACAACAAAAATGATAATTGACTTATATACTAGATTCATGAACGGTAATGGTATTTTTCGGTAATATAGCTTAAATATAAATAAAGTAGTATTTTCTGCGACAGTTGGTAAGCGACGAACGACCTTTCATGAAACCATGCTGACAAGGAGAAATAGTGGATCTGGATAGATGTTGAAGAGAAGACGTAATAATTTTCTCGAACAGTTTAGGTATTGCCGAAAGTTTGGCAATGCCACGGTAGTTGGAAACATCCGATTTGCTACCCTTTTTAAAAAGCGGAATAATAAATGACTCCTTCCAAATATCAGGAAATCTACAAGTCTCACTCGATATAAAGAATAACCGAGCTAAAGGCTTAGATAGGGAAATAGAACACATTTTAAGGATGCAACTAGGTATATCATCAGGCCCGGGAACGAAGGAAGACGTCATAGATGACAAGCTAGAGAGAATACAGTCTTCAGTAATACTGGGAAAAAACATACAATTTAAATGTGGGTTCGAAAAGGGATAGGGTGTGGGATCCGAAATAGTAGTAGAATAAGTCGACTGATAGAATTTAGCAAACAGATCTGCAATATCTAAATCATTATTAGCAGACTGGTCGTTAAGTCTGAAGGTGGAAGGTAGGACATTAGAGCGTCTTTTGGAATTGACAAAGTTGTAAAATCTTTTGGGGTTATTATAAAATTCAGCCTTACAGCGAACGAGATAATTGTTGTAGCATTGAGTATTTAAAAGACAAAATTGAGATTTGGCTATACAATAATTTGCATAGTCAAGTCGCGAACCAGTTTTTTTAAATCTTTTAAAATATCTCGATTTAATGTTACGAAGATTAGAGAGCCTACGTGTGAACCAGACTGGCGAGCTGGAGACGGTAGAGACATTCACATAAGGAACGCATTTATCAATTAGAGAATTAAGAGCAGAATAGAAAAACTTCACTGCACAATCTATATCGCAGCACTCAAATAGAAACGACCAATCAAAAGAGAAAATAAGGCTGTTAAGAAGATTGAAATTTGTTTTACGAAAACATCTACGACGAGAATTTGAGATGTTTTTAAATAAATTAGTAACGGAATTGTAAGAAATAGTAACTTCAATGGTAGGATGATAAGGATCTTCAGGTTTCACTAGTGGCTGTGTCTGCGATACAGCACTAACAGTGGGATCAGAGACAAAAACAAGATCAAGGATTCTTTTAGAACAGTTAAGGAAAGAATTCAACTGATATAGTGGACATTCAAGTAGGCTATCAAGAAAAACATGTTGAGATGAAGGAATTAAGAAAGATAGATTATCATTAACAAGCCAAGAAATAGTAGGCAAGTTAGAATCACCTAAAACTATAAGAACATCACGATCTTTAAGACGACCAAAAATAGTTCGTAAAGCATCAGCATGGTGCACGTAGAACATGATATCAGAAGCTGGAGGAATATAAGAACAAGAGGCTAAAGTTAGAACATGTAACTTCAATGCAAATAAACTCAACACCTAAGGGCAGATCAATCGGCACAACACTTGAACACAGATTCGAGTTAACAGCCACGACGACCAACACGATCAAGCCTATAAGAAATAAAGTTATTAGAAAGAATTTTATTATCCAAAACAGAGGAGTTAAGCCAAGTTTCAGAGAAAGCTAATATGTCAGCCGAAAAGGTTTGGCTATCACAGAACAGGTTCGAGAGCTTGGTAAGAAGTCCTCTTACACAAGATAAATTAGGAAGGTGGACAGGCAACGGACGGGAGAACGAACTCGTGTACAATTTAGCCCTCTGGCCAGAAATTAGTGTCAACCATAGCTGAGAAATACTCATTTATTACTGTAATTTTAAAAGAGGAGATTTCGCGAGGCCTAGAAAATTTAAACTTTTGAATCAAAACCTTAGCAGGGCATATATTACCAATGTAAGCTGCCACAGACGACTCAGAAGTATCTGGAGCAAGCCTAGAGATAAATAATTGTTTGCGATGAGTCACTACAGTTAGTGGAGGTGAAGGAGCATTGGGATCCGCAAGTGATTGAGAGCCAGCATGATCCTCTGATTGATCAGAGTTCCCGTGAGGGATAGATTGAGGTACACCAGGGCTTGTAATGGGTACTTCAATCTGAAAAGAAGAGCATAAAGAGGGACAATAAGATGGTGTAGGCGAAAGTAAAATGAGAGACGATGTAATAGAGAGTGCTGGCGACTGCTTACAAGGCATCTCAAGGGTACATTTCTTGGGCAACTTCTCAGAAGGTGGAACAAACTTGAATTGCGACAATAAATGTACGCTAGAGTCACACTCGTTAGACAGCTGTTTGGCCAGTTTGTTTATAGAAAGAAACTTTAAACGAAGATCCCTATATATACGGCAAAAATCAAGCTGCTGGCTGGCACAAGATAGGCAAGTCCAGCGCATTAAGCCAAGCTCAGGCTTAGACATGCTGAGTCTTTGTCTATTGCTTTGCCCATTTCGGTGAATACTTTCATAATTGCTCTCTTGGCTTCTAACCAATCTCTAGATTTTACTTCTACAAGTGTTGCAAATTTGGAGTAAATGTCAATGCATGAAAGGAATTGTAAATTGTCGATCATGTAAAAATCCGTGACATATTTTTCTCTGATATTAAATTTCTTAAGTTTAGTTTCTGGTGTTATTTCAAAAGTTAGTTTTGTATTTCTATTTTCTGTCTTTGCGATATTGCATACTGAGCATTCGTTAAAAATGTTTTGAATTAGGTTTTGAAAATCGGGGTCGTTCATAAGAAGATATTTTAATTTTTCAAAAGATGAAATATAATGTGGGTCGTTTATGTTAATTTTAGCTCCTTTCTTTAATCCAAGAGTTAAAGGTTTTGCAATATGTGCAATGTTTGGTATGAATTTCCGGAAGAATCCGCATAATCCTAAGAATGATTTTAATTCTTTTGGAGTTTTAGGGATCGGAAAATTTTAAATTGCTTTGATTTTATTTGGGTTAGGTTTTATACCTTCTGTTGTTATTATATGACCAAGGAATTCTGTTTCTTTTTTCATAAAATTGTATTTGTCGAGTTAGAGTTTAAGATTAGCTTCTCTTAGTTTGTTAAATACTTTTCTGAGTGATAGTATGTGTTTCTCCAAATAAGTGGAGAACACTATAATGTCATCCAGATAAAGATTATTCATGCATCTTTGGAATGTTGCCGGGGCATTTTTAAGACCAAATGGCATACGTGTGGATTCGTAATGGCCATGTTTAGTTGAGAAAGCTGTTTTTGCAATAGATTCAGGATCGATTTGAATTTGATGAAATCCCTTAGCTAAATCAATGGTGGTAAAGTATTGGCATTTTCCCAGTTTGTCGAGAATTTCATCCATGACTGGAATTGGGAATTTGTCATCTATTGTGACTTCATTTAAATTTCGGTAGTCAATGACTAATCTGAATTTTTGTTTGTTGGAAGCATCCCCTTTTTTTGGAACGATCCATATGGGTGAACAGTAGGGTGAGTTCGATTTTCGAATGATACCCTGTTCGATCATTTCATTTATTTGTTTGTTGATTTCTATATCAAATGTTTGGGGATATTTGTATGGACGTTTATAAATTGGGTACTCATGTTTTGTATTATTTCATTTGTGTCTGGGTCCCTCTCTGTAGGTGCGTCCAAACATTCTATGTTATGTTCTTCTTCTATTTCTTCAATATCTCTGAAATAAAATGTATAGTTTCCTAGTTTTGCGAATTCTTCTTCATAATTTATTTGGGCTTTACATTTGAAAATTTATGGATTTAAAACTTTTGTTCTGTTGGACAAAGTTTGCTGGGTGCATGAAAAATGATTTCTTTTAATTCTACTGCTCCTTCAATCATATGAATTTGGGAATCTCCTAAATGGGTTTTGAAATTATAAAAGTTTTCGGACATTATATTTATTAAAGATCCTGAGTCACATCTCAAAGGTTTATTGATCATTATTATTCTGATATAGAACTTGTCTCTATCTCTTCTTCCGATTGTTCCGAGGCATTCTGATGAAAATTTTCTGATGTGTTCATTTTTCTAATTCCACTGTTACTTTATCTTTGTCTTTTTGTAGGCTAGTTTACTACATTATTTTTTGGATAGTTATTTTGCTGTTGATAATTCATTGGATTTTGAGCCCTGTCAATATTTAATTTTTGTTGAAAAATGTTTTTTAAGACGGAGTTGTACTATTGGGTACAAAAAATTTTCCACTTTTTTGATTTTGATTTTGGCTTTGATTTGATTTTCTGATTTCTGTTATACTATTCTCGTATAACCCTTCTCTTTGAGCTTTTTGTTTCAGCTTGCTAACTGTGGTTATATCATATCTAGCTAACGTCATAAATAATCTATCGGGTAATTTTTTGTTTATTACCTCTTTTATAGTGTTATTTAAAGCATTTCTATAAAGAGTAGTGTTATTTGCATCGTTTTCAAGACTAAGCTTGTTTGTAATAATATAGGATTTGTCTTCTAATTCTGTTACAAACTTACGAAGGTTTCCTATATAGTTGGTGTTGTAGAGGCGTCGAAGAAGTTCCTCACATGGGGTTGCGAGAGTCGTTGTGCCTCTCCAGTGAGCTGCATCTCGATTGCCATGCATGATATGTCATGGGTTGGATATAGGTGCATGATAAAATCAATCCTCCTTATGAATGATGTCAGATTCTCTGGTGCTCCATCATAGTTTGCCACCTGTCTTAACGAAGACAGTGCTTGATTTAGGTGGACTTCGGTGAGTTTTACGGCCATTTTTGTTTCTTAATGGTGTTTTACTTTGTTCGTACACAAGTTGGCATTTTGTTCCACAATTGGACTTTTATGGTTTTAACACACACAGTTGATATTTCCGCACACAGTTGGCGTAAATATTTTTCACTGTTGTAGACTTTTGAGCGTTCCCGTAAGTTCTTGATGTCGGATCGGAGTTTTATAGTGATTATTCAATAATATTATATATCTGGTATTTCCAGATAGGAAAAAAAAGATATTGTTTTTGTTGAGTTAAAAGACGGGACTTTATTCAATGAATGAATACTTAAAACTAAAGTACAAAAATGTCCTAGAGTAATATTTATAGGCTAAATTTGTGAGACCTTTAGTGGCGTGATCGATATTGGTGCGATTTGATTGTCTCGAATTTTAATGCTGAATTAGCGTTCTCACGCTTTTGACTTTTAGGGGGACAATTATTATTGCAAGTGTTCAATTGTTTCTGAATAAAACGGATCTTATTGGCCTGTGTTTTAATTATGCGTTAGCGTTCACACGCTTTGATTTCGGGGGGAACAATTGTTATTGCAAGTGTCCAAATGTTTATAAAAAAAAAAACGGATGTTTACTTTGAAGTTATAAATTTTAGGGGGCGAAAAATTTTAAAGGTTTTCGGTATTGACGTTGGATATATGACTATATACGGTAAATCACATAAATTCATTTTACCGGCTACAGGAAATAGTGGCGTATGTGCTACGGTTTTTTCACAACCAGAACAGGAAGTCAACGACCCAGTTAGAGTTGGAAGAGTTGGATCAAACACGAAGAATAATCATCAAGCTAATTCAACAAACAGGATTTGCATATGAATTACGGCACTTAAAAAAAGGACATGATCAACCGTCGGATCGCAAAAGCACGGTGGCAACATTGCCACCAATACTGGATGAACATTCAACCATACAAGTAGCAACTCGGCTAGAACAACTACCAGTATCAACGGAAACAAGGAATCCATATCTCTTGCCGTATAATGATCCGGTGGTAATAATGATACTACGGAAACTTCATGAAAAGAATCTTCATTGTGGACATGAGGCATTACGCGGAAAAGCTCGACAACAGTACCACATCATTAAGGTGAAACCGATGGTCCGGAATGTGATTCAGGGCTGCGTAGCATGCACCAATTACCGGCCTCAGTTCTTTAAAGAAGTCATGGGCGACTTATCTGAGCACCGGGTATCTCAGAATAGACCCTTTCTCAACGCCGGAGTAGACTATTATGGACCATTTTGGATCCACCCTAAAGGTTGAGGAAAACGTCCCGACAAAGCTTACATTGCAGTATTTGTATGCTGTATAACCAAGGCAGTATACTTGGAGTTGGTCAGAGACCTGTCCACCTCCTCATTTGTGTGTGCGCTTCAGCGCTTCATCGGGCGCAGAGGAAAATACCCGACATTATACTACGATAATACAACAAACTTTGTTCGAGCAAACAACCAACTAAAGCAGCTGACCGATATAATATACTTAGAAAAGGCAGCAGGTACTGTAAAGGAACTTTTTTTTTTTTTTTTTTTATTATTAAGTTACTTCCCAGCTCTTACTGAATGGAAGATTTATTTGGCCTCCCCGATCTTTAAGGGTTAACGCCAACGCCATTGTAGTAATTGAGAGTTACAAAATTGAAAGAATAGAGAGAACTTTTACAATTATACATACATATGTTTTGTCAATTTGTAAACGTTGTTATCGATTTTTTTTTTTTTTTTGTTATCGATGCTCTCATCACTAATGATAAAAATATATAGTTGTGATGATATATTATTGTTTTGGTTAGTATGTTTTTAGTTTATAAATCAATAGTAGCTAATCTTGCGAATGATGTTAATAATTTATAGTTGTTAATTGGCTCCTCAGCGAGAAACTGATAAATGTCATTGTATCGTAGTAGGTTTGGAAATTTGTTTCTTATGAGCGTAAATTTGGTACATTTTAATAATAAGTGGGATATATCTTCTTTTACATTGCAGGTGTCACATAAATCACTGTTGTTTACATTCATTTTATAAAGTGTATGTTTGTCGAATGCATGTCCGCTTAGTGTTCTGTTTAATTGTTTTATTTCCAAGGAATGGAAGGATTCTTTTTTATGGAACCATGGAGCCGACGAAAGAAAAGGAAATAACAAACAATATCCTTTGTTTCTTTCGAAGCAAAATGCATTATACTCATATTCCCAGTCAGATTTAATTTTGTTATATAAATTATTAATCGCGTCATTTATAGGCCATCTTGCTGAGATAAGGACTCCATTCGTTCTAGCGTTCTTTGCTGCAGCGTCCACTTGGTCGTTTTCTTGTATGTCGACGTGGCTTGGTATGTGATTGATTTCAATACTGGTTACAAAGATTTCATCTTCTACTTTTTTTAATATATCTAAAGCTAAGCAGTTGTTGCTGTGTTTTTTGTTTAAGGACTGAATGGACCCTAAGCTGTCTGTTAGAATAGCAATTTTTTGAAAATGATTTTCAATTGCAAAGTCTATTGCTTTTCCTATAGCAATAAGTTCTGCGGACAACGATGATCTCTTGCACCCTGTATAAAAGCTTTTAGTGGTGTTTGAGTTTTTGTGTGTAAAGGCACTGCCCATAAAGTCCTCTGACACTGAGCCATCTGTAAAAAAAATTTCATATCCTTCCTCACGGAGTGTGTTAAGTTTATCTCCGAGTAGAGCAGAAATAGTTTCTTTATTGGCAGATTTTTTATTATGGCAGGTTCCTTTGAAGAAGTTAGGGTCAAAAGTAAATTTATGTGATGAGGGTCTGTTAATGTTAATATTTCCTATAGTATCGAATATCTCTTTATATTCAATATATACTTTTCCATAGCTAGTGTTTTTAGCCATGAAATTGTTAGATAATAAATTGGCTGCTGGAAGCCCAAATGCAAAAATTTTGGCAATTTCTTTTGCTGTTGCAAATTTGATTCTGTATTCGGGTGGCAATTCCGCAGCTAGATGATATATAATGTTTATAGGTGTAGATCTAATAAGGCCCAAACATTTTCTCAAGTGGACATTAGCATGGGTTTTTATGTTATTAATTGCTGTTTTGGACAGAGATGCAAATGATGAGCATGCATATTCGTATTTAGGTCTGACAAAGGCTTTAAAGAAATTAAGGGCTTTGGATGGATGAACTCCGAACCTACAACCGCTCAACATCTGTAGAAAAATATTAGACTTATTAGAGTTGGATAATCGTGATTTGATATGATTTACCGGGGAATTCTTTGTACTAATTATTCTACCTAGATAATTAACTTGATCAACATCTCTGATTGATGTATTTCCTAATATTAGGTTGAGATTTTGACGTTTTCGGTTGAAGTGTAAAACTGAAGATTTCCTGGCGTTAAATGTTAAGTTTATTGAATTGCATAGCTCCATAAAATTTTTAATTTTTTGTTCAAGTGTGTTTCTAGCTGTCAGGAAGTCTCTATGAAATGTTATTAGAAAGAAATCATCAGCGTACTGAAATAAAATACTATTATTGTCATTGATTGTGTGTAGGTCAGCTGTGTATAAGTTAAATAATATTGGACTAAGGCAGCTGCCTTGGCTAACACCTTTTTTCACATTGACTGAAGTGTTTCCCATTTGAAGTCTTCTATTTGAAAGGAAACCAGTAATGAAATTAATATATAAATGGTTAAAACCACAGTCTATCAGTACTTTACCTAAAATTGGAACGTTTACAGAGTCAAAAGCCTTACTAATATCTAAGACAGCTGCTGTAACTTGAAATCCTTGGGCCTTCAAGTTAGCAATGTTATTGATAACGTCATTGATACAGTTTGCTGTCGAGTGATTACGCCTAAATGCGTACGATCTCTTTGGTAATAAATGGAATTTATTTATATGTGCTTCCATTTTATCTTTAATAAGACCTTCTAGACATTTAAACACTACACTTAACAAGCATATTGGTCTATAATTTGTGATTAAGGAAGAGTTTAAATTTTTTTTTGGTACTGGGGTGACTTTTATATTTCTCCAGGCATCCGGAATGAGTCCATTGTTCAAAACCTCATTTAGCAAAGCTGCTAATCTTTCAAGTTCCCCTGGTGGAAGGGTGAGCAACATATTGTACGAGATTCTATCTAGGCCTTTGGCTGAGTGCAAGCTGCGTGTTTTTAAGAATTGAAGGAGGTCATTTGAATTAAAATTGGCTTTCGTTAGTGCTTGTATATTGAGTGTGGGTAACGTTAATTGAATGCATTTATTGGTATCCGGTGCGGAAGCTATTTGCTGCAGAAAGTTAACATGATCTTGTTCGTTGAATTGTGTATTGGATGGTTTAATTTGTTTGTACTTCCTCAGTGATTTTATTGTTGTCCATAATTCTTTGGGGGATGCCGAGTTTGATAAGTTTTCAATAACTTTATTGAAATTCTCCTTTCTGATTTTATGAATATGAGCGTTGAGTTTTTTGTTGATGTCAAAATAGATTAGAGCATCAGACAATAATTTAGTTTTGAAATATTTCTGTCTGCTAGCATTACGCAGTCTAAATAATCTTTCGCAATTCATGTCCCAGAATTTTTTGGGTACATATTTATTATTTTCAGCTAATGTGATGGTGTTTTTTTTCTAAGATGTCCCTGGCAGATTGAGCTAGATTATGGATTGATGATATTTTTATTTTAGAGAAGTCCTCTAAGACTTTAGTTGCTTTTATGAATTTCTGACGTGCTATTACAGTATTTTCATTGATTTTCATGAGTATAGGGAGATGATTGCTATTTGAAATTTTACAGTTTATAACAGACCAACTGATTTGAGAATCGTCTTTATTTATAAAAGATAGATCTAATATTGAATTGTACGACGGATTACGCGTACGTAGGGGATCCATCATTAACGCATTTAAAGCCTGAGGAGGCCAACAGCTGTTCCAAAATAAGACCTTTCGTATCATGAGAGGGACTGCCCCAGATAGAAGATCTGTCATTGAAATCTGCTCCCACAATAGACTGTCCATTAAGGGCAGCGGCAGCGTTCAGAA
This sequence comes from Drosophila willistoni, assembly GCF_018902025.1. Lineage (NCBI taxonomy): Eukaryota > Metazoa > Arthropoda > Insecta > Diptera > Drosophilidae > Drosophila > Drosophila willistoni. The sequence continues at coordinate 293,843 of NW_025814176.1, read as the reverse complement.
TGTCGGTACATCCCCTTTCAAAGCTGTTAGTATCTAAATTGGGAGGCGAATAAACGCTAAAGACGTTGAGATTTTTTTTCAGATTAATAGTTGAGATGCCTATAGTTTCGAAATAAGAGTTGCTATAGGAGACTTTGAATTTTATGTTTTTTCTAACATAAATTCCCACCCCACCATAGCCATCGTTGCGAGGGTTGCAAACAAAATTGTAATTCCTTAAGCTGCACATGGAATTGTCGAAGACCCAGATTTCAGAAATTATAGCAATGTCTATGTCATTATTAACTAAAAAGATTTCTAAGAGTTGCTTGTTGTTATTGGAGGTAAGGCTTTGAATATTGTACTGGAGTATTTTTATGGTTGTTGTGAGTGTTTCTAATATATATATTAAATGTGAAGCACTGGACTTTTATAACTGATGTTTTACTTGGATTTAAATGAGGTTTTAGATTGAAGAATAGATTTTCCTGATGTCGATCATAGTATTTGATGATGATATATTAGATCTAATGTTTTCTAAAAATTTTCTAATATCAGGTGTGAGATTAGAGTTATTTGAGATAAGGTACGATGTTATATTTGATGAAATTTCGTTTAGGCTAGTTTCAGCTGTTTCTAAAGCTGATTTTTCTGCTGTATGTTGGCATTGACTTGGTTCTTGGGAGTTTATAGAAGGCACATATACATAAAGCATTATACATAAAGTATTTAAGCAAGCTTCTTCTTTGCGATGGTGCTCTGAGCAGTTTCGGCATTTCTGATATTTTTCTTTGCAGTGTTGTGCAAAGTGTCCGAATCTGAAGCAGCGGAAACATTGACTGAATGGAACATAAGGACTGATTTTAACTTTTGAGTATAAAAAGTCAACTTCTTCAGGAATTTCAGATCCTTTGAAAACTATTTTTACTCTACTCGTTGGGACTATGTCTTTGTTTTCATTCTTTCTTGTTACGCGGATTATTTCATGAATTTCAATAGGTGAAGATATGTATTCTTTTAATTCAGAGTCAGAGAACCTTACTGGAATTTGGAACATTAAACCCGTTTTGTATATAAAATGTTTCAGAATTTTCGGCTCATATCCTGTACCTTTTAATCAAGAGCTAACAAGTTCGTTTGCTGCTTTGGCTGTCTTGCATTCTGCTTTACACCGCCCATAACCTATTTTGCTCACTTTTAAAATATCTTTAATTTTTTGTTTAAAAATAGTAGCACTGAGGTCCAATGGATTAATAGCTTTTCTACTAAATCTGTCAGTATTTTCATCGCCATTAGCGCCTACCACGTCCACATATACTATATACGGGCCCAAATGATTATTTGGATATAAAAATTTTTCAGTTACTTGTTCTTCTTTATCCTTTTCTTTTTCCTCCATGTTTCCATTCCTTGTTCTTTTTATTTGATCCGCTTCCAATTTATCCTGATCCTGGAATGTTGACTCCATGTCGTTTTCAACTACTGATTGGTATATACGTTTTTTATTTGTATTGTCGTTCCTTGGTCTCAGTATCCTTTTTTCTTGATAGTCATCATTTCTCTCATCAATGGCCCTTAGGGCCATTCCTTTGGGTGGATTTATCCCCGTCCTCGAGTAATTATAGTTAGACTATTCGAAGAATTTGTTCAGTATTTAATAAATATATCACAAGTTTTTGGTATCCAGAAAGATAAATTTAAAAATTTTTTTTTTTTTTTTCACTTTTCAAATTTTTCTCGCAGAGAAATGACTTTCACCTCGTAAGTGTGACCAGCGTATGTTTGGCGCTTTCTTTTAGCAAATGTTTTGGTCAAGGAATTTTGCAACCAAAAAGGAGTGCAATTTAAGTTCATACCACCACGGTCTCCACATTTCGGATTATGGGAATCTAAGGTAAAGTCCGCTAAGCATATACTGTTGAAAAACGTATCGACAGCAAACTTAACGTTTGAACAACTGTCTACCATTGTTTCTGAACGAAATGCATTATTATTGCTAGCATATAAGAAATTTGAATTGTATTCCATATTGTTAGTGCAGTAAGATAATTATCGAATTGCAGTGTCATACTACCATGAAATTGTTATCGAGTTCGCTTGTAATCGATATTGGGTTAAAGCTTAAGCAAAAGAAAACCATTATATTGACCGGTTGTATATTATACAAATTGCAATTATATTGAACACTAAATCAAATAGGCGGTATCGCCTTAAACAGTCTAACTAGGCAGTTGGTTCCCGAACATATAAAATTTTGGTCGGATACTAGCTGCTGATTTATTTCAATATTTTGCAAGTTGTGTAAAGTTATACGGTAAGATGGAAGAGACCGTGACTAACCTGATTCGCGATGCATACAGTTATGGAACAACGTGGTTACTGCAAAAGCCAAATCACGCGGGCTTACCACAATGCAAATACATTCATCGAGAAAACCCACACAGTGGCAAGTTATGACACACGATTGCAACAGCTGCAAGAAAACTACATGCGTTTTTTACAACTCACCGAGGAGTCGCACACCTATGAAGACACTTCGGACTGGGAAGATGCGGACGTGGATATTAATCCCTATGAGGAAAAGCACTACGCAACTTACTCCATGTTGAGTGTTGCGCGGGAGGAGCTGCAATTGGAGTCTGCCAATTCACTCAACAACCGCCTTTCTGCAACAGAGGCACGTGAAGCTCACGTATCACACAACCACGTGAACTTGCACTATGAACGGAAAACTACCAACATTCTCTGGCAATTATGAGGACTGGCAACATTTTTCAGATATGTTTCTTGGTTCTATCGGCGGCGATCCGCATCTCACCAGCTGTCAGAAGTTTCACTATCTGAAATCTTATTTGTCTGGCGAAGCGTTTTCGTTAATTAAACACATTACCGTGACTAACGATAACTATAGTGAGGCTTGGGACAGGCTGGTCCAACGTTACAATAAGAGACATGTAATCATTCGTTCCTTCATTGACAGTTTTCTAAATCTCCCAACGGCATCTGTACTCAACTCTGTCGCGATTTGCAAGCTGGCTGACGGAGCCGATGAAGTAATTCGCGGACTAAGAGCATTAGAGTGTGAGAATCGAGATCCCTGGTTAATTCAAGTGCTACTGGCAAAGGTGGACAACAACACTCGGCAAGCATGGACAGAGCGCAGTGAATCTGAGGATTAGACTGTAACAATCGGCAGTTTTATCAAATTTGTGCTCTCCCGAGGTGATACGTTTGAATCGAGCCAATTTTTACGTGCGAATCACAGCCGACGAAGCTACTACTCATCAAGTCATACGGAAACCCAGTCATTGATCGAGCCATGCACCCTGTGCCTGCACGCTCATCCGCTATCAAGATGTGAACAATTCAGAGCTCTTGATGCAGTTGCACGACACGCACACGTGAGGAGTGCCAACTTGTGCTTCAACTGTTTAAGCCCAAACCATAGGATTGCAACCGGACCTTCAAAGAATACATGTCGAGTATGTCAAAGAAAGCATAACACCCTGATTCATGCAGCGCAGCAGACGACTGGCCGTGAATTCAGAGATAGCGCGGTGCGAGTTCATCAGCCTGGGAGCCCAGGATCTAACGATGAATCCCCGGATATTATTAGTCATCATGTTCAAACAACACGAGGTCATCAAATAGCAGTTCCAAAGCACAGCAAGAGAGTTTCTCGTCACACCCTGGAGAATATTCCGTATGCAGGCTTGGAAACGCTTTTGCCCACCATTCTTACATCAGTGGAAGACGCTCGGGGCAAGACCTTGACTTGCCGAACTCTACTTGACACTGGGTCTACAGACTCATTGGCAACGGATTCATTTATCCAGCGGATTGGCATGCGACGTACACATGCAAAAGTTCCAGTTCGTGGTCTCGCGGCTAACAGAGCCGGCGTCACCAGAGGACTCGTAAGGTTTCAAATCTGCACTCACAATTCGGATCACAACATTGAGGTCAAGACGTACATCCTCAGCACCTTTATATCAGCTCTCCCAGCTCAAAACGTGGTCACGCGCTCAACGCAATGGATGGAAATTTTGAAGTTACCCTTAGCTGATCTATCTTTCGGCACAGTTGGTGCGGTAGATGTCATTTTTGGATCAGTTCAGCTCTGGAAATTCTGTACTGGAGAGCAAAGATCTCTGGTAACAACGTTCCTATCGCACTAAATACAATTTTTGGTTGGACTCTTGCAGGTCCATATAGTACATTCGGGGAAAACCAACCACTGGCAATCACTCATCATGTTCACCTGGACCTCGATTTGCAGGTGCGATCGTTCATGGAGATAAATAGCATACCCTCAAAAACATCGACATTGGAGATATTTGATCCGACTGAGCAACACTTTATCACCTCTCACACCCGTTCCCAAACTGGCACGTATGTAGTAGAATACCCATTCAAAGCCCTGATGCCACCAATTGGCGAAACCCTTCCACAAGCTATTAGCCGGTTGCAGTCACTAGAACGCAAGTTAAGTCGCGACCCAAGTCTCAAGAGAGAGACTTCATGGACGAGTACCTGAAGAGAGGTCATATGGAATTACTGAACACACAGCAGACCGGCGAGCAGCCCGACGGTTGTTTCTATCTCCCGCATCACGCCGTCTTGAAACCGGGAAGCACCACTACCCAATGCCGAGTGGTGTTTGATGGAGCGCCTTCACATTGGGCCTCCCATTCAACGAGATCTATTTGGTATCTGCCTTCGATTCAGACAATATCGTTATGTTTGCTGTTTGAATATAGAAAAAATGTTCCGCAAAATAGAGGTTGCTATGCAGCATTATCGATTGCGTACTGTCACCTACGGATTGGCGCCTTCACCCTTCTTGGCTGTACGGGTTTAGCGAAATATCCACTAGCCGTGCGAGTCCTAGCGCGCGATGCGTACGTGGATGACATTCCAACTGGATGCAACTCAGTTAGCGAACTTTTAAAGATCAACTGATTTATTTACTAGATGAAAGAAATTTCAAGTTAAGAAAATGGAGTTCGAATAGCTGGAGTTTCTTGAAGTCGATACCAAAAGAAGATTGTTTACATGGACATGCGTCGATCGAGGTCAACGTTAAAATATTGGGCATTCCTTTGAATCCTGGTCGAGATGAGTTATTGGTTAATACACCGATGATTGGAACCAAACATGCCCCTAGCAAATGGGCGCTATTATCGGAGCTGCCAAAAGTCTTCGACCCACTGGGCTTTGTTGCGCCTACCACTGTGTTGTTAAATTTAAAATTCCAAGAATGCTGGTTCAGCGCTATTAGCTGGGATGATCCAATACCGGAAACTTTTCGATGTGAAGCAATCGTAAAGGAATTACACCTGCCATATCACTGCCGAATTTCACGATATATAGCCGCTTCATCGCTGCACATTGAACTTTGTGGTTTCGCGGATGCATCCACTTAAGCCTATCTCTACTCCCCGTCTTGAACTCATCGCCGCTCTTCTACTTAGCCGATTACTTAAACTTGTAACAGAATCTCTAAGTATACCCATTTTCAGCTCCCATTGCTGGACTGACTCGGAAGTAGTCTTGCACTGGTTGGAGTTGCTAAAATTCTGGAGGACTACCCACGTAGCTGCTGGAACCATGTTCGCTCTGAAGAGATTCCTGCTGACTGCTCATCACGAGGTCTAAGTCCATCTCAGTTGTTGAATCATGAGATATGGTGGAACGGACCTTCATGGATTAATGGCCACTATCTGAACCACAAGGCCAATGCTTTACTGACATGGCGACTGAGGAACGACGCCAGCCAATTACTGTGCTTCATGGAATGCTCGAGGAGAGCATTCCCGAGTTATTAATCAACAAGTTATCATCCAGGAGCCATTTCTTAAGGGTAACCAGCTACTGTTACCGATTCATTAAGCGACTTAGGTGCAAAGGTACACTATCTGATAGAACATTCCTTACTTATGTTGAGTTACAATCAGTACGATGATTAGTTCTGCAACATGTACAACGAAAGAGCTTTTCCAAGGACTATGAGAAGCTTAATAAGCAAGAGCCGTTATCAATTCAATCTCGATTGATTCGGTACAGTCCATTCCTTGACGAGAGAGGAATTATACGAGTCGGAGGCCGAATCGAAAGAGCATCTCTACACTACAATGTAAAGCATCCCACTCTACTGCCCAAGAAGTCACCGATCAGCTTGTTATTAATTCGACACATTCATCAAATACATTTTCATACTGGAGTCGATGCCATATTTACTATTCTTCGCCAACAATATTGGATTTTGGGTGCACGTAATCTACTGCGCCGAGTTGTTTTTCGATGCAAGCACTGCTTCTTGCAACGACGAGCAACTCATACTCAGCTAATGGGTAACTTGCCTCTACCTAGAGTTCAAGCAACTCCGTGTTTCCAGCATACTGGTCTAGACTATGCTGGTCCAATTGCAATCAAGGAGAATGAACACCTCGTATTGGAAAGGCTTGGTTTGCCATATTTGTCTGTCTCGCAACAAAGGCAATACACTTGGAGGTCGAAAGTGACTTAACAACTAACGCTTTCATTGCAGCATTTAAACGATTTATTTCTCGCCGAACGAACTCCACTGATCTCTACTCGGATAATGGTACCACCTTTCACGGAAGTAGACGTGCGCTAGACGAGATGAGACGTTTGGCCATCGATCACATGAAGGATAAGGAAGTTGCTAGTTTTGTCGCGGGTGAATGCCTCGCATGGCACATTTTGGCGGCATATGGGAATCTGGATTGCGATCCCTGAAACTACATCTCCTTCGGTTCATTGGCGCTAAAGCACTGACCTTTGAGAAGTTGTCTACTGTGCTAGCGCAAATAGAAGCTGTATTAAACTCAAGACCACTCTGCGCAAACGGTGACAACTCTCTGGACCCTCTCACACCTGCTCATTTTCTTGTTGGGTCACCTTACACAGCGCTACCTGAGCCCTTTTATTTGGACATGACATTCAACCGTGTGGAAAGATGGAATCAACTTCAAGCTATGGTACAGGGGTTCTGGAAGCGCTGGTATATGAAATATCTCACGTCATTGCAAGACTGAACCAAATGGTCATCGAAAGAGAATAACCTTTGTATTGGAACTCTTGTGGTGCTCAAGGAGACACATCTTCCACCCACCAAATGGATATTGGTAATATTATACAAATTGCAAATATATTGAACAATAAATCAAATAGGCGGTATCGCCTTAAACAGTCTAACTAGGCAGTTGGTTTCCGAACAACCATCATTGTCAATGTTGAAGCAGTGCTGAACTCTCGTCCGTTAACCCCAAACTCATACGATCCCAACAACTTGACAGATCTAACCCCAGGCCATGTATTGATCGGAGAACCATTAGTAGTTCAGCCAGATGCAGAGCCAGTAACACAGCGATCGATTCCAGAGCAATGGGAATTAGTGCAACGGCTTAAGCATACATTCCGGACACAATGGTCTCAAGAGTACCTGAAGGGTACATCCAAATGAAAAAAACCATATAACAATGTCAGAGAGGCAAGAAGGCATGATGGCAATTCTAAAGGAGGATAATGTGCCAATCTTGCAGTGGCCGATTGGACGAATTGTTGAATTATATCGACGCCTAGATGGATACATCCGCGTGGGAGACGTTAAAACATTCAGAGGCACCTACAAGCGGGCTATACATAACACGAAAAATCGAGGCACATGACACAGAATCCGATTCCCATAAAGACCCTGGTATCGAGGACACTGCAGAACCAGAGACAATAAGACGTTTGTCGGTCGGTCTGCCACCGTTGGCAATGACGATCTGCGTAATGCTGTTGTTACTTCCTATAGCATTTGCTCAAAGGACTAACATAACTCAATTCAACCCCAAACCAGGCCATACTATGAAAGGATTGGCACAGGAAGGATGGCAACGTCTTGCTGGACTATTGTGGCATTTTACGATCTCGAACCATATTGGGCCGACTTGAAGACATTTTCAGATGGAGTAGTAAAGGTTGGAAAAATATGCATGTTAATGAAGGTTCAAGAGGCGGTTCAATTCGCCAAATTAAATAGTTTAAACAGTTTTTTCTGTTTCGTGATTAGTGTTTGGTGCATTTAATTTTTTTTCTTTTTATTTTTCTCTCTCGTCACTGCTTCTGCAGTTGCTCCCTTCATCGCCCCATCATACCATCAGTGCTAGTGGTTTTGTTGTTCTCTCTGCTTTGTGCTTGAGCTCAGCTTCTCTCCCGCGTAATCACGTAATCGCGTAATCGCCAGCACTCTCTATTACATCGTCTCCACTAACTGTAGTTTCTCATCGCAAACAATTATTTATCTCTAGGCTTGCTCCAGATACTTTGAGTGGTCTGTGGCAGCTTACATTGGTAATATATGCCCTGCTAAGGTTTTAATTCAAAAGTTTAAATTTTCTAGGCCTCGCGAAATCTCCTCTATTAAAATTACAGTAATAAATGAGTATTTCTCAGCTATGGTTGACACTAATTTCTGGCCAGAGGGCTTAATTGTACACGAGTTTACGCCCAATAAGCGCTCCCGTCCGTTGCCTGTCCACATTCCTAATTTATCTTGTGTAAGAGGACTTCTTACCAAGCTCTCGAACCTGTTCTGTGATAGCCAAACCTTTTCGGCTGACATATTAGCTTTCTCTGAAACTTGGCTTAACTCCTCTGTTTTGGATAATAAAATTCTTTCTAATAACTTTATTTCTTATAGGCTTGATCGTGTTGGTCGTCGTGGCGGTGGAGTACTCATTGCTGTTAACTCGAATCTGTGTTCAAGTGTTGTGCCGATTGATCTGCCCTTAGGTGTTGAGTTTATTTGCATCGAAGTTACATGTTCCAACTTTAGCTTATATATTTCTTGTTCATATATTCCTCCAGCTTCTGATATCATGACCTATATGCTGATGCTTTGCAAACTATTTTTAATCGTCTTAAGGATCGTGATTTCCTTATAGTTTTAGGTGATTTTAACTTGCCTAATATTTCTTGGCTTCTTGATGATAATCTATCTTTCTTAATTCCTTCATCTCAACATGTTTTTCTAAATAGCTTACTTGAATGTCCGCTGTATCAGTTGAATTCTTTCCTTAACTCTTCTAAAAGAATCCTTGATCTTGTTTTTGTCTCTGATCCCACTGTTAGTGCTGTATCCTGAACACAGCCCTTAGTGAAACCTGAAGATCCTTTTCACCCTACCATTGAAGTTACTATTTCTTACAATTCCGTTACTAATTCATTTAATAACATCGCAAATTCTCGTCGTAGATGTTTTCGTAAACCAAATTTCAATCTTCTTAATAGCCTTATTTTCTCTTTTGATTGGTCATTTCTATTTGAGTGCTGCGATATAGATTGTGCAGTGAAGTTTTTCTACTCTGCTCTTAATTCTCTAATTGATAAATGCGTTCCTTATGTGAATGTCTCTACCGTCTCCAGCGCGCCAGTCTGGTTCACACGTAGGCTCTCTAATCTCAATAACATTAAATCGAGATATTTCAAAAGATTTAAAAAAACTGGTTCGCGACTTGACTATGCAAATTACTGTATAGCCAAATCTCAATTTTGTCTTTTAAATATCCAATGCTACAATAATTATATCGTTCGCTGTAAGGTTCAATTTAATAAGAACTAAAATCACTTTTCACTCGTTGCAGAGGACGGACGTGTTTGTGCTTATCAACTTTTATTTTTTCTCGCGATTAAATACTTTTATATAACTCTTAAATTATCGGTTTAATCAATAACAATTACAACATCCGAATTTTATTTTCATTTCGTGAATTCTTGCTGTCGTTTTTGTTTAAATTTAAATAAAATCAAAACTTACAACAATACTTGCATTAGCGGTGTTGTTGTTTTGTTTATCTCTTTTGCTTTTGTGTCTTTACCGTTTTAACTAACTCTCGCGCTCTTGCGTACAAATTGTTGTTGCATGTGTTCAATTTGACGCGCTCTCCCGCTCTTTCCTATTCTTGATTGATTTGCGCTCTCGTCTTTTGCCTACCCGCGACTCTGTGATACGTGTTTTTGTTTTTGTGTTTTCATTTCTTTTTATTCTTTAGTTGTGAAGGCTTACTCTGCACATTAACCCTTGTGTCAGAACTGGTCAGTATATTCTTATACACAGATTTTTTACCTTTACAATTTTTATTTTTTATTTTTTTTGTACTTCCTTTTGTAATTAAATTAAACTTTTGATAAAATGGTTGTCTGCTCAAAAAATAATTGCATAGTTGCCACTAATGCGGTTGACTCCCATGATTATATTCTTTGTTGGTTGTGTGACAATGCGGTTCACGTCAAGTGTGCAGGTTACACAGGCAGAATCAAGGAGTCTATTGCTAAAGGTGGTGGCTTAAAATATGGATGTGATGCTTGCCGGGAGGTCGAGAATGAGATGCGCTCTTTCATGAGGCGGACTAGAGATAGTTTTGACACTTTAAGGGCAGGTTTTAATAAACTCCAAGCGGAGTTTACTGCGGTGGAGACTCAGTTCAGAAGTTTATCGCTTATGAATGAGTCTCCGAAACGTAAAAGGACCAGTCCTTGGGGTGTTTCTGTATCTGTAGATCCGCCAGCGTCTCTTATCGTCCCCGACCGGTCTCATGCACCGTCCACTCCTAATGTACAGCAATTGATATCGTTTAAGAGCCCGGTTGTGAATGCTATTAGTAATGAATTACCGGTATCACCTGGGAATGATCTCTTAAAAACGATGCCTATTGTAGTGTCCGATGTGTCTGGGCAATTACCCATTCCAATGGAAATTGCCGATAGTTCTAAAAGTATCGAAGGCCCCGTAAACAAGTTGACTGCTGCAGTGGGTGACTTGTCCAACGTTACTGCTGCGGCTGACGCTTCGGGACCGCGGCCTCTCGTTGGCATACCACCAAAGAAACATATATTTGTTTCTAGGCTAGACCCTGTTGTCACATCTGATGATGTAATAGCCTATATTCGGAAGAAAGTTAACGTCTCGAATATTGCGGTGAAGTTTAAATTTTCTTATTCTCGGGACATTTCGTCCTTTAAAATTAGTGTTTCTGCCAATATCTTCGACACTATATGTCGAGAAGATTTTTGGCCTAAACATATAATAGTTAAGGAATATACTGTAAAAAAGAAAAATCGGCAACCGATTCGCTTGCCTACAACAACAACTAATACTATTCCTGCCACATCAGCATCTGCTGGTGTGTCAAAAAACTAGCTTCGTCCCTTAACCTGGGTTACCAGAACGTTAGAGGACTGAAATCTAAACTTCCTAATCTCTATGTAGATAGTCTTTCTTTTGAGCATAACATTCTAGCTTTCACAGAGACGTGGCTAAAACCTGATATTGCTGATGCATCGGTTTTTTCCACAAACTTTTCTATTTTCAGACGTGACCGGATTTCTCGCATAGGTGGTGGCGTTCTGATAGCTGTGGATGCTGCTTTATCATCTGAAATGATTCAATTTTCTAGTACCCAGGAGATTGAGTTTGTCGGTGTTAAAGTAAATTTTAAATCTTTTAATGCTTTCATTACTTGTTCCTATATTCCACCATTGTCAGACATGGTGGTATATTTAAATCATTTAGAGGCAATTCAGTTTGTCTCCTCTTTAGTTTCGAGTCAAGACATGCTCATAGTTGTAGGTGATTTTAATTTACCCGCTTTAGCATGGTCACTAACAGATGAATCTACCACGTTGCTGCCCTCTTTGTCACATGACTTTATTGATGGCCTTCTAGGCTTATCTTTATCCCAAGTCAATCCTGTCTTAAATTCTAATGGAAAATCGTTAGATCTTATTTTTGTATTGGATTCTTCTTATTGTGAGGTTTCTAGGATCGAACCATTTGTTCTTCCAGAAGACAAATTTCATCCTACATTAAATTTAAAAATTGATTTGCCCTTGCTTTCACCATTACTTGGTTCAAATGAGTTACCTCTAACTAGGTGCTTTCGTAAGACTGACTTTGCCAGCCTTAATGAAAACATTGCTACTACCGATTGGTCTTATCTGTACAATTGTAGTGATATGAACTCGGCTGTTCGTTTTTTCTATGATACTCTGAATTCACTCTTTGATATTTGTGTGCCTCTTGGTAGGCTGGAGCGGCTTAACAAACCTCCCTGGTTCTCTCGCGAGCTATCCAATTTGAAAAATGTGAAGACACGATATTATAAGAAGTTCCAAAAACACGTCGTTCATCAGATTATGCTCTGTATACAGTCGCTCGTTCAAAATTCATGATGCTTAATACACAATGCTATAAGAATTATCTTCAGCGGTGTAAGCTTCAGTTTTCTTCTGACCCTAAACAATTTTATAATTTTGTTAATTCTAAACGTAAGACCTCTGTGCACCCATCTTTTTTGTCTTTTCAAAATAAAAAAGCGAGCACTGATCAGGCAATTGCCGATATGTTTGCGAGTTTTTTCAAAACAACTTATTCCTCAACGGAATATCGAGCAAGTCCGTATCCTTATCATTTAAAAAAGGCTAATTGCATTTTCAATCCAGTGATTGATGAAAGTTCTATTCTTAGCGAACTTAAATTAGTTAAACCTGTTTATTCTCCGGGGCCAGACGGTATTCCTGGATGTGTACTCAGGTTCTGTGCAAACGCATTATGTAAACCCATTTTAAAATTGTTTCTATTGTCTGTAGAATCTTCCTCTTTTCCATCTATTTGGAAGGAGTCGTATATTATTCCTCTGCATAAAAATGGCAAAAAGTCCGAAGCCTCTAACTATAGGGGTATCTCAAAATTGTCCGCTATTCCGAAAGCTTTTGAGAAAATTATAACTTCTCAATTGCAACATTTTTGCAGCTCTATTATTTCGCCATCCCAACATGGGTTTGTGAAACGTAGATCTACAACCACTAACCTTTTAGAATTTACATCAATAATTATCAAGGGGTTCAAAAATGGTAAACAAACTGATGTCATATACACTGACTTCAGCAAAGCCTTTGATTCCGTTAATCATACCCTATTACTTTCTAAGCTGAGCGACATTGGGTTTCCACCCCTTTTCCTTTCTTGGGTTCGAGAATATTTAACAAATAGAAAACAGAAGGTACTTTTTAAGTCTTCTTTTTCCGTTTCCATTTCTGTGACTTCTGGTGTACCTCAAGGTAGTCATCTTGGCCCTCTGCTCTTCACACTATTTATTAACGATCTTCCATCAGTCATTGTTCATTCGCGTGTGCTTATGTATGCTGACGATGTCAAGCTTTGTCTTACTTATAAAGATACAGATTCATTTAGTCGGCTACAAGCTGATCTTAAAAACTTTCAATCCTGGTGCCAGTTTAATCTACTAAATCTTAACACTACCAAATGTAAGGTAATGACTTTTTTTCGTAACTCTCCTCAACTGGTCACTTATATTCTAAACAACAGCCCTTTAGAACGTCTAAATAATATGAATGATTTGGGCGTACTTATGGACCATAAGTTAAATTTTAACACCCATATTTCCACCACGGTCGCAAAGGCCATGAGTGTCCTGGGTTTCATTAAAAGATGGTCAAAAGAATTTGATGACCCCTATACAACTAAAGTTCTTTTTACTTCGCTTGTCCGTCCTATTTTAGAGTATGGATCTTGCATTTGGTCACCTCAATATGAGTCGCACCAGATTAGACTAGAATCCGTTCAAAAGCAGTTCTTGCTATTTGCTCTTCGTGGCTTAAGCTGGGATCGCAATGTCAATTTGCCTTCGTATTCTAGTAGACTTCTCTTGATTAACCTTCCGTCCCTAACTAACCGTAGAATTATGCTTGGTGTCATTTTTATGCACAAGCTCCTAATTGGTGATATCGACTCGCCTGAGTTATTAGCTCAGGTGAATCTGTCGGTACCATGTAGACGGAGTAGACATCCTTTAATACCTTTATCCCTTAGTCGTTGTTCTTCTAACTATGCTATGCATGAACCTTTTAGGGTCCTCTGCTCTGATTACAATCTTCTATCCCCTGTAATCGGCTCAGAGTTTTCTATTAATATGCTTAAAACATCTATCCTATCCCATTTAGTTAATAGATAGCTATAGTATTATGTGTTTGTCTGTCTTTTCTATTGTGAATTTTGTCCACGCGATTCGTGCCGTGCGTTATACGGCTGCACCCCTCGGTCGGTCGGGTAGGAGGTGGGCAGTTATCTGCTTGGGCTCGCGCATAAAAAAAAAAAAAAAAAAAAAAGAACCCCAAAAGATTTTACAACTTTGTTAATTCCAAAAGACGCTCTAATGTACTACCTTCCACCTTCAGACTTAATGACCAGACTGCTAATCATGATTCAGATATTGCAGATCTGTTTGATAAATTCTTTCAGTCGACTTATTCTACTACTGTTTCGGATCACACACCCTATCCCTTTTCAATCCCCCAATGGTATGTTTTTTCCTAGTATTACTGAAGACTGTATTATCTCCAGCTTGTCATCTATGACGTCTTCCTTCGTTCCCGGTCCTGATAATATACCTAGTTGCATCCTTAAAATGTGTTCGATATCCTTATCTAAGCCTTTATCTCGGTTATTCTTTGTATCGAGTGAGATTTGTTACACTTTCCCGATATTTGAAAGGAGTCTTTTATTATTCCGCTTTTTAAAAAGGGTAGCAAATCGGATGTTTCTAACTACCGTGGCATTGGCAAACTTTTGGCAATAACAAAGCTGTATGAGAAAATTATTACGTCTTCCCTTCAACACCTATCCAGATCCACTATTTCTCCTTGTCAGCATGGCTTCATGAAAGGTCGTTCGTCGCTTACTAACCTTTTAGAATTGACTACCCTTGTACACCATGGCTTCCGTAAAAAGTGTCAAAGTGATGTTATTTATACTGACTTTAGTAAGGCTTTCGATACGGTTGATCATTCTATGCTTCTTGGGAAACTTAACATCATGGGTTTTTCCCTGAAACTATTGGTTAAAGTCGTATCTTATTGGCAGAACCCAAAAGGTGTCTTTTCGTTCCTCGATATCTAAAACTGTTCGAGTTACGTCGGGTGTACCCCAAGGCAGTCATCTGGGCCCACTGTTATTTACATTGTTTATAAATGATTTGCCTTTGACCTTGGCTCATTCGCGCGTGCTCATGTTTGCGGATGACGTCAAGATTTGTTATTCCTATAATGATCCTTCTTTCCAACAGTACTTTCAATCAGATTTCGATGCGTTCTGTGATTGGTGCCACGTTAATAAATTACACCTTAATGCCTCTAAGTGTTCTTTTATGACTTTCAGTCGTTTGTCTCCGTTCCTGGCTCATTACTCTATTAAGTCTGTTCTGCTAGATTGTGTACCATCGTTTAAAGACTTAGGCGTTATGTTTGACCCAAAACTTTCATTTAATGTTCATATTTCTTCAATTGTCAATAGAGCATGCAGCCTTCTTCGCTTCATTAAACGTTGGGCCAAAGAATTTGATGATCCCTCTGTAACAAAGGTTTTATACACGGTCTTAATTGGAACCCGAGTCTTCGCCTACCTTCTTATTCTTACAGACTTCTTCTTATTAATCTTCCTTCACTTTACAACCGTAGGCTCGTTTTTGGCATTCTCTTTCTCCATAAACTAGTCAACGGCGAAGTCATTTCTACTAATTTACTAGATACGCTATATTTTTGTGTTCCCTCACGTCGGACCAGAAACTTTTTTCCTATCACCTTATTAGATGTCAGACTAACTACTCTCTTCACGAACCTTTTCGTGTTCGTTGCCAATCTTTTTACAACCTTTCTCACCTAATTCTCCTCATCTTTCTGTCACTTCTCTTCGCGCTATACTTTTTAATCATCTACAGCGAAACCATTGAAAATATTCTAGACTTGGATTAGCTGCAACTCATCCCTGACCACATTGGCTGTGAATCGGGGCATAGCTGGCACCTTATGCAAATAAAACACCTCCACCGGGTCGGGGATGTTTAGTTGTGTATATAGCTAAGCTATCTTCTTCAATTAATAACTATCTGTCTTAAGCTTAAGCTTTTTTGTCGACTGCTGTGTTAGTTGACGTAAATAAATAAATAAATCAATCAATAAATATATATGGTTGGAAAATATATAGAAAAATAAAAAGGTAGGAGATATTGGGTAGTTATGACAAATTCCAAAATATTTCATGTTCAGCTAAATGGGTTGCGGCCCGTCCACAAATTTGTAGGGTTCACCAGTCCTGGTCTTGCCTGAAGGGAAGGTCCAGGGGGTGACATCTTTTGAGACGCCCTATTTGGGTGCTGTTATCTAGCCGGGCGACTGCCAGAATTTTGTCATGCATCTCCAACCTAGAGCAGTGCTTACTGATGGAATGTTCAGGTCTCTGTGGATGACCAAGTTGCGAACGAATGGAGGCGCACCAACTATTTTACGGAGCAGCTTGCTCTGGAAGCGCTGTAGGATGTCCACGTTCGAATCTGAGGCCGTGCCCGAGAGCTGAATGACATTAGTCCACACCGGTTTCATGATGGCCTTGTACAGCAGCACCTTGTTGCGAATGCTGAGCTGTGACTTGCTGCCGATTAGCCACTGCATCCTAGCCAGCTTCACGTTGAGTTGAGTACTCTTGGCTTTAAGGTGCGCCTTCCAATTAAGTCGCCTGTCCAGAGTGAGGCCCAGATACCTAACCGAGTCCACGCTCGGGAGAAGCGTCCCATGAAGACTGACCGGGCAGTCGAGTCTGCGTGTGGCGAAAGTCATAGGCAGCGGCTTACCTGTATTTACCGTGATGTTCCACCTGCTTAGCCAGGGCTCAAGTATGAGCAGTTGATCCGGTATGATCTCTGAAGCCTCAGTGGGGTTTGGTGCGCTGGCAATG
Source organism: Drosophila willistoni (assembly GCF_018902025.1). Classification (NCBI taxonomy): domain Eukaryota; kingdom Metazoa; phylum Arthropoda; class Insecta; order Diptera; family Drosophilidae; genus Drosophila; species Drosophila willistoni. The sequence goes on along the minus strand of NW_025814176.1, from coordinate 277,045 downwards.
AATACAGTGTTGTCTGCATGTGAGGCAATCAGGAGTTGCGGGTGTTGCAGCACTGGAAGGTCAGTAGTGAATAGGGTGTATAGTATAGGGCCCAGTACACTGCCCTGAGGGACGCCCGCTTTGATGCGCTCTATTCTTGATAAAGAGCTCTCTCACCTAACGTAGAACCGCCTGTCCGAGATGTATGATTACTGTACCATGTAGTACGGGGCGGGGAGGAGCAGCTTTATTTTGTACAGGAGCCCATCATGCCAGACTCGATTGAAGGCCTGCTTCACGTCCAGAAAGACAGCGGAGGAATACCGCTTGTCTTCGAAAGCATAAAGCACCTTCTGCACGATGCGATGGCATTGCTCAGGAGTGCCATGGTGTTTCCGGAATCCAAACTAGTGTTCTGGGATCGTGTTTCCTTCGTCCAGTAGCGGCAACACTCTGGCCAAAAATATTCTTTCGAATATCTTAGAAAGTATTGCCAGCATACTGATCGGACGATACGAGGTTACTTCATTCTCGGGTTTTCTAGGTTTAGGAATCATTATAATCTCTGCGCACTCCCGTTGGGTCGGGAAGTGGCAGAGATCAAAGATCCTGTTGAAAATGTTGGCTAGTAGCTGGGTCGTCTCATGCGAGCAGAACGTCGTGGCATCGGTGAGGCATGCAATGACTGTGGATCATCTTGAATAGGACTCTCTGGCCTAGAGTGGTTACTGGAAGCAGGATCTTCCGTGTTGTCATCAGTTGCTGATGGTGCCTGATGTGATATGCTTACATCTGTTTGTTCAACTCGGCTTCGAATTTGGTTATAATGACGCTTTATGATGCGATTGTCTGTCAGACGAACTTTGTAAGACACTGGTCCTGTTTGCTCGGATATGTAGGCTTCTATCCATTTTGGACCCGGTGCATAGTTTCGTACCCAAACGGATTTGCCTGTATCAAAACATTTCGATTGATTAATAAATGGCTCTGCTCCATTAGAAATTTCTTGTAGCTGTAGTTTATCAAAGTAGGACATTAACTCCCGATTTAACAATAGCTGAGCTGGCGAGCGATTTGTCGTTGCATGTGGAGTTATGTGTTGATTAAACAAAAATCGAGCAAGGCTTAGATCCATATTATTGTTCGGAGATAGTTTTTTAAGGTAGTTTTTGGTGGTCTGCACCATGCGCTCTGCTTGGCCGTTTGTTGCTGGGTGAAACGGTGCTGATCTAATGTGTCGAATTAGATTGTTGTGGAGGAATGCCTTGAACTCTTCGGAGGTAAATGCTGTGCCATTGTCTGACACTAACTGATCTGGTAACACATGCGTAGCAAACAGTTGCCTGAGAACTTTAATTGTAGCCGCTGTAGAAGTGGAGCTAACAACCGCAACCTCTAGCCATTTTGAGTAAGAATCCACGACCAGAAGAAAGGTTTTTCCTTGAAAAGGTCCTGCAAAATCGATGTGTAGACGGGACCACGGCCGCTTGGCTGACTCCCAATGATGCACCGGTGCCTCTGAATGATCGTTACGATTCTGCTGGCATGGAATACATTTCTTAACAATAAGCTCAATCTCAGCGTCAATGTTTGGCCACCAAACATAGCTACGCGCTAACGCCTTCATTTTTACAATGCCTGGATGAGCGGCATGTAGAGCAGCTAAAATTGTTGCTCTGGATTTCGGTGGAACTACGGCGCGATTTCCCCAAATCAAAACTCCTTTATTTGTAGAGAGCTGTTGCCGACGGCAATAGTATGGATATGCAATATCTGATTGCTCCAATTTCATGTCAGGCCATCCCCTTAACACCCAGTTTGATACTTTCGCCAATAAGGGGTCCTTCGATGTTTGAGCGGCCATCGCCTCAGCACTTATGATTGGCGTTGCTGCTAATTCGATCATTAGCACATCGTCGGTGCTAACAGCGTCCGATGCTGCTGACAGTGGACAACGACTTAGAAAATCCGCATTGCCCATTTTTAAACCGGAGCGGTGTACTAGCTCGAAAGTATATGCTGACAGGAACAAAGATCGACGTAGCATCTGATTTGAAATAATGTTTGGGATTGCTTTCGATGTGGTAAAAATACCCAACAGAGGTCGATGATCGGTGATTAGTGTGAAAGTACGACCGTAGACGTAGTTGTGGAACTTCTTTACTCCTGCTACCAAAGCAATAGCTTCTCGATCAATCTGAGCATAATTTCGCTCAGCTTTGGATAAGGTACGGGAGTAAAAAGCGATGGGTTTCTCCGCTCCATTCGGCATTTTGTGACTTAAAACTGCACCGAGTCCATATGGTGACGCATCACAAGCTAGCACTAGTGGCCATGAACCATCATAATGCACTAGTACGTCGTCTGACCCAATAAGTTCCTTAAGTGTAGAAAAAGCCTTCTCACACTGTTTGTCCCACCTCCAAGTTGCATTTTTATCCAAAAGACGATGTAAGGGTTCTGCCACTGTTGCTTTATGTGGCAAAAATGAGTGATAAAAATTTAGTAGTCCTAAGAAAGCCTGCAACTGCTTTTTATCCTTAGGTGCTGGTGCGTCTTTGATTGCCGAGACTTTATCGGCACATGGTCTTATACCAGTTGAGTCAATTTTGAAACCTAAAAACTCAACGAATGGTACTCCGAATTGGCATTTGTCCTTGCGTAGTCGCAGTCCGGCTTTGTCAAAACGTATAAACAGTTCCTGTAATCTAGTTGCCAATTCCGTTTCCATTTTTCCAATTATTACAATGTCATCAAAATATGGTAAGACTCCGGAAATATTCTGTACCACATTCTCAATACAGCTTTGAAAAATGCCTGGTGCTGATGAAATGCCGAATTGCAATCGAGTAACTTTGAATGCACCCTTATGTGTACTGATTGTTTGCAGCAAAAACGAGATTTCGTCGACTACTAACTGCTGATAAGCTTGAGCCAGATCAATTTTGGCAAAAATCGATCCACCTTCCATAGATGCCAGCAAAGTGTTGATCGCCGGTATTTGATGGCAGTGCGGCTTAACCGCTTTGTTTAAAGTTGATTTATAGTCGCCGCAAATACGAATTGAACCGTCCTTCTTGATAACTGGTACAATAGGAGTGGCCCAATCTGAATACTCCACAGGTTTAAGAATCCCTTGCTTGCATTGGCGATCCAGCTCCTCTTCGACTAGTCCCTTTAGAGCATATGGAATTCGGCGTGGAGGTAGTCGCACTGGTGGCACTGTAGCATCAATGTTTAATATGACTGCCGGACCAGTGTAACAACCAAGTTCTGTTGAGAATAAGTGTTCGAACTTACTCAGAATGCCTGCGATCTGTACGTCACTGCCCACTGAATGTATGCCCTTGATACTGATGCCTAGTGGGTCGAACCAGTTACAACCCAGAAGGTCGCTACAACCCCTTTTAGTGACGATGACTGATAGATTATCAATATTACGACCGTTGTAATGAATTGATACATCAAAAACTCCTAGTATCTGGATTGGGTTGTGTTGATAGTCACTAAACCCCGGATCGTAGTTGTAAACCTTAGGCTTGTTTGTTGGCCAGATGCGATCATAAGTCCGCAACGTCATCATAGTTACGTCAGATCCAGAATCCACTTCAAAAGTACACGATTTTCCATTAATCTGTACCGTGATACGTTTCTTCAGGCTCACCAGATTAGATATGAGGTTTACCGATTTCCCGCGTGAATATTTGCCCTTTACTGGATGAACATCGTTCGACGAGTCATTACTCCGGCAGACACGCTTAACCCTCTCATGCCCGAATTAAATTGGGCGTGGCTAAAATTTTTTTGAATTGACATATAAGCTAGACTTGACCTTAATATCAGCTGAAAAAAATTTGAATGTCCTTGGTGTCCTGGTTCAAGAGCTACAGGATGTTGCGTATATGCAACATTGGGCAATTGTGTTATATATTTGAAGTCAAATTCTTTTTTTTTTTCAAATGCCGTTTATTAATATTTATGTATGATAGGACACAAAACAATTTTTTTGGGGATTGGAGCACAAGTGCACATTACACTTGCTACATTTACGCTTGAAAATCCCGATCTGCATACTCTACATCTTCCTCTTGTTCCCCATTTCGGCCAATGATTATAACCATCAAGTCGTAGTGACTTTGCTGGGTCTGCAACATAAGCTCTTTTAGGGGGTTTGACTTAGAGCCCGTAGAAGGAGCTGGTGAAGATGGAGCTGGTGATAATGGGGCTGGTGATAACGGAGGTGGTCATAATGGAGTTGGTGATAATGAGGATGAATTCTTTGTCAAAAGGAGTGATGATGGATATAACTTGTCATATTCAGGTGTTCCCTTATGAGGCTGATTAGAATTGTCGTTCAAATGGAAAAAACTGTTTAATTTTTTCAAATCTGTAATGCATTTGCAACGGCCGCTAGTTTGAAATCCACCCACGCCATTCTATAAGCTGGTATTTTCACAACTGCAAGGTAAAGAAGTATGCCAACAAACATTTCAGTGCATTTCAATTCTACGCTCTTCGTTTGAATGGCATATAAGTTCGTTTCCTCTCATATTTTCTGCCCCAGTTCATCCGCAAAAAAAATACTAAAATATTTGATGGGGTTTTTCACGGCATTGCTGCGTAATTCACTTTTCCAAGTGGTCTCACTTTCCATAAACTTTGTACTCCTCCACTTCAAATTCCTCAAATCAATTAGTTCCACTACCTCCTGTACAACGTTTTCATTTTCATTCAATTCTCCATCATTTTCGCATCTAATAAGTTGGTCAATCAATCTAACTTGCACATTTTCAGCTCTGTTATCCAAATTTTGCAAAGTTACTTCTTTAATTTCCTCCATATTTCGATCTTCTTCTTCTTCATTTTCCTCATCACCCGAATCATCCCAATCAAAGTTGGCAAATTTTTCAATCTCAGCTTGAGTCAGACCTTTTGGAGAATCTGTATACAGAAAAAATTTTATTTTTCCAAAATTTCCACAGTAGCCCAATGTTGCATATACGCAACACTACATTTACAAAATTATTACAAACAAATTAAATAGTTTTTTCATTGGTTTTTTTTTTTTATATACTCTCTTACCTTTCTTTAACAAGTTGTTGAACTTAGATTTACGATGAAGTAATTGTTTAATTGATTTTAAACACTAATTTAAAACCACGTGTTTTTACAGATCTCATTTTTTCACTATGCTCTCGGGAGAATAGCTACAAACTGAACGCGTGTGCAGCTTGCCGAACAACTAGCTGTAAGCTCACTTAGCACATGCAGCTATATTTCAGCGAAAGTTTCAAAACAAAAAATTTAAAACAACGGTAGTTATAGGCTTATAAATCCAATGTTGCGTATATGCAACATCGGGCATGAGAGGGTTAAGATGGCCCTTCCGGCCACAGCCGTGACATATTGCTTCACGATAAGGGCATTGCTGCCGGTCGTGTGGACCGGCACAACCCGCACATTGTTGTCCTTTTCCTTTATGTGGTTGTTGAGGGCGCTGTGATTTGATGCTGTGGATAGTGTCGTTAGGCTGTCTGATAGCCTTTGCACTCGCTGCTGCAGCTTCACTAGTAGTTGCTCTCTCCAAAACTTTCTGCACTGTCAATTCAGTGTCTGCAAGAAAACTTCTCTGTAAGCTTTCATCCCTCATGCCGCATACAAAACGATCACGCAGCATTCTGTCCAACGCTGCTCCAAAATTGCAACCCACTGCCAATGCCCGCAGGGCTGCGAGATAGTTTCCGACGGTCTCATCCGGATGTTGATCACGTTTGTGAAAACGATAAAATGCCGCGATTTCCGATGGACGTGGACAAAGATGATCAGTTAGAATCTTCTCAATTTGGTCTAACGGTAATGTACTGACCTGGTTTGGAAACGCCAATGATGTCAAAAGATCGTAGACTGGTGCTCCGACCAATGTGAGGAAAGATGCTTTTTGCGACCCTCGTCTTTGACATCATTGGCAAGCAGGAACAATTTAAATCGCTCCAAATATGAGCCCCATTTATTTGGCTGTCCCAAATCAAACGGTTCCAAACTTCCAACTGTCGTCATAATTGGGTTCCGTTGAGTATATTTAGCACTCGTAGAATCAATTACTTCCTTCTTTTCCTCAAAAACGCCGGCCAATCTAATCTCTCCAAATTCACCAGCAAGCGACTCTGCCATGCAAATGTGTGTGTAAACGTTTGCAAAATTTCACCACAGCATGTATATGTAAACGTATATGTATGCTTTTGTGCGTGACAATTTTTTGATATTTTGCGTCAATAATTCCAAGTTTATTTCGGATGATAATTAGCATCCCATCCTCGTCGCCAGTTTGAAATATCTTAGAATGTTTATTGATTAGGTGATATTGAAATTACATATATATATATCGCAAGTTTATAACGCGTGTGCTTGCTGCGAACGACCGGCTGAACTGTTCATGGCGTCAAGCCAGCAGAGTTGCCAGATGGCTAACGTATGATAGGGCTGCATACACAACAGTGGCCAAGGGCAAACCATTTATAAACAGGGTAAATAATAGATGCCTTGGGGACACCTGAGGTAACTCGAAGAGTTTTAGATATTGAGGAACGAAAAAACACCATTTGGGTTCTGCCAATAAGATACGATTTTAACCAAGCCAATAGTTTCTTGGAAAAGCCCATAATGTTAAGTTTCGTAAGAAGCGAATAGCGATTGTATCGAAAGCCTTACTAAAATCAGTATGAATAACATCAGTTTGACACTTTTTACAGTAGCCATAGTGTACAAGGGTAGTCAATTCTAAAAGGTTGGTAAGCGACGAGCGACCTTCGACCTGACAAGGAGAAATAGTGGATCTGGATAGGTGTTGAAGGGAAGACGTAATAATTTTCTCAAACAGCTTAGGTATTGCGGAAAGTTTGGCAATGCCACGGTAGTTAGAAATATCCAATTTATTGCCCTTTTTAATAAGCGGAATAATAAAAGACTCCCTCCAAACATCAGGAAAACTACAAGTCTCACTCGATATAAAGAATAACCGAGATACAGGCTTAGATAGGGAAATCATACACATTTTAAGGATGCAACTAGGAATATTTTCAAGCCCGGGTACTAACGAAGACGTAATAGTAACTATACAGTCAGTTTTTAAACCTTTTAAAATATCTCGATTTAATGTTATGGAGATTAGACAGCTTACGTGTGAACCAGACCGGCGTATTGGAGACGGTAGAGACATTCACATAAGGAACGCTTTTATCAATTAGAGAATTAAGAGCAGAGTAGAAAAAAATTCACTGCACAATCTATATCACAGCATTTAAATAGAAATGACCAATCAAAAGAGGAAATAAGGTTGTTAAGAAGATTGAAATTTGTTTTACGAAAACATCTACGACAAGAAACTGAGACTTAATTAAATGAATTAGTAACGGAATTATAAGAAATTGTAAACATTGGGAATATTTTAAATAAGCCCGCTCCTCGTCTCAGTGAATTTCCCCGATAACCGAATTTGGGCACACTAAAAGGGTATAATACGCTAAGGCGGGGTACGGACACACTCTCTTGAATATAGAATAAGACCGCATGTGCACTTAATTTGAAAATAAATAAAATCCGGAAATATAAAGACAATCCCAAGGGATTACTTACTTTAAAAAGTAGAGAGTTTACAAATCAGGTGTGGAGTTTGCCCTAAAGAACGTATTTTCATGAAATACACCGAGATCATTAAATTAAACAAAACAGCATTGTTTGAGTTGCTAGCGGCCAAGGAAGTACCTTGCGACAAAGAAGCGTCAATTTACCAATTGCGAGCATTGGTAAAAGCAGTCATGGCACAGAATCAGTCTGAAGAGAGTGATGTACCCGAAGAGCAGGCAGTCAGCCCAGCAGTGTCTGCAAATGTGCTTGCCGGACAACTTGTGGATGTTGGTCCGGAGCCTCTTATTGAGCAGCGCGGCTAGGAAAACATTGAACAGCCAAGTGCACCCGATCAAGTGGGTGCTAACCAGTCGCCGACGATGTCTCGTGAGACCTATGTAGGATCAGACGCGAACGTGCATGTTCGTGAAAGCGCACAAGCGAGCGAAACCGACGAATTGGCTTCGATTCTTAGTAGCATCGAATTGTATACAGCACGTAAAAATCTGGCGGAGCTAAAAACACGTGTTATGGAGCTGGAGGAGAACTTAAGCGGACCGGAATATAATTGCCGCATGAACTTGAAAGATGTCGAAACTACTGTACCTAAATTCTCTGGTGATGGTGATCTGTCCATTCACGTATGGATTCGTGAGCTGGAGAAAGCAGCAACAGTGTATGTACTGAGTGATGCCCAATGTTGGTCGTTGGGCAACCGACTGCTGGAGGGATCTGCTAAAGCATACATGACATATGAAAAGACTACAACCTGGAGCGAGCTGAAGGATGCCCTTGTGAAGGTATTTGGCCTACAAATGACAAACTACGAGATTGCTAACCAGATGAGGAAGCGCTCAATTGGCAAAGGAGAGTCACTCTTGCAGTATTTATCATTATGCGAAATATTGCTCAGCAGGGCAATTTTGAAGACACCGATGTGGTCAAATACATTGTTGACGGACTACAAGATCGAACCGGATTGTCAGCTCCTTTGTATTATTGTACTTCTCTGAACGAATTGCGAGAGAAGATGATGCGTTTTCAAACAGTTCAGCCACCAGCCAAAAACTACGTTCCTCAGGCTCGTCAGACTTCAGACCGTGCGCAGGCCATTACGCCTGCTGCAAAGGATAAGAGATGTTTCAATTGCCGCCAGATTGGTCACTTAATGTTTGACTGTCCACGCCCGGAGAGACCAAAAGGAAGTTGCTATCGGTACTTCAAAGTGGGCCATCAGTACCGGAATTGTCCAATGCGAACCCAGATCGCCGCCATGAGCTCTAGTGAAGACCCGGACACCATTGATGATAAGTCATTTATTCAATTAGTAAGTTTAAGAATATCTTGTAAAGGGGGATGCACTGATGTTAATAATATTTTTGCCCTATTAGATTCCGGAAGCCCAGTAAGTTATGCCAGTAGAGCGTTGATGCCGCATTTAGATTGCGATAAATTAGTTAAAAGTTCTTTTCATGGACTGAGCGGTGGCTCTATTCTGACTTTTGGAACAGTCAAATGTTTAGTTCTGTTTTGCAAAAAATATTATGAAATTCAATTTTTAGTTATTCCCGATAATATTATGCCGACGCAACTACTTCTTGGTAGAGACGCCTTGAATAAAATAGGTCTTAAGTTCTCATTGATTGAAAATATAAGAAAGTATGAAAAGAATTCCGCATCATTAAAGAGTACCATTGCTTTTGTTTACAAATCCTTCTGTGCATCCCTGTTTACTAAATATCCTAAGCTTAATACCATTAGTAATAACACCACTAATCTAGATAATAATTGTAATAACCCTAATGTAAACACGAATGCATCCCCGTTTCGAGAATGGCTAACAGAGTTGCAAACTGTTTGTGCAACGCTGTCAGATACCGGGAATACTACTGTTGGCAGTGAATTTGGATTAGGCGCGATGCGTGAGTGCCGAGACATTGTGCATGAGCATTACATTGACCGATTTTCAATTAATTACGGGTTGCCTAAATATATGATGAGAATATGTCTGACAGATACAACACCATTTCATAGTAGTCCTAGAAGGTTATCATATTATGAAAGAGGAATCGTTTCTAAAACGGTTAGTGAGTTGTTAGCCAATAATGTAATCCGACCAAGCAACTCCCCCTATGCGTCCGCCATCGTCCTAGTGCGAAAAAAGGATGGCAATATACGAATGTGCGTTGATTATCGAGGTTTAAATAAGAAGACTGTGAGGGATAATTTTCCATTGCCTTTGATAGAAGATTGCCTAGAATACCTGGAGAGCAAGACCGTTTTCTCCGTCATAGATTTGAAAAGTGGGTTTTACAGTGGGCAGTTCGAATATCTGAGAATGCCTTTTGGTCTAACGAACGGACCAGCTGTATTTCAGAGATTTATATCGAACATACTTAGTGATATGATTAGAGATCGAGAACTTGTAGTATATATGGACGACATTATTCTTGCCACCCGCACCGTAGATCAGCATCTTAAGTTGTTAGCAAAACTGTTAGATCGTTTTATTCAGTACAATTTAGAGCTCAATTTGAAGAAAAGCATTTTCCTACAGAAGAGCATAGATTATTTAGGATATGAAGTCAGTGAAAAGGGAATTTTACCAAATAATACACATTTAAAAGCTATTCAAGAATACCCAGAACCACTTAACAGCAAAGCGTTACACTCGTGCTTAGGCTTATTCTCTTATTTTCGCAAATTTGTTCCGAATTTCTCCCGCATAGCTAAACCGTTAACTGAGTTGCTTAAACAAGGTGGTCCATTTCCGATGAACAAAACCGCTAAAAATGTATTTCTTACATTAAGATCCGCCTTATCCAGTCCGCCCGTATTAGCTATCTTTAACCCTAACTACGAAACTGAGTTGCATACTGACGCCAGTTCAAATGGCTTTGGTGCCTCTTTGATGCAAAGACAGACTGATGGTAAAATGCATCCAGTCTCTTATTATTCCCGAAAGGCGACAGCCGCCGAGTCCCGTTATCACAGTTTTGAGCTTGAAACTTTGGCCATAATATATGCCGTGCGCCGATTTCGCGTTTATTTAGAACACAGACCATTTTTGATCGTTACCGATTGTAATTCATTGGTCCAAACCTTGAGTAAAAAATCAATAAATCCCCGCATTGCGCGGTGGTCGTTGGAATTGGAAAACTTTGATTATACCATTGCTCACAGACCCGGTTCAAACATGGGCCATGTAGACGCATTAAGTCGGCAAACCGAGTTGTTAGAGAATATTGTAGAAGGTGATTTTGATCCTTGCGATTTATTAGTGAAGAGAGACCAGAATGCCCCAATTGAACCTTGTGAACCGCATATTACTTTTGAGGAAAGTTGCGTTAAACCGTGTGAGTCTGGTAGAGATTTGACCAAGCTGTGTGCCATTCAAGATGATAACTCATGTGAGTTAGTTAAATCGCCTGAGTTTGAAAGCGATTTTATAGAACCGTGTGTCCCCTCAGAGAAAAATGAGTTTAGTAGAGATTCGATTAGACCGTATGCCGTTTTAGAACAGAGTTGTTCAGAATCGTGTGAGATAAAACCGTGTGAGATAAAACCTTGTGAGATAAAACCGTTTGAGACAAAACCGTGTCAGACAGACCCGTGTGAGATAAAACCGTGTGAGATAAAACCGTTTGAGACAAAACCGTGTGAGATAGACCTGTGTGAGAAAAACCCGTGTAAGATAGACCCGTTTGAGAAAAACCCGTGTAAGATAGACCCGTGTGAGATAAACCCGTGTAAAATAGAATCATGTGCTCCTTTAGGGAAGAATTATTTAGGACCGTTTGGGACAAACCCGTGTGTTCATTTAGCGAAGAGTTGTTTCAGACCGTGTGAGCTATGTTTAGAAAGAAGTCGGTTAAAACTGGTTAAAAATAAACCTTGCGTTTCTTTAAATGAAAGTTCTGTTGATCCGAGATTGAGTAACCAAATCGAAAGAAGTGACCAGCTCGATCGAAATGAGTCGGCAAACTGGTTGGTGTAGTGGGTGCGTCTCCGCAAGATGTTGATTTATTATTGCAGTCAGAACAAATAAGAGATCCGGATATCCGTAAACTAAGAGAAAATTTAGAAAAAGGCAATGATGTTGGATTTGAGTTAATAGATGGTATAGTGTACAAAAGAAATGCTAAGGAAAGACTGTGTTTGTATGCACCGGCTCGCATGCAAGGGGAATTAATAAGAAGGTGTCACGAGAAACTAGGTCACTTAGGCGTTGAGAAATGTGTAAACAATTTGAAAGAAAAGTACTGGTTCCCATTAATGAATCCAAAGGTTGAGTCGTTTATAAAAGATTGTCTGCCGTGTATTTTACATAGTGTTCCAAGAACTATACATAATAGAACCTTGCATAGTATTCCGAAAAGTCCGATTCCATTTGATACTATCCATGTTGACCACTTAGGTCCCTTACCGAGTGTTACATCAAAAAGAAAGCACCTTTTGGTAGTGATTGACGCATTTACAAAGTTTGTCAAATTGTATCCCGTAAATTCCACTAGTACCAAAGAAGTAACCGCCACGTTAGAAAAATATTTTAATTATTATAGCCGACCAAGAAGAGTTATATCCGACAGAGGTACGTGTTTTACGTCGTTTGAGTTTGCTGAGTTTGTAGAAAATCGAAATATTGACCACATTAAAGTAGTGACTGCTGCCCCTCAAGCCAATGGGCAGGTCGAACGTGTGAACCGTGTGTTGACCCCAATGTTGGGAAAGCTGTCAGAACCTTTAGCCCAAGCCGATTGGTATAAATTAGTTAATCGTGTCGAGTTCGCTATTAATAACTCAGTGCAGTGTAGTACCGGTAAAACTCCGTCAATGTTGTTGTTTGGTTGCGATCAGCGAGGCCCCTTAGTAGACGAATTAACCGAGTATCTTGACGAGAAATTTAGTTCAGAAAACCCCTGTAACCTTGAGGCCACTAGGCAAGAGGCAAGTGCGAAAATTCAATTATCGCAGGAGCGCAATGAAAAGCGGTACGCCTTAAGGCATAGGGCACCATTATCCTATAGAGTCAATGATTTTGTTGCCATTCGCAATGTAGATGTCACTCCCGGGTCATGCAAAAAGTTCGCCCCTAAATACCGTGGTCCTTATAAGATAAATCGAGTTCTTCCAAATGACCGTTACGAAGTCACTGATATTGACGATTGTGAACTTACTCAATTGCCCCACAAAGGTATCTTAGAATCAGCCCGACTCAAGCCGTGGATGCATGCGTGTGATAAAACTGTGAGTTTCTGTTTGTAATATGTATTTGATAAGCAGTATTTATATGTATATTGTATGTTTGTTGAATTGTATGATCGAGGTCGATCAAATGTCAGGATTGGCCGAATGTAAACATTAGGAATATTTTAAAAAAGCCCGCTCCTCGTCTCAGTGAATTTCCCCGATAACCGAATTTGGGCACACTAAAAGGGTATAATACGCTAAGGCGGGGTACGGGCACACTCTCTCGAATATAGAATAAGACCGCATGTGCAATTAATTTGAAAATAAATAAAATCCGGAAATATAAAGACAATCCCAAGGGATTAATTACTTTAAAAAGTAGAGAGTTTACACGTCTTAAAGATCGTGATTTCCTTATAGTTTTAGGTGATTTAAACTTGCCTAATAATTCTTGGCTTCTTGATGCTAATCTATCTTTCTTAATTCCTTCATCTCAACATGTTTTTCTTGATGGCCCACTTGAATGTCCGCTATATCAGTTGAATTCTTTCCTTAACTCTTCTAAAAGAATCCTTGATCTTGTTTTTGTCTCTGATCCCACTGTTAGTGCTGTATCCGAACACAGCCCCTAGTGAAACCTGAAGATCCTTATCACCCTACCGTTGAAGTTACTATTTCTTACAATTCCGTTACTAATTCATTTAATAACATCGCAAATTCTCGTCGTAGATGTTTTCGTAAACCAAATTTCAATCTTCTTAATAGCCTTATTTTCTCTTTTGATTGGTCATTTCTATTTGAGTGCTGCGATATAGATTGTGCAGTGAAGTTTTTCTACTCTGCTCTTAATTCTCTAATTGATAAATGCGTTCCTTATGTGAATGTCTCTTCCGGCTCGAGCGCGCCAGTCTGGTTTACACATAGGCTCTCTAATCTCAATAACATTAAATCGAGATATTTCAAAAGATTTAAAAAAACTGGTTCGCGACTTGACTATGCAAATTACTGTATAGCCAAATCTAAATTTTGTCTTTTAAATATCCAATGCTACTGTTCACGCCACCGGGTGAACAGCAGTGAGCGGCGAAGAGCAGTGAAGAGTGAGGAGGGTTTTTTGATCCTCGGTATCTACGGTCACACCAGGAGGGGTGACTGGGTTTTTCTAATGGGCATCGCCATTATTCCGAATCGAGATTTTCACCCGAACACCCGTTCATCTCCTTTAATTGTTAATTTGCGATTTGTTAATCACTTTCAACCCGAACCATCTCCGTGTGTGCCGGGTTACCTGTGAATATATATAAATAATAAAACCTACGTTTATTTAACCGAAGTTTTTCGTGCGTTTTAATTCACCACTCGCTCACCACAAACTGAAGAAATTGGCACCCGCCAACTCCTTGTATTTCATTTGGATCCTTCCGCCCCCCACGAACATTGGTCCTTCGAGCCGGATATCCTTCCGCTCCTCCAGCTTGCATCGGCGGAATTCCTGATAAGTACAAAATTTCATTATTCGTTTCATTTGCCCCTACATACTATTAAAAGTGTGAGGTTTTCCCGCTTCTCCATAGCGACCTACACACTTTTACATATTGTATGTACATACCTGACCTGTTCCAAGGGTCCATGGTAGTTCCTAATCCTTAGCGTGTTTGTCCAACGTTCTCGTTTTCCATTACATTTCCATTTCTTTATTTATATTTTTCCCCGCACTTGTCCAAATCCACCTCTTTTACATATGCATTCACATGTACATGTAATTTCCACAGCTGTTTGCCAAGTCCGCGTAAAGGGTTAAAAAACAAAAAAAATAGTAAAGTGTTTAAAAAATAGAAAAAAAATAATAATCCAAGTGTTCACCGCGTTTTCTTATGTGTTGAAATAATTATTTTAATGCCAAACTAATTGCCGCACTCGCGTATCTACGTACATACACACATCGTCATCTGTTGATGTACGCGCATATGTACATATCCATGTACATATGTATAATCCCTTCACACATTTACCACAACACAAAAGGCCAAAAAGTATTGTTTTTTTTTAATAACACTTAACGTATGCACCGCGATTTCTTGCGCGTTCGAATTAAGTGCGAAATTAATTCCCCACGCGCGTCTTTGGAAACCGGTGCACTGGCTTACATATGTACATACATACTTACATAGTCATACATTGCACATATGTATGTACATATCCACAACACATAATCCATTTCGGTGTCGCGCATTGATTTAACACCACCCCACCTCCAATTAAATGACAATTACTTACGTTATTTTTTTTGTTGTGAACAACGCGTGTGCACATATATATATACTCACCTGTGTACTTATGCATGTACGTACATACATAGATCAAGCATTTGTCCACATGCATTGATCGTTTGTTTGGTTTGCCTTCGCGCACAACACTCGCGGCGTGTAAAAGCGTTCTTTTGTTATTGGTTTCTCCCTTTTTGCACAAAAAAAAAAAATTATTAACATATTTAAACAACATCAAAATATAAACAACGGCCGACAGCTGTTTTCGGAGTAGTGGTGACACGTGAGTCGAGTCGTGATATCGATAGGCGGCTCAAGCGCGCCAAGTTCAAATCACATTATTTCCGATTCCCTTTTTTTTCGCCTAATTACATATCCGCCCATATTTATAACTAAATACATATATATTTTTCAGCACTATCGTGCCCACATTTATATATCCGCCCATATTTATAAATAAATACATATATATATTTTTTCCAGCACTATCGGGCCCATATTTATATATCCATTCATATTCAAAAATTATAAATATATTTTTTCCGGCCAGTATTTTGCGCACATATATATATCCGCCCATATTTATAAATAAATACATATATATTTTTTCCAGCACTATCGGGCCCATATTTATATATCCATTCATATTCAAAAATTATAAATATATTTTTTCCGGCCAGCCTTTTGCGCTCATATATATATCCGCCCATATTTATAAATAAATACATATATATATTTTTTCCAGCACTATCGGGCCCATATTTATATATCCATTCGTATTCAAAAATTATAAATATTTTTTTTCGGCCAGCCGTTTGCGCTCATATATATATCCACCCATATTTATAAATAAATACATATATATTTTTTTCCAGCACTATCGGGCCCATATTTATATATCCATTCATACTCAAAAATTATAAATATATTTTTTCCGGCCAGCCTTTTGCGCTCATATATATATCCGCCCATATTTATAAATAAATACATATATATATTTTTTCCAGCACTATCGGGCCCATATTTATACATCCGTCCATATTTATAAATTATATATATAATTTTTTCCGGCCAGTATTGTGCGCACATATATATATCCAGATCCAGATTTATACAAAAACGTATTTTGTTTTATCCTATACATCCTTATTTATATATTTCCTCCGTGTTTTGTTTTATACGTACTCCCAGCGTTACTTACAAATCCATAGAAACTTGTTTTGTAATCATTTAGCTTGTCTACGTGCAAGTTTTGATCCGCACTCGTGCGTTCGTATATTGTTCCACATCTATCCCCATTAAACGGGCTCCGTTTCCGAGCCGCACGCGAGATAATTCTCCCGCAATCCTGCGGTGCACAGTGAGAAAGCTCTTGCGTCCTCATACAGTCCACTTCTCATTTCCTCAAATTTTCCTCATTTCCTCATTTTCTCAAAACCCACAAACTCGGTGTTCGACGGTAAGGTCGTCCCCTGAGTATGTCCACGGAGCCGTCCAAGACTGCGCCGAAGTCTAACGGTCTTTCGTCTCCCTCTTCAACTCCGGAGAAGGTTCGGCCTCCGATAACTCCGGCGACCGTGAAGCGTACGGATATTTCGCGCAAGTTCTCGTCTGTTCGCAGCCGCAGCGAATCCCCAAGATCCCGTCCGTCTTCGTCCAGCCTCCCTCAGGGTCGCAGATTCTCGGTTAAAGACTCGAGTGAACACAAAGGTCGTTCCAAGCTTTCAACCCAGACCCAGATCCCGCACGTTGTTGTGACGCACTGTTCTGACGCTCCCGTCACCCGATCCGTATCACAACAGCGCAGAGAACACTCCAGAATGTCCCTCTCCGATTTCATTCTGGCGTGCGACGCATTGACTCTGTTCGAAGCTCGGGAGAGTGAAGCTCTAACTTCTGAAGTGCCCTTGTTTTCCATTAAAATGCACTTAGAGCAGCTCAAATCGCTGTGGTCAACTGTCGAGATGGAACACTCCCGTTGTCACAAGGCCTTGACAGTCCAAACCGACGAGGAAAGCTTGGCAAACATAAGCCGCATCAAGGCGAAGCACGAATACGCTTATGCGGCGTATGTGCGATGCGGGACGTTGTTTGGAGAACGCATCGAACAGCTCTCGGCACAGATGACGAGTCTTATGCGTCAGCCCACCGCTCCGTCGAGGCCGGCGGGGCATAGAGTTCCTCCGTGTGAGGTGGAGACATTTGATGGCGACAGCCTAGCATGGCCCACATTCCGCGATTTGTTCGCCGCCATTTATATCGCCAACCCGTACTTGTCACAAGTGGAGAAGCTCTATCACCTGAACACCAAGACGCGAGGGGAAGCGAGAACCATCGTAGCTAAGTCCCCCCTGACGAATGAGGGTTTCCAGGCCGCGTGGGAGAACCTCACCGCACGGTACGAAAATAGCCGTCTGCTTGTCATGACTCAAGCCAGACAACTCCTTCAGATTCCCGCGGTGGCACAAGAGTCGGGCAAATCCTTGCGAGAGCTGCAGACTGCGTTTCAAGGGGTCTGACCGCGCTTGAGCGTTCGGGTGTTAGTACGGAGAATTGGGATGTCTTACTTATCGCCATCTGCACTAGCAAATTGCCGAAGGCCACAATCCTCCTGTGGGAGCAATCAGTGCCAAATAAGACTGTCGTCTCAAATTGGTCCGATTTGAACCAATTTCTTACCGATCGGTATCGTGTCCTGGATGCCACCGAAGAACATAAGTCGGGCCCAAGTGTGCAAGCCATCCCCTTTGGCCCCCGCAAATCCTCTGCAACGATGAAGGTCCAAGCGTTCCCCGCGAAAGCCCAGCTCAAACCGGCTTCTTGTAAGCTGTGCCATCGGGAGAATCACCCTATACGGCTCTGCCCTAGTTTTCTTGATATGCCTGTTCACAGGCGGCTGGAAACCATTAGACAGCAGGGACTTTGTCTGAACTGTTTTGCCCGCGGTCATCAAGTGAAGGGCTGCTCCAGTGCGCATAATTGCCATACCTGCAAGGAACGTCATCATACGCTGTTGCATCCTAGTGATGTGTCCGTGTCCTCGCCGTCCGCTGCGCAAGTCCCACCATCCAGCGCCACAGAGGGTCCGTCCACGAGCAACCAGCTCACAAATGCTCAAAGTTATTTTGCATCTACCCCAGGCAGAGGCCTTTAGGCACTGCGATTGTCACTCTGCACCATCGTGGTGTGGATCACCATATTCGGGCGTTGATCGACTCTGGGGCCGATTCAACTTTTCTCTCCGAGCGTGTCTTCAGCATGGTCCAGCCCCCCTTCTACCCAGTAGACGCTGCGGTTACTGGCATGGGCCAGAGTGATGGAGGCTGCGCCGACAAGGTGTGTCTGCTAATGCTGTCTCCCCCGTGTGACAGACTGAACAAGATCGAGGTCTCCGCCCTGGTCGTATCCAAATTGTCAGGGGCCATTCCAACAGCTCCATTCCTTAATACGGTTCCGACGCAGTGCCTCGATCGCCCCCTGGCTGACCCGTACTACAACAAGCCCGCGCCTATTGACATGATTATCGGTGTTGACCTGTTTCCCCACATCCTCGGAGAACGGATCAAAAAGGATATTGGTGAGTTCGTCGGGCTAGAAACCATCTTTGGATGGGTTCTGTGTGGAGCTATCATGCCTGACCCTCCGGTGTCTCGATCAGTTTTCGCGGCACAGACGCGAGTTAGGCCAGAAGCAAAACTTGATGTACTCCTCACCAAGTTTTGGGAGGTGGAAGACCTTCCCGCAAAACCGGAAAAGGAGGATGACGTATTCTGCGAGCGGAACTTCCAGGAGACCACCCAAAGAGGAAAGGACGGTCGATATGTTGTGTCCCTACCCTTCAAAGGTCCGAATAGCGTTGACTTGGGCCACTCAAGACCGATCGCGCTGGCTCACCTGCACCTGCTGCGAGAGGACTTTCTCGAGCTGGAAGACGCGAGCACTGCAAAAACCCTGGGCATCCGCTGGCAAGCTGCCGAAGACGTCTTCTTCTTCACCGTAGCGGACCCCCCTTGAAGGAGTCGATCACCAAGAGGCAGGTTCTGTCCCATATCGCTAAACTCTTTGACCCCGCTGGTTGGCTAGCCCCATTTGTCATCCGAGCGAAGATATTCATGCAACAAATCTGGCTTACCGAACTGGGCTGGGACGATGTTCTGCCGCCTCTCCTGCTGCAGCAATGGCACGAATTCCTGCAGGATTACCCAGGCCTCAGTCGACTCCGCATTCCCCGTTGGCTAAACACCAGCGATAAGCTCTCGTGGGAGCTTCATGGCTTCTGTGACGCGTCACAGAAAGCGTATGGAGCAGCCCTATATGTGCGGGTTCGGTGCGGCGATCAAGTAGACGTCCATTTATTAACGGCTAAACCCGTGTAGCTCCAGTCAAAACAGTCTCGCTGCCTCGGCTGGAGTTGTGCGGAGCGGTTTTGCTAGCCGATCTCTGGGCGTCGATCGTTCCTGAACTCCCAATCCCACCTGCAACCTCCCAGTTTTGGACCGACTCTACCATCGTGTTGGCTTGGCTCAATAAACCCCCGTGCAGTTGGTCCACCTTCGTGGCCAATCGGGTATCCAGCATCTCCAAAAGCACCAGTGGCCAAAGCTGGTCACATGTGCGCTCCGAGGACAACCCCGCTGATCTGGCGAGCCGTGGGGTCTCCGCGGCCGAGTTATCGGCCAGCAGACTCTGGTGGCATGGGCCGGACTGGCTCCAGCGAGCCCCCGAGTATTGGCCAACTCCCCATAACGAACTCCCAGACACCCAGCTGGAGCAACGAGTCCAGTGCCACACCACCGCGACCACCCTACTCGAGGACGTCAGCGAACGTTTCTCGGATTATGGTAGGGCATTACGAGTCATCGCGTACATCCTACGCTTCGCCACCAAAAGGATTTCGACGCCTTCCACGGTTCACCTCACCAATGACGAACTTCTCTCCGCCGAGCGCGCCTTGATTCGGACCTCTCAGCGTCGGGAATACCTCGCGGAGATACGGGCCCTGGGGGAAGGGCGACCCCTGCCATCATCCAGCACGCTACTCAATCTGAATCCATTTCTCGATCAGCATGGGTTACTCCGCGCCTGCGGACGACTCCGGGCCGCCGAGTCCCTCCGATATGATGAACGTCACCCTATTCTCCTCCCCTATAGTACTCATTTCACTCGCCTGCTTGTCGAATTCGCCCACCGCATCACGTTGCATGGCGGCAATCAACTGATGGTGCGGTATCTGCGCACCAAATTCTGGATCCCACGGATCAAGAACATGGTGAAGTCCCACCTCAAGGGGTGCAAAGTCTGCATCGTTCATCGTCGACGACTACAGACCCAGATGATGGGTGATCTCCCTCGAGAACGGATCACGTACTCCAGGCCCTTCACCCACACGGGCATTGATTTCGCAGGGCCGTTCGAGATCAAAAATTACACCGGGCGTGCGTGTCTCATAACTAAGGGCTATGTCTGCGTCTTCGTGTGTTTCAGCACGAAGGCAATCCATCTCGAGGCTACCTCCGACCTCACCACTGAAAGATTTCTTGCAGCCTTCTCTCGGTTTGTCGCACGGAGACAATGCCCCCAGCGCATTTACTCCGACAATGGCAAAACCTTCGTAGGGGCCTCAAAGGCGCTCGAACAAGATTTCCTGAACGCCACCAAGCTTGATATAATGAAGGCATTTCCCCAGCACATTTTATCCTGGCAGTTCATTCCGCCAAGCGCGCCCCATATGGGAGGACTGTGGGAAGCAGGGGTCAAAAGTTTTAAGACCCTGTTTTACAAGTCTTCGTCCACTGTCAAATACACCTTCGAGGAACTTTCCACTCTCCTGTGCAGGATCGAAGCGTGTCTAAACTCCAGGCCAATCTCTCCCATGAGCGAGGATCCAGAGGACCTGCTGGCCCTAAGCCCGGGACATTTCCTGATTGGAGGACCGCTCTTATCCATTGCGGAACCGGAAATTCTGGTCGAGCCTATGTCACTGATCAACCGATGGCAGCGACTGAAGGCAATCCAGCAGGCTTTCTGCCGCCGCTGGAAGAGTGAGTACCTCAAGGAGCTTCACAACGGAACAAGTGGAAGTCACCGACTCGCAGCATCCAGACCGGCGACCTCGTGATCGTGTCCGAAGATCATCTCCCCTCCAACGAGTGGCGCTTAGGGCGAATTGAGCGCACTCTGCCCGGGGCTGACGGTCTCGTCCGAGTGGCTGATGTCACCACCGCGCGTGGGTCTATCCGAAGACCCGTAGCGAAGCTTATTCTGTTGCAAGACAGCAGGAGTCCTGAGCCTAAAACCGTATCGTGACTCCCAATCCCTCTATGTTCCCTCCGAATGTCCTCGTCTCCGTGCATGTTGTTCGTTCCCGCGCATAGACTAATCCACTCCCCCCTACGTAATTTCTTTCGTTACAGTTCGTTCAGCTCCCCCCTTCATAGCGACATGGCCCCCACACGTCTGCCGCACCACCGCAGCAAACGAGCTGCTCCGCAGGGCACGAACGTGTACCGATGCCGGGTCTGTCGGGGGTTCATGCACTCCGGCAGTGTCAGCGCTTCCTGAACCTCCGAGGGGAAAAGCGGCTCCGGGCGGTGCTGATCAACAAGTATTGTCCCAATTGCTTGGCACACGAGCATTCATCCGACGCGTGCCGGACTCGCCATGGTTGCCGACGATGCGGGCAAAGGCACCACACCCTGCTCCACATGGCCGACCAAACGCCGAGACCACGTGCCTCCGCCCGGCGGCGCAGCCAATCACCCCCTCCGGGCGTGCTGCACCCCCGCTACAACCCTGTTCCCGATCATCGTCCGACCGCTCCGCTTCCCCAGAAGGCGCACCCGAAATCTCTTTATCCTCCCTGCTCCACGCCAGGACGACGACTGTCCTGCCAACCGCAGTTCTCCGGTTGGGCAATGGCTCGAAATCCTTCGAGACCCGCGTCCTTCTCGATGCGTGTGCGGCTGAGAGCCGCATCAATCGCTCCTTTGCCCGGTCCCTGGGGTTAGCTGTGACCAAGGTCGGGGTCGACCAAGCCTGTACGGCCGTCCTCGAGTCGAGGTCCGACGAGACGTTCCGACGGAACGTTATATTCCGGGTCGAAGAGGACTTGCTCATCCGCACTCCCATCCGGGAAGTGGCGGCGCCGGTTCGGGAGAAATTCGCCACCCTGATCCTGGCCGACCCCTATTTCTATCGGCCGGCGTCGGTGTCCGTGGTACTCGGGGCAGACCTCTATCCGGAGGTCATCCAACCAGGCTGTGTGCCCGGTCATAGCGGTACTCCCGCAGCCCAGAGCACCGTGTTCGGATGGGTCGTCTCCGGCTCCTGTGGGATCTAGGCGCTCCAGAACGTTGCCGTCCCCCGTCCGTTATATGTCCAGGGTGGCAATTGCAACATGTTGCAAGGGGGGCGGTATGTTCACGCCACCGGGTGAACAGCAGTGAGCGGCGAAGAGCAGTGAAGAGTGAGGAGGGTTTTTTGATCCTCGGTATCTACGGTCACACCAGGAGGGGTGACTGGGTTTTTCTAATGGGCATCGCCATTATTCCGAATCGAGATTTTCACCCGAACACCCGTTCATCTCCTTTAATTGTTAATTTGCGATTTGTTAATCACTTTCAACCCGAACCATCTCCGTGTGTGCCGGGTTACCTGTGAATACTATATAAATAATAAAACCTACGTTTATTTAACCGAAGTTTTTCGTGCGTTTTAATTCACCACTCGCTCACCACAAACTGAAGAAATTGGCACCCGCCAACTCCTTGTATTTCATTTGGATCCTTCCGCCCCCCCACGAACAGCTACAATAATTATATCGTTCGCTGTAAGGTTGAATTTCATAAGAACCCCAATAGATTTTACAACTTTGTTAATTCCAAAAGACGCTCTAATGTACTACCTTCCACCTTCAGACTTAATGACCAGACTGCTAATAATGATTCAGATATTGCAGATCTGTTTGCTAAATTCTTTCAGTCGACTTATTCTACTACTATTTCGGATCCCACACCCTATCCCTTTTCAATCCCACATTTAAATTGTATGTTTTTTCCTAGTATTACTGAAGACTGTATTATCTCTAGCTTGTCATCTATGACGTCTTCCTTCGTTCCCGGTCCTGATAATATACCTAGTTGCATCCTTAAAATGTGTTCGATATCCTTATCTAAGCCTTTGTCTCGGTTATTCTTTGTATCGAGTGAGATTTGTAGCTTTCCCGATATTTGAAAGGAGTCTTTTATTATTCCGCTTTTTAAAAAGGGTAGCAAATCGGATGTTTCTAACTACCGTGGCATTGCCAAACTTTCGGCAATACCAAAGCTGTTTGAGAAAATTATTACGTCTTCCCTTCAACACCTATCCAGATCCACTATTTCTCCTTGTCAGCATGGCTTCATGAAAGGTCGTTCGTCGCTTACTAACCTTTTAGAATTGACTACCCTTGTACACCATGGCTTCCGTAAAAAGTGTCAAAATGATGTTATTTATACTGACTTTAGTAAGGCTTTCGATACGGTTGATCATTCTATGCTTCTCGCGAAACTTAACATCATGGGTTTTTCCCCAAAACTGTTGGCTTGGTTAAAGTCGTATCTTATTGGCAGAACCCAAAAGGTGTCTTTTCGTTCCTCGATATCTAAAACTGTTCGAGTTACGTCAGGTGTACCCCAAGGCAGTCATCTGGGCCCACTGTTATTTACATTGCTTATAAATGATTTGCCTTTGACCTTGGCTCATTCGCGCGTGCTCATGTTTGCGGATGACGTCAAGATTTGTTATTCCTATAATGATCCTTCTTTCCAACAGTACTTGCAATCAGATCTCGATGCGTTCTGTGATTGGTGCCACGTTAATAAATTACACCTTAATGCCTCTAAGTGTTCTTTTATGACTTTCAGTCGTTTGTCTCCGTTCCTAGCTCATTACTCTATTAAGACTGTTCTGTTAGATTGTGTACCATCGTTTAAATCCTTAGGCGTTATGTTTGACCCAAAACTTTCATTTAATGTTCATATTTCTTCAATTGTCAATAGAGCATGCAGCCTTCTTGGCTTCATTAAACGTTGGGCCAAAGAATTTGATGATCCCTATGTAACAAAGGTTTTTTACAATTCGTTAGTTCGCCCAGACAGTTATTGCAGGGAATTTGCAACGAAGTCAAACCAAAATTTTCCGAGTATTTACAGATGCCTATCATAATAAGCCCGATACTACTATCACCAGGCCAGCTTCGGGTTCATCTGAACCAACTTAAGACACATCTTCTGTTTGGTAAAAGGGAATGAGGAGAGTCCAAGAGAAACTGCAACGACTGATCCTGTCTGTCAAGCGAAGCCCGCTTGGCCAAGATCCGTTGCCTCTTCACCTGGACTGAGCCTTGAGATCAGTGACTGACTTCGTCTGCAGGAGAATAACTCATCCTGCCGAAGTCCACTGATCCTTCGGCTCCACTCTTAAATGTTATGCGACAAAGGAAAAGGGGAGGGGAAAAGGGTAGGCATAGTTTTAGTAACCGAAAGAAAATCCAAAACGGGTCAACTGATAAGAGCACAGATTTTTATTTGTAATTAATTATATTTTCAACATTATTTATTCGTTTGGGTCCCTACCGCACTCAAGCTAGAAAGGGTCTTAGGAAATGGGCTCACCTGATTATCCTAGTTCCACTCACTAAGGTCTTGGTTTCTGCAGTTGCTTTTTTTGTACTTGTCACTTTGATGGTCACTTGCGAAGTCATTTCTCTCTAATTCTATGTCTCTGTTCAAACCCACCCTTCTCTGCCTATTTATATCCTAACGGTGAAAACATTCGATGCGTCTTGTGCTTTGGCACGCGTCACGATCTCCGTCCCTCTTTTTCACTTTCGATTTTCTTATTGTCTCCTTGGTGTCGGCATGCAGCGTGACGTCCGCTGTCGAGAGGTTGCGCTCTCCGCGACGCGTCGGCGCTGCGGCCACACGAAGACGGTGGTTAGAAAGAGAGAGACGTTGATCGTGACCATTGGCTGTCAGAAACAAAAGAACTACCGTTAGCTTTGAGAGTAGTAATTTAATGTGCCCTCCATGAAATAAAAACAAAAAGGAAAATAACAAAAAGGCCCCACATGGGCGTAGTTAACTTAATGATTAATGTGATTCGTCACAAACCCATTTTCCGCAACTATCTTCAACATCCTTTTAAGTTTCATTAGACATGGTATAATCGTCTATATACATCACTGCATCCCCATTCTTCACTGATTCTCTCATCACTGCCATTATATATCGTGTAAAAACTGCGGGGGAGTTGGAAATTCCGAATGATGCATTTAGACATTCATACTGACCATTCTGCGTTACGAATGCTGTGTACTTCTGAGACTTTTTCTCAACAGGATCATGAAAAAAACGTTCGTTAGATCTAGAGTAGTATAAACTAACGCACGATGAAGTTTGTTTACACAGTATCCATCTGTGGCATATGAAAATTATCTCGGACCAGTTTCTCATTTAGCTTTGTGCAATAGCAGCACAGACGCTTTTCCCCATTCTTCTTTGTTACAAGTACAACAGGCGAAGCATATTTGGAAAAAGTTTGCCTTATTATTTTCTCCTTCAACCATTCCTGTACTGTGCTATCAACAATTTTCTGATCAGATTTTGCTACACCCCTAAGATGCTGATAAACAGGCAACTCATCCGTTAGTACAATCTTCATCTGTATGAGAGTGCTTGTATTTCTAAAAGTTTTGTAACTTCTAATCAACTGCTTCACTTCACTGGCGATTTCTACACTGATATGTGAAAAGTCACTCTTGACTTCCACTTTG
Source organism: Drosophila willistoni (assembly GCF_018902025.1). Taxonomy (NCBI): domain Eukaryota; kingdom Metazoa; phylum Arthropoda; class Insecta; order Diptera; family Drosophilidae; genus Drosophila; species Drosophila willistoni. Next base: position 251,173 of record NW_025814176.1, on the reverse strand, counting down.
CTTCGTTCTGCACTATTTATACACATTCTTTCAAATTCCTTTAATAATTCAGCACAAGATCCTTTCGACTTACACAGTGATTTTTTTCACTTGATGCTCACAAACATTGTGCCTTCCTTTGTCACATGCAAATCGACGTGATCCAGTAGAACCATAGTTCTACATAAAATTGACTCATATGCCATGTCCTCATCAGGAACGATATGAAATCCAATTTCCATCTGAATTTCTTCTATCTTGACAGTTATGCAAAAACTACCAAAGGTTATCACGTGACTTCTACATATGCCTGTAAGGCTCTCGTAAAGTGCTAAATTTCGATGCTTGATTGCACATACGCCGATAAAACGTCTCTGCGCGTTCTCAGACACCAATTAGAAATGGACAGGCAAGGCGAGCTAGACTTAATGCAGTACTATGATGAGGTCGAGAAGAAACTCACTCTTATCACGAATAAAATTGCCATGGCGCATGAGGAGCAAGCAGCGGTCATTCATATTACAGAAATTAGGAGCGATGCTCTGCACGCCTTCATGGCAGGGCTGAGGAGGAGTCTTAAGCCACTGGTTATACCAGCACAGACCAAAGATTTGCTGTCGGCTTTAGCACTGGCTGGTGAGACTGAAAATAGCATAGAAAGGAGCATATTCGCTGCTACGTATGCTAAAGCAGTTGAAGAGTTTACGGGAAAGCAGGGCCAAAATAAACCCCAACAAGGTCCGCAGGGACCAGCCTTAAATAATAAACAAAGTCGAGCCCAAGACCAAAATGCGATCGATGGTAAAGTCCACAGTAGCGCCACTTACGGCGAAACTCTAAAGAGACAGAACGCATGAGAGCGTATGACCGGGCAGAGTCGCCAGAAAGTTAACAACATTTCTCAGAAAGCCTCGGCCCAAGGCCAATAACAAGCGAGTATAGCAGAAACCGCTGTCGCCGATGCTAGCGATAAGAACGACTCTATACCGGACAATGATTTGTTAAATTTTTTAGGGAACGCTCCCAATTTCCGTTCGTTTAGCGACAATTGGCTGGTAGAAAACTAAAAGTCTTAATTGACACTGGGGCGGAATTATGTAAAACCGTAAAGGAGTTAAGAAATAAAACACTTGTCGACACCCCATTTACTGTGAACTCAATACACGGGTCCAGTAAAATTAAGGAAAAATGCTTCATGAGAATTTTCGGTAAGAATGCCCCGTTTTTCGCTTCGATCTGCTAACGCAGGCAGGGGTAACCCTAAACATTCATAGCGGTAGTATAACATATCGCAATACGACAGAAGCATTACAACACCATACTTGGGATACTGTTAATTTCATACGCATTGGTAACATAACATAACATAACAATGGTTCCTGATAGCGTAAGAGAGGAATTAAAAAATTTAATACATAACAGGATCGGCGTATTTTCGACCTCTTACGAGGCATAGCCATATAGCACTTCAGTCATTGCTTTAATTCACACAATAGACAGTCAAGAAGTGTACCCCTAGCTGTATCCATAACCTATGTGTTGGTGTTTAGATTATATAAAATAAGATAACATTAAGACAATTATGATGTAGAACAAATGGAAATGTATGTCAAGATAAGTATGTAACCCGATTGTAGATATCGATGGCTCATCAGTCATAAGTAGATCTGATATGGTCAGCAGTTAACAATAAAGATCTAGTTAATTAAGCTGCTATGGTTAGCTATTATCAATTTTTTTTTTTTTTTTGTTCTATATTTATTTGCAATCTATTTTAGAAGGACAAAAAGCGAATTAAGCAAAGGAGGTTAACAATAACTTGAGGTGTGGTAATATATATATGGTAGGAAAAGAGATAGAAAAATAAAAAGGTAGGAGATATTGGGCAGTTATGACAAATTACAATGTTTCAAACTTCCAAATATTTCATGTTCAGCTAAATGGGTTGCGGCCCGTCCACAAATTTATAGGGTTCACCAGTCCTGGTCTTGCCTGAAGGGAAGGTCCAGGGGGTGACATCTTTTGAGACGCCCTATTTGGGTGCTGTTATCTAGCCGGGCGACTGCCAGAATTTTGTCATGCATCTCCAACCTAGAGCAGTGCTTACTGATGGAATGTTCAGGTCTCTGTGGATGACCAAGTTGCGAACGAATGGAGGCGCACCAACTATTTTACGGAGCAGCTTGCTCTGGAAGCGCTGTAGGATGTCCACGTTCGAATCTGAGGCCGTGCCCGAGAGCTGAATGACATTAGTCCACACCGGTTTCATGATGGCCTTGTACAGCAGCACCTTATTGCGAATGCTGAGCTGTGACTTGCTGCCGATTAGCCACTGCATCCTAGCCAGCTTCACGTTGAGTTGAGTACTCTTGGCTTTAAGGTGCGCCTTCCAATTAAGTCGCCTGTCCAGAGTGAGGCCCAGATACCTGACCGAGTCCACGCTCGGGAGAAGCGTCCCATGAAGACTGACCGGGCAGTCGAGTCTGCGTGTGGCGAAAGTCATAGGCAGCGGCTTACCTGTATTTACCGTGATGTTCCACCTGCTTAGCCAGGGCTCAAGTATGAGCAGTTGATCCGGTATGATCTCTGAAGCCTCAGTGGGGTTTGGTGCGCTGGCAATGAATACAGTGTTGTCTGCATGTGAGGCAATCAGGAGTTGCGGGTGTTGCAGCACTGGAAGGTCAGTAGTGAATAGGGTGTATAGTATAGGGCCCAGTACACTGCCCTGAGGGACGCCCGCTTTGATGCGCTCTATTCTTGATAAAGAGCTCTCTCACCTAACGTAGAACCGCCTGTCCGAGATGTATGATTACTGTACCATGTAGTACGGGGCGGGGAGGAGCAGCTTTATTTTGTACAGGAGCCCATCATGCCAGACTCGATTGAAGGCCTGCTTCACGTCCAGAAAGACAGCGGAGGAATACCGCTTGTCTTCGAAAGCATAGAGCACCTTCTGCACGATGCGATGGCATTGCTCAGGAGTGCCATGGTGTTTCCGGAATCCAAACTAGTGTTCTGGGATCGTGTTTCCTTCGTCCAGTAGCGGCAACACTCTGGCCAAAAATATTCTTTCGAATATCTTAGAAAGTATTGCCAGCATACTGATCGGACGATACGAGGTTACTTCATTCTCGGGTTTTCTAGGTTTAGGAATCATTATAATCTCTGCGCACTCCCGTTGGGTCGGGAAGTGGCAGAGATCAAAGATCCTGTTGAAAATGTTGGCTAGTAGCTGGATCACTCTCGGCGGTAAGCATTTGATGGTGATTGGGCTTTTGGTTGTCTTGAGGCAGTCAATTTCCAATTTAATTTCCTCTGGTGTGACTCTCCTCACTACATCTGCACCATAGACCATTTGGTCCTCGGATGGGGACTTTCCTGACGGTGGGCCTTTTTAAGTATTTTGTGGCTTTCCAAAGATTGTGGTCATGTTGGTTTGGCCCCAGTTCTTGGAGTTATGCGGCAGTGGCTTCATTGCGGGCTTCAAAATAAAGCGTTTTTAGTTCCTTCGGGGCACGGTTGAGGGCCTTTTTGACTAGAGGGTTACGGCGAGTTGCTAGACACGTCTCAAACGTCTTTTCACCCGTTGATCTCGTCAGACCAGGCGAACATGTCCCTCTTAGGTGTTGGTTGGTGTCTGCTGTTAGTTGGAGGGCTAAAGGCGCAAGCAACTTCGCAGATGTCTCGGGTAAGCTTTTCCACAATCTAGTCGATGTCCTCTCCACTGTTGAGGCAGGCGTTAGGCTCAGTGACGTCTGGCTGGACTATTGAGGCATTTTATGATCTCGAACCATATTGGGCCGACCTGAAGACATTTTCAGATGGAGTAGTAAAGGTTGGAGAAATATGCGTGTTAATGAAGGTTCAAGAGGCATGCACCGCAATGCAGTGACACTTCGAGCATGTCAACTCAGAGCTACTAACAGAAAATGATCTCTTTCACATAGAACACCAACGACGATAGCCTTTAGATATAATTGGGAACATTGCGAACGGTTTATTTGGTGTGCTGGACTCAAAGTATGCAACAGAGATGTCAGGCACCATACGAAAAGTTAAATCAAATGAAGACTACTTATTGAACTTGCTACAAAATCAGACATCTGTAATTTACTGAACGATAAAAAGCTTCTGTTCTCTGACGTGACGGTCGTGTTTTTGCATAGCTCCTGAGTTTTTATTAATATTTATTGTTTTCTCTCAATTTTTAGTTGTGCTTAGTTTGTTTACGCTTTCGCTGGTGTTGCTTGCTGACACACTTGTGTTTTATTTTCATAATTCGCCAAATTAAATAGTTTAAACAGTTTTTTCTGTTTCGTGATTAGTGTTTGGTGCATTTAATTTTTTTTCCTTTTTATTTTTCTCTCTCGTCATTGCTTCTGCAGTCAACCATCATTGCTAGTGGTTTTGTTGTTCCCTCTGCTTTGTGGTTGTGCTCAGCTTCTCTCCCGCGTAATCACTTTTGTAAGGCCGCCTCTCAAAGCTAGGCTTATAACTGTTCTTGCACTCTCTCTTGTGCTGTGCACTTTAGCTATCTCTTTGTTTTATTTGTAATTATTGAATTTTTATCGATAATTAACTTTGTGCTGTTTATTTAAATTTTAAATTTATATATATAAATTTATTTATTTTTTTGCCTTGTGTTTCTTTTGGCTTTTCAATGGCTGGTTGTCTACCTACTTGCAAGCATTCTGATCGTTTTGATGATCAGTATAGAGCAATATCTTGTTGGCTTTGCGATAATCTTATTCGCTTAAAATGTGCTGGCCTCAATGGCCGCGACTACGACAAATTTTATGGTTTGTCTGTGTCTAAGCCTGAGCTTGGCTTAATGCGCTGGACTTGCCCATCTTGTGCCAGTCAGCAGCTTGATTTTTGCCGTATATATAGGGATCTTCGTTTAAAGTTTCTTTCTATAAACAAACTGGCCAAACAGCTGTCTAACGAGTGTGACTCAAGCGTACATTTATTGTCGCAATTCAAGTTTGTTCCACCTTCTGAGAAGTTGCCCAAGAAATGTACCCTTGAGTTGCCTCGTAAGCAGTATTGGGCCGACTGCATTTTACTTTCGCATTTTACCATTTTACTTTCGCCTACTCCATCTTCTTGAAGTACCCATTACAAGCCCTGGTGTACCTTAATCTATCCCTCATGGGAACTCTGCTCAATCATGGATCATGCTGGCTCTCAATCACTTGCGGATTCCAATGCTACTCCGCCTCCACTAACTGTAGTGCCTCATCGCAAACAATTTTTTATCTCTAGGCTAGCTCCAGAGTCTTCTGAGTCATCTGTGGCAGCTTATATTGGTAATATATGCCCTGCTAAGGTTTTGATTCAAAAGTTTAAGTTTTCTAGGCCTCGCGAAATCTCCTCTTTTAAAATTACAGTACCATATTAGTATTTCTCAGCTATGGTTGACACTAATTTCTGGCCAGAGGGCTTAGTTGTACACGAGTTTGCGCCCAATAAGCGCTGCCGTCATTTGCCTGTCCACCTTCCTAATTTATCTTCTGCCTCAAAAAACTAATAACGTGTAGTCTTTGCATTCATTATCAAAATGTAAAAGGACTTCTTACCAAGCTCGCGAACCTGTTCTGTGATAGCCAAACCTTTTTGGCTGACATAGTAGCTTTCTATGAAACTTGGCTTAACTCCTCTATTTTGGATAATGAAATTCTTTCTAATAACTTTATTTCTTATAGGCTTGATCGTGCTGGTCGTCGTGGCGGTGGAGTACTCATTGCTGTTAACTCGAATCTGTGTTCAAGTGTTGTGCCGATTGATCTGCCCTTAGGTGTTGAGTTTATTTGCATTGAAGTTACATGTTCTAACTTTAGCTTATATATTTCTTGTTCATATATTCCTCCACCTTCTGATATCATGACCTATGCACCATGCTGATGCTTTGCAAACTATTTTTAATCGTCTTAAAGATCGTGATTTCCTTATAGTTTTAGGTGATTTCAACTTGCCTAATAATTCTTGGCTTCTTGATGATAATCTATCTTTCTTAATTCCTTCATCTCAACATGTTTTTCTGGATGGCCTACTTGAATGTCCGCTATATCAGTTGAATTCTTTCCTTAACTCTTCTAAAAGAATCCTTGATCTTGTTTTTGTCTCTGATCCCACTGTTAGTGCTGTATCCGAACACAGCCTCTAGTGAAACCTGAAGATCCTTATCACCCTACCGTTGAAGTTACTATTTCTTACAATTCCGTTATTCTTCATTTAATAACATCGCAAATTCTCGTCGTAGATGTTTCGTAAACCAAATTTCAATCTTCTTAATAGCCTTATTTTCTCTTTTGATTGGTCATTTCTATTTGAGTGCTGCGATATAGATTGTGCAGTGAAGTTTCTACTCTGCTCTTAATTCTCTAATTGATAAATGCGTTCCTTATGTGAATGTCTCTACCGTCTCGAGCGCGCCAGTCTGGTTTACACATAGGCTCTCTAAATCTCAATAACATTAAATCGAGATATTTCAAAAGATTTAAAAAAACTGGTTCGCGACTTGACTATGCAAATTACTGTATAGCCAAATCTCAATTTTGTCTTTTAAATATCCAATGCTACAATAATTATATCGTTCACTGTAAGTTGAATTTCATAAGAACCCCAATAGATTTTACAACTTTGTTAATTCCAAAAGACGCTCTAATTGTACTACCTTCCACCTTCAGACTTAATGACCAGACTGCTAATAATGATTCAGATATTGCAGATCTGTTGCTAAATTCTTTCAGTCGACTTATTCTACTACTATTTCGGATCCCACACCCTATCCCTTTTCAATCCCACATTTAAATGTATGTTTTTTCCTAGTATTACTGAAGACTGTATTATCTCTAGCTTGTCATCTATGACGTCTTCCTTCGTTCCCGGTCCTGATAATATACCTAGTTGCATCCTTAAAATGTGTTCGATATCCTTATCTAAGCCTTTATCTCGGTTATTCTTTGTATCGAGTGAGATTGTTGCTTTCCCGATATTTGAAAGGAGTCTTTATTATTCCGCTTTTTAAAAAGGGTAGCAAATCGGATGTTTCTAACTACCGTGGCATTGGCAAACTTTTGGCAATAACAAAGCTGTATGAGAAAATTATTACGTCTTCCCTTAAAAGCCTATCCAGATCCACTATTTCTCCTTGTCAGCATGGCTTCATGAAAGGTCGTTCGTCGCTTACTAACCTTTTAGAATTGACTACCCTTGTACACCATGGCTTCTGTAAAAAGTGTCAAAGTGATGTTATTTATACTGACTTTAGTAAGGCTTTCGATACGGTTGATCATTCTATGCTTCTCGCGAAACTTAACATCATGGGTTTTTCCCCGAAACTATTGGCTTGGTTAAAGTCGTATCTTATTGGCAGAACCCAAAAGGTGTCTTTTCGTTCCTCGATATCTAAAACTGTTCGAGTTACGTCAGGTGTACCCCAAGGCAGTCATCTGGGCCCACTGTTATTTACATTTGTTTGTGGAGGGGCGGAAGGACCCGAATAAGCCTGAAGTGATTGGCGGGTGCCAATTTCTGCAGGGGTCTGGTGAGTGAGTAATGCAATTAAAACGCGCGAGAACTTCGTTTAAGATTAATTCTGGTTTATTTCTATTTATGTTACATGTTAGGTGTCCCGACACACACGAGAATGTGGCGTGAACAACATTGTTTATAAATGATTTGCCTTTGGCCTTGGCTCATTCGCGCGTGCTCATGTTTGCGGATGGCGTCAAGATTTGTTATTCCTATAATGATCCTTCTTTCCAACAGTACTTTCAATCAGATTTCGATGCGTCTGTGATTGGTGCCACGTTAATAAATTACACCTTAAGGCCTCTAAGTGTTCTTTTATGACTTTCAGTCGTTTGTCTCCGTTCCTGGCTCATTACTCTATTAAGTCTGTTCTGCTAGATTGTGTACCATCGTTTAAAGACTTAGGCGTTATGTTTGACCCAAAACTTCATTTAATGTTCATATTTCTTCAATTGTCAATAGAGCATGCAGCCTTCTTCGCTTCATTAAACGTTGGCCAAAGAATTTGATGATCCCTCTGTAACAAAGGTTTTATACACGGTCTTAATTGGAACCCGAGTCTTCGCCTACCTTCTTATTCTTACAGACTTCTTCTTATTAATCTTCCTTCACTTTACAACCGTAGGCTCGTTTTTGGCATTCTCTTTCTCCATAAACTAGTCAACGGCGAAGTCATTTCTACTAATTTACTAGATACGCTATATTTTTGTGTTCCCTCACGTCGGACCAGAAACTTTTTTCCTATCACCTTATTAGATGTCAGACTAACTACTCTCTTCACGAACCTTTTCATGTTCGTTGCCAATCTTTTTACAACCTTTCTCACCTAATTCTCCTCATCTTTCTGTCACTTCTCTTCGCGCTATACTTTTTAATCATCTACAGCGAAACCATTGAAAATATTCTAGACTTGGATTAGCTGCAACTCATCCCTGACCACATTGGCTGTGAATCGGGGCATAGCTGGCACCTTATGCAAATAAAACACCTCCACCGGGTCGGGGATGTTTAGTTGTGTATATAGCTAAGCTATCTTCTTCAATTAATAACTATCTGTCTTAAGCTTAAGCTTTTTTGTCGACTGCTGTGTTAGTTGACGTAAATAAATAAATAAATCAATCAATAAATATATATGGTTGGAAAATATATAGAAAAATAAAAAGGTAGGAGATATTGGGTAGTTATGACAAATTCCAAAATATTTCATGTTCAGCTAAATGGGTTGCGGCCCGTCCACAAATTTGTAGGGTTCACCAGTCCTGGTCTTGCCTGAAGGGAAGGTCCAGGGGGTGACATCTTTTGAGACGCCCTATTTGGGTGCTGTTATCTAGCCGGGCGACTGCCAGAATTTTGTCATGCATCTCCAACCTAGAGCAGTGCCGAGTGCCATATCTTTTAATTTCGCTGCTTACTGATGGAATGTTCAGGTCTCTGTGGATGACCGAGTTGCGAACGAATGGAGGCGCACCAACTATTTTACGGAGCAGCTTGCTCTGGAAGCGCTGTAGGATGTCCACGTTCGAATCTGAGGCCGTGCCCGAGAGCTGAATGACATAAGTCCACACCGGTTTCATGATGGCCTTGTACAGCAGCACCTTGTTGCGAATGCTGAGCTGTGACTTGCTGCCGATTAGCCACTGCATCCTAGCCAGCTTCACGTTGAGTTGAGTACTCTTGGTTTTAAGGTGCGCCTTCCAATTAAGTCGCCTGTCCAGAGTGAGGCCCAGATACCTGACCGAGTCCACGCTCGGGCCGATTGCGCTAGCAATAGCATTTGCAGTACCATTTTAACAGACTTGGTGAAACCTTCATTAAGTGAAAAGATTTGGGCAACTCAGGCAACCAATCTCTCAACAACAAGGAAACCGGTCGACCAGACTACTTTTTTTGTACGCTTTGGACACAATACAATCCTAAACGAGGGCACAATTTGGTGAACATTCCATATCAATCTAGGGTCTCGACTAAGAAATCGCAATTGATTAACTTGGCAATCATTGCGTAGCATATGCATTCAATTTGGCGACAAATTGGCATTCAATTTAATTTACCTAGTGTACTTGCTCAGTAACCCAAGTAGTACGCACGAGGACTATAGTTTTGGCATCAGTCAGCAATTTTTGAAAAGATATAACAAATAAAAGAAACTCAAAAAATCGGGTTCACTGTCGTGGCGTTTATCAGTGTAAAAATAATAGGTATATTGGAAATAAAATTAACTATTGTAAAAAACTAAACAAAAAGGCGCATTCGATTTATTTCTTATTCTTATTTGTGCCACACTTGACCAATTTAAGGAACGAGTCGGAGCGTTCCCTGTCTTTGACAAAATAAATAAACACCCTTCGGGCCAAGTACTAGTACAAATAAGCAAGTACATAAGAATATAAAAAAAACATGGAGGAGTTTTGTAAACAGCAGACATAACGAGGGGTGGCAATTATGAGACTCATCGGCTAGCTGAAAATCCAGCCGAAGCCGGATATAATATAACTACGTTTGTGGCCGCAGAAAATACAATGCTGAAATTCTTTGTGGCACCAGTAGAAAAATTAGTGATACAACCACCGAGTGTATTGCAATCGATACAATCATTGCAACTACCCAAAATTCCCATTCTAAAATTTTGATGGGGATTATCGGAAATGGCAACAATTAGATGACATCTATAAAAAGGTGGTTCATGAGTCAAATGAATCCACAACAGAGAAAATCAAACCTTTCTGGAGAAGCAGAGAAATTGATACGGCACCTGGAGTTAACAGAAGCTAATTACAACCCTGCTTGGTCAGTGTTGCAGGAACGAATTAATAACAAACGAGTTCTAGTAACAGCCATACTGACAAAGCTATTTGTTTTGTAGGCGGGATGAACTTCCTTCTTAGTTCGGGCAGCTAAATAAATTTTCTCCTATTAAGGTCTTCCTTCAAAAATGGGGACATGCAGAAATTTTATATCACTTGTTCGTTTATTCACTTTTCAAGTTGAACTAATTCTAGCTTATCTAAGATCGGGAAATAAGACCCGCTTGGAGCGAAGTTGGGGAGTTCTTATCGTGGGGAGAGCGGTGGGCATCATCGGGAGTGCGGCGAGAGGTTAAAGCTCCTGCCTCCCTTAACACTTGAGTTGCCCGTTGGGCATAAACATGCTCCCCCCCTTGCAGGAGTGGAAGGCTAATGGCACGCTCCGGACAGGGTCCAGTCGAATACTGTGCGCATCGCGATTAGCCGCCCGCCAACTCCGGGAAGACTCCCCTCCAACATGACCTCCGTCATCACGTCCGCGCCTAGGACCAAGGACACTGACGACGGTCGATGGAGAGTGTCGTCCGCCAGGCTTATGCCCTTAAACCTTTTGGCAATTTGCGGGTCCAACGGAGAGCTTAGAGTTCGGTAGCACAGGCCATCGACCACCTTCAGAATTGCCTCCAGTAGCCATCCTTCGCTGATCGGGGACCGCATCACTGCTACCACCTCTTGCTCCTCCCCGATATTGACAGCTGTCAATTTACAGACCGTGGCCTGAGACGTCGCCATCGACGATACCACCGAGCAAGGATCCACGAGGCCCTTCACATCGAAGGTTTTCCCCCCCTGTCTCGAGGCGTACTATCGTCGTTGGCATCAAGTGTGGATTGTGGTGCTGCAGGATTGTGGCCAGTGTCAGCTTAGGATCCGACGCTGGCGTTGGTGCGATCCTTTGTCTGGAGGACTCACGCGTGATGCGGCGTAAGACGGATCACGAAGTGCGTCGTTTTGGCTCCTCGTGGAAATGGAGTAACGTGTTGTGGTCTTCTTTACATATGCGGCACCTATCACCGATAGGCCAGACAATTGGCGCAGTATTTATTGCCAAGCACTGCCCTCATCCTCTTTTCCACGTTCAGCCGCAGGAAGCGACGACATCGCTTCAGAGGATGGATTCCGCGACAGACTCCGCAACAGCTGCCGAAACAAATAACGAAGAAAGCTGATTAATGTAGGACTTTACAATACACATATTACTATTGGCAACTCGGCCCTTCTTATTAGGGAGGAAGGACCTGCTGCTGGACGCCACTGCAATTTCACGTGGAGCGGTTGAATTCTTTCTTCTGGAGGAAGAAAGATCAGCTTCGCGACTGGTCACTTTACCGCGAGCGGTAAGCAGGGTACGTCTGGTGGATTCGCCCGAGACGCCATTCATTAAATAGAAGGTTGTCGTCCTTGAGTACCACCAGATCGCCCACTTCAAAATTCTTGCAAGGGAATCGCCACTTATTTCGCTCTATCTTAGCAAGCAGAGTAGGTGTACTTTTGGTTGGAAGTGGCCTTATAGCCCGAGGACAGATTGATGGCAATAGTGGGATAAGATTTTCTTCTGGGTAGACCTTAGGAAATATTTTCAAGCACTCTGGATGCACCTACGAAGTTTTTACCGTTGTCGGACTGCACTTGCTTGGGACGTTTCGGTACTTAAATCCGAAGTTGCCTCAAGATGAATGGCTTTGGTAGATAAAAAATTATCAGCAACTTCGGACAGGACAAAAGCTTCAATCTCTATCTGGACTGGAGGTCCATGCGATGACCAAATGCTTACGTGACAGACCTTCAAGGTTCTATTGACCTTCCCGTTAATGCCTGTCGCCACGGCCCTGACAGTTTGGATTGGCAACTTCATGAGCCGGAACATTCTTTCGGATATAAAATTGGCTTCCGAACCCGGTCTAATAACGCCCGTGAAGGATAAGTAGTGCTCTTGTGCCAAAAGTCCACGATGGCTGTACCTAGCAATTTATCTCGTATTGACCTTGCCTCATAGGTAAAGTATGACCGGACAATAGAGCGTATTGTGACGCCCCTTGCATGTGAAGCAATTGTGTTGACTCGGGCAATCTTTTACTTGATGCTCCCTTGCGAAACAGTACAGACAAAGAGACTTTTTCTTTATGTATGCCAACCTCCCTGTCACCGGGATCTGAAGGAAGCGGGGACATCGACGCAGCGGGTGATTCTCCTTCATGCAGAGATCACAGGACTTTGCTTTGGTGGTCACCTTGGCCTCAAATGTATTAGACTTTCTGGTGGCTGGAAGTGGATTTCGCGGAGGTTTCGATGTGGAAACCGAAATAGCCATTGCAGTTGTATTTTCAACCGCTTCAAGCGTACGAAACCGCTCGGTGAGGAATTCGTCCATCGTTTGCCACTCTGGAATGGCAGTCTTATCACCAAGAGATTGTTCCCACAGTGGAATGGTGGTTTTCATCAATTTAATGGAACAGAAAAATAAGAACATGACATCCCACGTAATGACTGGCAGGCCACAGTGCTCAAAAGCACGAATGGATGCCTGCAGAGCATTCTGGTGATCTCTTAATGCCTTTCTGGGACTGGTCAAGAAATGCTCGGAAATGGCTGTTCACGATAATTCGCTCATTTGCGAAACGCTCCACAAATCGTGGTGTACAAGTTGCTGCGCACTCAGGCCGCGGCTAGGGAGATCTGCTGGATTATCCTCTGAGCGGACATGATTCCATGGGGTGCTATTGGTTGCCGTCACAATTTTAGCTACCCGATTAGCGACAAACATTGTCCATGTGTAGGGTGGCTTATTTAACCACGACAGTACGACGGTGGAATCTGACTAATAAAATGCCTCAGCATTATCAACTGGATAATGTGGAAGAACTGCAGCTGCCAGTTCAGCTAGGAAATCAAGGCGGGGCAATCAAACCATCTTAACTGGGGCACGTAAATTACGGCACCATAAGCCCGCTGTGACGCATCACAAAAACAATGGAATTGGATGTCGGAAGTCGCATATGAAGAACCCACAGCGGAATTCGGATCTGGTCAAGAAAGGAGTAGCCCTTTGTAAAGTCCTGCCACCTGTGATGGAGTTCACTGGGCAATTAATCATCCCATCCTAACTCTTGTAGCCAAAGCTCTTGCATAAACACCTTGGCTTGAATTACAAAGAGAGCCAGCCAGCCAGCGGGATCTAATAACTTGGCGATTTGCCCGAGGACTTCTCGCTTAGCATAGGCTGACTTGATATCTTAAGGAGAGAAGCTCATCCGTGTTCGCTTTCCATCGGATTCCAAGTGTTTTTGCTAGACGTCCACTTACGCAAAGGAAAGCCAGCTGAACCAATAGCGTCTTGAAGTTTATTGACCATTGCGACTGCAGCTTCTTCAGTGTGAGCCCCTGCAATTACATCATCAACATACATATAGGACTTGATAATATCGCTAGCCAACGGAAATTTGGATTGTACATTACTTACGAATTGCTGAAGTACTCGGATGACCAAGAACGAAGCACAGTTAATGCCAAACGTGACGGAATTGAGCTCGTCACCACCAAGATGACCCTCTTTGTTTCTTTTTTTAGCAGACGTTGACGATACTATGCGCAGTACGTTCAACTGGCCCCTACGACACCAGGACAAAGCCTTTTACGCGCGAGCCAAGCAGATAACTGATATCACCAATTAGGAGCTTGTGCATAAAATTGACACCAAGCATAATTCTACGGTTAGTTAGGGACGGAAGGTTAATCAAGGGCAGTCTACTAGAATACGAAGGCAAATTGACATTGCGATCCCAGCTTAAGCCACGAAGAGCAAATAGCAAGAACTGCTTTTGAACGGGTTCTAGTGCGACTCATATTGAGGTGACCAAATGCAAGATCCATACTCTAAAATAGGACGGACAAGCGAAGTAAAAAGAACTTTAGTTGTATAGGGGTCATCAAATTCTTCTGACCATCTTTTAATGAAACCCAGGAAACTCATGGCCTTTGCGACCGTGGTGGAAATATGGGTGTTAAAATTTAACTTATGGTCCCTAAGTACGCCCAAATCATTGATATTATTTAGACGTTCTAAAGGACTATTGTTTAGAAAATAAGTGACCAGTTGAGGAGAGTTACGAAAAAAAGTTATTACCTTACATTTGGTAGTGTTAAGATTTAGTAGATTAAGCTGGCACCAGGATTGAAAGTTTTTAAGATCAGCTTGTAGCCGACTAAATGAATCTGTATCTTTATAAGTAAGACAAAGCTTGACATCGTCAGCATACATAAGCACACGCAAATGAACAATGACTGATGGAAGATCGCTAATGAATAGTGCGAAAAGCAGAGGGCCAAGATGACTACCTTGAGGTACACCAGAAGTCACAGGAATGGAATCGGAAAAAGAAGACTTAAAAAGTACCTTCTGTTTGTTAAATATTCTCGAACCCAAGAAAGGAAAAGGGGTGGAAACCCAATGTCGCTCAGCTTAGAAAGTAATAGGGTATAATTAACGGAGTCAAAGGCTTTGCTGAAGTCAGTGTATATGACATCAGTTTGTTTACCATTTTTGAACCCCTTGATAATTATTGATGTAAATTCTAAAATGTTAGTGGTTGTAGATCTACGTTTCACAAACCCATGTTGGGATGGCGAAATAATAGAGCTGAAAAAAGGTTGCAATTGAGAAGTTATAATTTTCTCAAAAGCTTTCGGAATAGCGGACAATTTTGAGATACCCCTATAGTTAGAGGCTTCGGACTTTTTGCCATTTTTATGCAGAGGAATAATATACGACTCCTTCCAAATAGATCGAAAAGAGGAAGATTCGACAGACAATAGAAACAATTTTAAAATGGGTTTACATAATGCGTTTGCACAGAACCTGAGTACACATCCAGGAAGACCATCTGGCCCCGGAGAATAAACAGGTTTAACTAATTTAAGTTCGCTAAGAATAGAACTTTCATCAATCACTGGCTTGAAAATGCAATTATCCTTTTTTAAATGATAAGGATACGGACTTGCTCGATATTCCGTTGGGGAATATGTTGTTTTGAAAAAACTCGCAAACATATAGGCAATTGCCTGATCAGTGCTCGCTTTTTTATTTTGAAAAGACAAAAAAGATGGGTGCACAGAGGTCTTACGTTTAGAAGTAACAAAGTTATAAAATTGTTTAGGGTCAGAAGAAAACTGAAGCTTACACCGCTGAAGATAATTCTTATAGCCTTGTATATTGAGCATCATGAATTTTGAACGAGCGACTGTATACAGAGCGTAATCTGATGAACGACGTGTTTTTTGAAACTTCTTATAATATCGTGTCTTCACATTTTCCAAATTGGATAACTCACGAGAGAACCAGGGAGGTATGTTAAGCCGCTCCAGCCTACCAAGAGGCACACAAATATCAAAGAGTGAATTCAGAGTATCATAGAAAAAACGAACAGCTGATATCATATCTCTACAATTGTACAGATAAGACCAATCGGTAGTAGTAATGTTTTCATTAAGGCTGGCAAAGTCAGTCTTACGAAAGCACCTTGTAAGAGGTAACTCATTTGAACCAAGTAATGGTGAAAGCAAGGGCAGATCGATTTTTAACTTTAATGTAGGATTAAATTTGTCTTCTGGAAGAACAAATGGTTCGATCCCAGAAACCTCACAATAAGAAGAATACAATACAAAAATAAGATCTAACGATTTTCCATTAGAATTTAAGACAGGATTGACTTGGGATAAAGATAAGTCTAGAAGGCCATCAATAAAGTGATGTGACAAAGAGGGCAGGAACGTGGTACATTCTTCTGTTGGTGACCATGCTAAAGCGGGTAAATTAAAATCACCTACAACTATGAGCATGTCTTGAGTGGAAACTAAAGAGGAGACAAACTGAATTGCCTCTAAATGATTTAAATATACCACCATGTCTGACAATGGTGGAATATAGGAACAAGTAATGAAAGCATTAAAAGATTTAAAATTTACTTTAACACTGACAAACTCAATCTCCTGGGTACTAGAAAATTGGATCATTTCAGATGATAAAGCAGCATCAACAGCTATCAGAACGCCACCACGTCTGAATATAGAAAAGTTTGTGGAAAAAACCGATGCATCAGCAATATCAGGTTTTAGCCACGTCTCTGTGAAAGCTAGAATGTTATGATCAATAGAAAAACCATCTACATAGAGATTAGGAAGTTTAGATTTCAGTCCTCTAACGTTCTGGTAAGCCAGATTAAGGGACGAAGTTAGTTTTTGACACACCAGCAGATGCTGATGTGGCAGGAATAGTATTAGTTGTTGTTGTAGGCAAGCGAATCGGTTGCCGATTTTTCTTTTTTACAGTATATTCCTTAACTATTATATGATTCGGCCAAAAATCTTCTCGACATATGGTGTCGAAGAAACACTAATTTTAAAGGACGAAATGTCCCGAGAATAAGAAAATTTAAACTTCTCCACCGCAATATTTGAGACGTTAACTTTCTTCCGAATATAGGCTATTACATCATCAGATGTGACAACAGTGTCTAGCCTAGAAACAAATATATGTTTCTTTGGTGGTATGCCAACGAGAGGCCGCGGTCCCGAAGCGTCAGCCGCAGCAGTAACGTTGGACAAGTCACCCACTGCAGCAGTCAACTTGTTTACGGGGCCCTCGATACTTTTAGAACTATCGGCAATTTCCATTGGAATGGGTAATTGCCCGGACACATCGGACACTACAATAGGCATCGTTTTTAAGAGATCATTCCCAGGTGATACCGGTAATTCCTTAGCATAGCATTCACAACCGGGCTCTTAAACGATATCAATTGCTGTACATTAGGAGTGGACGGTGCATGAGACCGGTCGGGGACGATAAGAGACGCTGGCGGATCTACAGATACAGAAACACCCCAAGGACTGGTCCTTTTACGTTTCGGAGAGTCATTCATAAGCGATAAACTTCTGAACTGAGTCTCCACCTCAGTAAACTCCGCTTGGAGTTTATTAAAACTGCAGCTCATTCCCGACCTACCAACAAAGAATATAATCATGGGAGTCAATCGCATTAGAGGCAACTATGCAATTATTTTTTGAGCAGACAACCATTTTATCAAAAAGTTTAATTTAATTAAAAAAGTAAATATAAAAAACTAAAAATTCTAAAGGTAAAAAATCTGTGTATAAGAATATACTGACTAGTTCTGACACAAGGGTTAATGTGCAGAGTAAGCCTTCACAACTAAAGAATTAAAAGAGCAAGAATGCACAAAAACAAAAACACGTATCACAGAGTCGCGGGTAGGCAAAAGACGAGAGCGCAAATCAAACAGGAATAGGAAAGAGCGGGAGAGCGCGTCAAATTGTACACATGCAACAACAATGTGTACGCAAGAGCGCGAGAGTTAGTTAAAACGGTAAAGACACAGAAGCAAAAGAGATAAGCAAAACAACAACACCGCTAATGCAAGTATTGTTGTAAGTTTTGATTTTATTTAAATTTAAACAAAAACACAAAAGCGACAGCAAAAATTCGCGAAATGAAAATAAAATTCGGATTCTGAAATTATTATTAATTAAACCGATGAATTTAAAAGTTATACCAAAGTATTTAATCGCGAGAAAAAAATAAAAGTTGATAAGCGCAAAAAAAACACGTCCGTCCTCTGCAACGAGTGAAAGTTGTTTCGGAACAGGATTCTCCGAAACGGCGTATGGATTGGATCGACCATAATTTGTCGGTACATTTTGGTGATGTCGGCATTGAAAACTACTTGCCAGATGCCTGCAGAGCATTCTGATGATCTAGTAATGCCTTTCTGGACTCACGGGAAATTTGAGGCTGGTCAAGAAGTGTTTGGAATTGGCTGTTCACGATAAGTCGAACATTTTCGAAACGCTGTTTGAGTGTGTTCCATGCCGTTTCAAAACCATAATTTGTAAGCGGCAATTTTGCTACAACGAGGTAGGCTTCCCCCTCGTTTCTGTTAGGAGATGGTACAGCTTTTCAACGGGTAAATTCGCGAATCGCTTATGTAGATGGCCGTAATGAAGTCATGGAAAGTAGGCCATTTTAGATAACCTCCCGTAAAAACTTCTGTGTCAATGGGTTGTAGTCGACAGCCTTGTTCTGCTGGTGCTGAGGTATACCCATTACGGTTCAGAGTAGTAGGAGCAGACGATTCGTGGATAAGGTCACTTAATCAAGCCGTGCATCGCTCGTAAACTTTGTAGCATTTGTCATATTTTGCTTGGATGGCTAAAATTTTCAGAGCTACCGTCTTTACTATCTGGGAGTGCCTCGCATTTCTCATATTCCTGCTCGACCCTCTCCCACAACGCTCGAACTCGATCACGACGGACTTGAAGCGTAAATACGCTGACCTCGGACAATAAAGTGACTTGGGTGTCGACTTCAAATTGAATTAGTTTATCGCTGATCGAGACAAACTTCTCCAAAGCCATGGTGGAAGCAAATAAAGTCCTTTTGGATTCTGACAGAGTGACTCTTGGGGCGGTTACCAAAATCTGTGGAGGTGGTACCAGTCGCTTGACCTCTTTTTTTGGCTTGCTCGTCGTGGCTCTGACGTGGCTTGCTGAAAGGTTGTTCTTAATGGTGCGAACGTGAGAACTAATGGACTAGAAAGGGTCTGAAAAGCTCGGGAAGGGGGAGTAGTAGGGCTGGTACTCCTCTGACGCTGACTTGGAGCAGCATATGAGGATTTGCTCGTGGCCGCAGTGTTCTTAGCCTCTTTCTCGTCTTTTGGCGGGCTCGTGCTTATAACCCCACAGAATGGCGGCTATAATAGTAGTGAGCTGGTTTGGCACGGCTTGGAAATTAGCGAATAACATAGGAACGTTTGGGAAAAAGTGCTTTACTACCAGGCGGCTTTGAAACGCCTTGAAATTGATTTAAAATCCACAAATACGAGTTGGAACGTTTGGGAAAACTTAGAACATTGCCACCCTATGAACGGCTTGAAACGCCTTAAATTGATATATAGAACCCAAAGACTTGATAGGACTTGGAACACTTTGGAATTCAAATATATAACCAGAAATACGAAATATAAGACCAAAGATACGACTGGGAACGCTTTGGAATCGACATGGAACGATTGCAAAATTTGGGAATTAAAGCTTTGACCCTTGAACCGAAACAGAATTGGAATGGAATCCCTAATATTCGGAATAAAATTTAAGAATTTAATATATGGAAAATATGTATATTGTGATGAGGGCAAGGACAGGGTTCCATTGGATTTGAATTTATTGTTAAGAGGGACACGTCACCTCTTGCTCCTCCCCGATATTGACAGCTGTCAATTTACAGACCGTGGCCTGAGACGTCGCCATCGACGATACCACCGAGCAAGGATCCACGAGGCCCTTCACATCGAAGGTTTTCCCCCCCTGTCTCGAGGCGTACTATCGTCGTTGGCATCAAGTGTGGATTGCGGTGCTGCAGGATTGTGGCCAGTGTGAGCTTAGGATCCGACGCTGGCGTTGGTGCGATCCTTTGTCTGGAGGACTCACGCGTGATGCGGCGTAAGACGGATCACGAAGTGCGTCGTTTTGGCTCCTCGTGGAAATGGAGTAACGTGTTGTGGTCTTCTTTACATATGCGGCACCTATCACCGATAGGCCAGACAATTGGCGCAGTATTTATTGCCAAGCACTGCCCTCATCCTCTTTTCCACGTTCAGCCGCAGGAAGCGACGACATCGCTTCAGAGGATGGATTCCGCGACAGACTCCGCGACAGACTCCGCGACAGCTGCCGAAACAAATAACGAAGAAAGCTGATTAATGTAGGACTTTACAATACACATATTACTATTGGCAGCTCGGCCCTTCTTATTAGGGAGGAAGGACCTGCTGCTGGACGCCACTGCAATTTCACGTGGAGTGGTTGAATTCTTTCTTCTGGAGGAAGAAAGATCAGCTTCGCGACTGGTCACTTTACCGCGAGCGGTAAGCAGGGTACGTCATGTAATTGCCTCCCCATAAATACTGTGCTTGCGGCCCCAAATAAATCACTTAAAGTCAAAGCTGGTTTCGCCTACTTTATGGCGATCCTGCCTACCATCGGCAAAAACTAAACAGGCAAAGCAGACAAATCATTGTCATAAAGAAAATAAGGCAAAGGAGACCCACGAAAACAAATACCAAAGGACAATAAAAAAGCACTCTAGAAGGCGTTGGAGGATTGCCCGCTGGACGGACCACGGCCTTTGACCATAGAGCAGTACCGAGCCAGGCAACCGGCGGCAAGAATAAAGCTTGCTAGGAGGAGGCGAGAGGAGGACACGCTGACGGCCATCCCACTTGTCCTAATGCTAAAGCGCCGAGGCGGTCACCTGGTCCGCTTTAGGAAGCAGCGAGCGGCTTTACAGCCACAAGTCAACATCGACCCGCCACCACCCTTGGCAGAAGCGTGCAAACTTTGGAGCAAAATAGACGCATTGGAAAAACGCACCAGAGAAACAAGCAGGCAAGGCAGCAAACACAGCAGATGCGGCATTAAAGTCAAAAAATAAAATTTTCAATTTAATAAAAAAGAGTGCTAATATAAGCAACTTTGTGGCAAGAGGCGATTTATCCGCTGCTACTATAAACTAATGTAAACACAAAAAATAAACACAATTTTTTTCAAACAGAAAAATAAAATGTAAAAAAAAACACTTAAAACTCGAGATCTGCTGAACCAATCTTCATGGTTATTGATCCCTTTGGATTTGTTTGCCCCCGAATATAAGAATACATCTAAGTTATTGCCGGAAAACCCCTTAAAACAGCCAATTTCTTTTCCCTATACCAACGTTTTCTAACAGTCAATTTAAATAAAGTCAAGTGTTGTTTTAATGTCATTGTAGTGCTTTGTAATATACAATGTGAAAACTAAAGAAAAATTCGAATATTGTGTTTTGTGTAGTAACATAATAGAAATTCGAATATCGTGTTTTGTGCAGTGTTTAGTAACCCATATTATCAAACGAACCCCATTAGCAATCTAATCATTATGCCACGTCCTACAAGATCTAATCTTTCCTGCCGGAGCCGTAATGCAATTAGGCTACAGAACATCGCGAGTCAATTATCCGATGAACAAGGAGAAATTATACGAGAAAAGCGCCGCTTTAGTATTCAACGAACAAGAGCATTAATTCGTGCTTCTCAATCACGAGAGCAAAGTGAAGCAGCCCGTGAAAGAGCTCGGTTGGTAATGCAGAATCGTCGAGCGAACAACAGAAGGCAACAAATAAATAAATTGCGACGCAGAACAAGATATTTAGCTGATTTGAATCGAGCAGCGCTTCGATACGATTGCAGCAAATGATTACAGCTTGGATCCCAATGCAAATTGGGCAAATGGACGTTGTTTGCGAGTATTGTGGTGCATTAAAGTTTTCCGGAGAAACGCTTGGGTTATGCTGCCTTAATGGTAAAGTGAAATTGCCAGTGTTGACTCCGACATTGTATTCATTGCTTTGTGGCGAAACACAAGAATCACGCCACTTTCTTGCAAATACTCGAAAATACAATAGTTGTTTCCAAATGACATCATTTTTTCCTAGGCATGAAAAAATGTAGAAGCGGTGGTAAAAACGTGTCAAACATATAATCTTTCGAAATATCAAAGGCACCCCCCCAAATCAAGAAATCCAACCAACACCCATCCCAAGCTATAGGATTTATACTTCACACAGAATAAAATCATCCTAACAGCAATAGATAAGTTCTCAAAGTATGCACAAATAGAACTAGTAAATTTAAAAGCGGCAGAACATTTAAAGGTACCACTACGTGAGTTATTAATAGCTTTTGGCGTGACCAAAACAGTAGTGATAGACAACGAAAAATCCTTAGATTCCGCGTCAATAAAATTCCTTTTCAATAACCAGCTAGGTATAAATGTCCATACAACCCCACCATATACTTCGTCTAGCAACGGTCAGGTAGAAAGATTTCATTCCACATTCACAGAAATGATGAGATGCCTAAAGATTGAGCATTCAGAATTGGAATTCGAAGACCTAATATTTAGAGCAGTAGACGAGTATAATAAAACGATCCATAGTACCACTAACAAAAAACCAATCAAAGCCTATTTTGCATTAGACTTAACGCATTCTCCAGAGAAATTAGCACTAGAAAGGGAAAAAATTTGAAAAAAGATTTTAGACAAGCAGAACGTCGATTTACAATACCATAATAAAAAGATAAAGCCTATAAGAATCTATGACCCAGGCGAAACAATTTACGTCAAGATCAATAAGAGATTGGGCTCTAAATTAAAACCAATATATAAAAAAGAAAAAAGTAGCTGAAGACTTAAACATAACAGTTAAAACAATGTCAGGCAGGATAGTACACAAGAACCAGTTAAAATACTGACTAACATCCATCTTTGACAGGTTAATATTGATACCAGTCTGTTGGGGACACACGACTATCCTAGATTATTCAAAATCTAGGGCAGTAATGCTGGAAACCGGAATGGCAGCGATACAAAACGGCACGTTTAAAATAATCCACGTTGTAGAGATAGAGAAATATCAACAGGCATTATCGGTATTGAAGGAGGTTGTACAAAACTCAACAAAGACAAATCCGTACTACCCTTTCCTTATTTACGAAATAACTAGAATTGAAAATGAAACAGTCTGTCGGTGTTAAGATAGGTCGTACAGAACTCAACAAAAACAAATCCGTATTACCCTTTCTTAATTTACGAAATAACTCGCATCGAAAATGAAATTAAACGATTAAAGCCAATGAGATTCAGAGCCAAACGCTCTCTCGATATACTTGGAACAGCGTGGAAGTGGCTCGCGGATACCCCGGATCACCAAGACATTAAGATTGTAATCGATAAAATCAACGAACAGCTAAAGAATAACAACAAGCAAGTAATAATTAACAATTTGGTAGAAAATAAGATAAATGACTTAATTAAAATAACTAACAATTTATTACTTAAAAATAAACCCAAAACAGATGAAAAAACAAAAGAAATTGAGATGACAAAATTCATACTAAGCTTATTAAGAGAAGAAATTACTAACGTTATTTACGCAATAGATTGGGCTAAAGCCAACACAATAAATTCTTTAATTTTATCACCAGCCGAAATTAACATTATTAAAACGATTGCTGAAGAAATTGTAACATTTGTAAATATTAAAGAGCTGATAGAATTTGCTGAAGTAAGCATTACTTCCGACGGCAGAGCTCTCCTTTATATCGTTAGCATACCCAGAGTAATCAAAGAACAATGTACAAAAATTCGTGGCAATACCTATAAAATATGACAACACGATTGAAAAATTAGATTATGGTCACATCTTAAAATGCAATAAACAATATTTCGGGTTAGCTAATAAGAACAAATCTAAACATCAGAATAAAAAAATATTATGTAAACTGGAAGATTTAATTGACTTAAAAAATAGCAAATGTATAAGAGCGTATTTCCATAGAAAAAAATTAATTTGCCAAACTATGAACAACCAACACGTGAAATCACATTCAGAAGTGGCTCCCGGCACTATCTTGCTAAACCAATTTAGGGGAACCATTAACATCGATGGAGAAAACCTCACGTGGGACGGAACTTTCGTAATCCAGTCGCAAAACGTAACAATCAACATAGAAGACTCGTGGTACATTATGAAGACCAAACGCGAAGTTGAAGCCCAACCCCCACTGCTACAACTCCTATCGGACAAACAACACCAAGACGAGATCCTATCTTTAGAAATGATTAAGGAGCTGCACTTGAACAATACGGACAACTTAGAAAAAAATCAAACCAACAATGTAATTATTTCATCGTCCTATTGGATTGTCTTAGCACTCTTGGGGGTCGCAGCAATTACCTATTGGGTGATTAAAAAACATTGCAACCACAGATCAGATGGGAACAATCCAACAACAGTGATGCCGATTACACCAGTACAATACGTGGTAGCGACCAAGGACGTCCGCACTTAAGAAGGGAGGAGTTAAGACCAGGCGTACTCTATCACAATAGTCACACTTATTCCACACCCATCATGCTACAATAGATAACAGCCAAGACTCATCATAATGAGCATCGACACAATCATAGAAGGCACCGCCAAGAATGTCACCCGATAACCCTGAGACGCATGATCGTCATACAGACAATCGCCCGATTAAACATTCCTAAGGAAATGGTTTCGAATTCGGTACATCAGACGGCAAGTCGCCCAATTACATAAATCAATTCAGCAATAAGCATCAAGTTCGGTACATCATCATCGTCAAGTCGCCTAAATCGATTCCGCGTTAAAAAGATGCCACGCCAGCGTTGGACCATTGGACTCATCAAGCGTCGCTGTTACCATCGACGCCCAATACCAGAGGCTTCATTCAAACATAATCGATCTACACAATTCATTCTTTAATCCGAGTACAACTTGTCACTTTGTTAGAGCTCCGCGATCTTAGATAGTTCAGTTGTCATAAAAGTCTTCCAGTAAAAAGATAGAATTTGTAAACGTACAACTTAATAAAGAATATTTCAATAAAACTTTATTTTTTTATACAAGTTTAATTGGCACCCGAGCAGGGGCCCTGTGAATAAAAACTTGACCGACTTAACCGAAAAAACGCAAAAACAATACGTCTTTAACGGTAACCAAACAAAACTGTGCTCAAAGCTTCGCTAAGGTCAGAGAGGTCTAAAAAAAATTCCTCTAGTAAATCGCCAAACAGCAGCTACAGAGCCGCAAAATGCGTCAACCTCAGGTTCTGCAAACAAAAGCATAGAAGCCATATCCATACAAGGTCTAGACCTAGCCATCGATGCAGCTAGAATAGAGACCTATATCGAGCGTTTACACTCGGCTCAACCAGCAAACCCAGTATACAGAGACATAAAAAAAACTTTTCGATATTTGCCTAATAAAAGGCCAGGCTAAAAGAAATTCTTGTTAAAAGCAGCGAGTAAAAAGAAAAAAAGTGTTCAAAGTAGCTTGCAACGAAGTATTGCTGCTAGTAACTTTGGTACAAGTTCGAATCTTTAAGAAACTGCTCAAAATGATTTTTTTCTTTATTCATATGAATCGAAATAGATACTTCTGAGTAAAAAATACGCAAAAGTTTTTTTAGGTGGCTCACTCGGGAGATTTTCACACATATATATATGGGCGAGTTGAGGAATTCAGGGTTTCCTGAATCGTTGATTCCGTTGTTGGCTTCCATTTTTCCACTAATTTTGTGCAGCGAGTCTCGACGTGCTTTAGGGTTGAATTTCAGAAGGAAAAGAGACTGAATTCTCTCAACCGCACACAGAGCCACACTCGATGACAGCCGATGCTGATATCGCACATATATAGTGTTAAACAGTTCTACATACATCAGTCATGATATTCATTACTTAACACTGATCAATTTGCCTTAACAGTAGGCACACAATTTAAATTATTAGAAATGCCTAATTCAATCTCCGACACGATCATCCTGACAAATTACACGTCCTCGTGTAGCAGGAGTATAAACCACCTTTCCAATCTCCGACACGGTCATCCTGACAAATTACACGTCCTCGTGTAGCAGGAATATAAACCACTTTTACAAACATCATTTTCACATCTTTGTTTTAACTAACTGAACCAAAAACATTCCGTTTTATGCAGTTTGACAAATCCAGTTTAATGTTAATTCAAAATCTCTTATTTGCTATAACATATTTCGTAACTAAAAATTCTTATTTTGTAAACACCTAATTATTAAGTACAAAAGATAAAGATTAGTTTGTATTGGTCGGATTAAATCTTTGGGTTTTTCGCAGATGCAACTTGCTCGTTGCATCGCCGGAAGAGAAGAGAGCGGCCGTCTCTCAACCTATCGAGGACTTATCGTTAACCATCGATACTTATTACTGACAATCGATACTTATTACTAACAATCGATATATGCATGAGTATTTAACAGACTTTAAATAATTGGAATCTTACAACTCGGCCGTCCTGACGAGGGATCGACCTCGATTCCAATTGGTAACAACGGAGGGGGTAAATAAGAATCTTAAGTGGCTGGGGGAGGCGGAAGTGGCCGGTGTGATAGCGGCTGCGGCAGTCGATACGGAGGGCACTAAAGCGGGCATCTCTTCCCATGGGTCCGCGTCGGGACCAGTGGCGGGGGCGGCGAGAGAGGCCGCAGCCCGCATGGCAGACATATAGTCGGCGGGTACAGCAGTGGCAGCGGGTGCAGCGGCGGTGGTTACAGCAGTGGCAGCGGGTGCAGCGGCGGTGGGTACAGCAGTGGCAGCGGGTGCAGCAGTGGCAGCGGCGGCAGGTACCGTAATGGATGCGACAGCAGCGGCGGCGGGTACAGCGGTGGCAGCGGCGGCGGGTACAGCAGTGGCAGCGGTGGGGGGTACAGCAGTGGCAGCGGGTACAGCAGTGGCAGCGGCGGCGGGTACAGCAGTGGCAGCGGCGGCGGGTACAGCAGTGGCAGCGGTGGTGGGTACAGCAGTGGCAGCGGGTACAGCAGTGGCAGCGGGTACAGCAGTGGCAGCGGCGGCGGGTACAGCAGTGGCAGCGGGTACAGCAGTGGCAGCGGGTACAGCAGTGGCAGCGGGTACAGCAGTGGCGAATATAGCCGCAGCGGGGCCGGCAGGGGCGAGTATGACGGCAGTTGGCACAGCAGGAGCGAGTATGGCAGCAGTTGGCCCAGCGGCGGCGGGCCCGGCAGGGGCGAATGTGGTATCAGTTAGCCCAGCAGGGGCTCGTATGGCGGCAGTTGGCCCAGCAGCGGCGGGCCCGGCAGAGGCGAGTATATCAGCAGTTGACCCAGCGGCGGCGGGCCCGGCAGGGGCGAGTATATCAGCAGTTGGCCCAGCGTCGGCGGGCTCGGCAGGGGCGAGTATGTCAGCGGTTGGCCCACCAGCGGCGGGCCCGGCAGGGGCGAATGTGGCATCAGTTAGCCCGGCAGGGGCTCGTATGGCGGCAGTTGGCCCAGCAGCAGCGGGCCCGGCAGAGGCGAGTATATCAGCAGTTGGCCCAGCAGCGGCGGGCCCGGCAGGGGCGAGTATATCAGCAGTTGGCCCGGCAGGGGCGAGTGTGGCGGCAGTTGGCCCGGCAGGGGCGAATGTGGCATCAGTTAGCCCGGCAGGGGCTCGTATGGCGGCAGTTGGCCCAGCAGCAGCGGGCCCGGCAGAGGCGAGTATCTCAGCAGTTGGCCCGGCAGGGGCGAGTGTGGCGGCAGTTGGCCCGAAATATGTATCCTTTCGGGTGGTCATCCCACTTCTGAGTTGTAAACACCTAATTATTAAGTACAAAAGATAAAGATTAGTTTGTATTGGTCGGATTAAATCTTTGGGTTTTTCGCAGATGCAACTTGCTCGTTGCATCGCCGGAAGAGAAGAGAGCGGCCGTCTCTCAACCTATCGAGGACTTATCGTTAACCATCGATACTTATTACTGACAATCGATACTTATTACTAACAATCGATATATGCATGAGTATTTAACAGACTTTAAATAATTGGAATCTTACAATTTCATATTTTTCTACTTGCCTATTTCAACATTTGTTTGTTCATATTTCTTTACAATTCATTAAACATTACAATGTTTTCAATTTTTTTTTATTTTATAACCTCCACATTTTCATTCTTATGAAACAACATTTTCGCTTTTAGTTTTACAAACATTCTCTTCTCTTTATGTTCTCATTTACCTTTCAAGAATCCACGGCAAGGTATCACAACGTAGCATCGACAACAACACTCTTTTACTAGTCTATACAATCTGTTTCACCCGTCGCTTTATCACAGTCCTTTCCAACTATTTCCATATGGTCTGTTTCACCCGTCTTTTCATCACAGTCCTTTCCAACTGTTTCCATACGGTCTGTTTCACCCGTCTCTTCATCACAGTCCTTTCCAACTGTTTCCATACGGTCTGTTTCACCCGTTTCACCACAGTCTCTTCCAACTGTGTCATTACGGTCTGTTTCACCCGTTTCACCAGATGAATGAAACTCATCTCCGTCGATATCCAGCTCGCTTTGTACCTGCACCTCTGGCATTCTCCGTAAACTATCATGTGGGTACTTATACTGTCTTTTACTTGACATGGATTTCAATGTATATCTATCGCCTTCTAATACTTCTATGACCATAAAAGGTCCACGAAACTTAGGGTCCAACTAAGTCTGTTGTCGCTCACTATTTTTGATCAGAACATAATCTCCCTTACTGAATCTGACTACTTTTGCCTTGTCTTTATCAAATCTAAGTTTGCCATAGCTTGCTGCATTGTCCATATTTCTTGTAGCCTGAGATCTTTGTTCATTTAAGTCTATCTCTGTCTCATCATCATGAATGGGAACTAATCCCAATGGTCGAGCACTCTTACCGATTAATAATTCTAACTCGACTTGTAACTTGATTAACTGTACAGTTTAATGCTAATTGAACGTCCCCTATAGCATCTTGCCATGAACGCTCACTGGATTCAACGATAGTTAATAGATTCTTTGAAGTGCTCATCACTCTTTCGACCTGTCCATTTGCCCGGCTAGCACCTGTCGCTATCAGGTGAAGCTGAATTTTCTGAGAAGCACAAAATTCGACAAATTTCAATCCCGTAAAACTTCTGCCTTGATCAGCCACTAATCGAGCAGGTACTCCAAAAAGCGCAATCGATGACTTTAATGCGTCAATACAACTAACTGCGTCAAGCTTACAAGCGTGGTACAAATAAACATATTTTGTAAAACTCTTTACGATCGTTCTTCCCACTTAGTTTTCCAGTGATATCTATATGCAACGTGTGCCAAGGTATGCTAATCTTCGGAATCGAATGCAGTTCCACTTGGACTTTTCGGGACGCTGATTTTGTCACCCTACAAGTGATGCAATTCTCTACACACTTTCGAACGTACTTCGCCATTCCCGTAAACCAGTAATGCTCGTACACTTTATCTAGAGTCCTTTCCCAACCTAAGTGTAAGATCGATTCATGTACATGGTTTATTACAGACCATCTAAAGGTTCTAGGAAAGACTGGCAAACAACGAGTCCTACAAAAATTTTTTGAATTTTTCTGTAAAGCACATTAGCTTTCATCTCATAAGTTGCAGCTAAATCTTTAGAAAGTTCACCCTCACTCAACTTGTTAATTGTTTGCAAAATAACCTGATCACGTTGGTGTTCGGCTTGAATCCAATTTTCAGAAATTTCCATCAACTGTACATGTTTTTCTACAACTTTATTTTGATTCTCTTTTTTCTTATCAGGCAAAGGATTTCTTGACAGAAAATCTACATGGGCCACACGCTTGCCTTCACAATATTGAATATCAAAATCGAATGCTTGAAGGAATGCCCACCAGCGATACACTCTAGGTGATAGCTCAATTTTCGTTCTAAAAGCCTTTAACGAATTACAATCAGGAAAAATGACAAACCTATTACCATGTAGATAATGTCTAAAGTGTTTTACTGCATTAACTACCGCGAATGTTTCTAACTCATAATACGTCTATTTCGATTCACACACACCAGTAGTTTTACTGAAATATTCAACCACATACGGTTTATTTTCAATTCGATGCAAAAGTATGGCTCCATAGCCAATGGCACTTGCATCTGTATGCAGTTCTATGGGGTATTTAGGATCAAATATTACCAAGACTGGTTCGCTTATAAGGATATCAATAATCTGTTTGCGAACCTTCTCATGTTTATTAGTCCAATCAAAATTAATTTTAATAGATGTAAGAGAGTAATAAGGTTTCAATAGCTGGAGAATCCTGGTACAAATTGGCGTAAATACGACGCCAATCCTATAAATTGCCTCAATGTTGTAATTGATCTGGGTGGTGGCAATGCGCTTAATGCTTCAATGTTACGCAAATTTGGACGAATCTCACCCGCCTGTACTTCGTATCCTAGATACTGAACAGAATTCCTCAAAAATGAGCATTGTTCTACATTAAACGAAAAGCCTGCCTTAGTAAAAATATTCAAGACGATCTCTAATCTTTCAATAGCTTCTTCCTTAGTTGACGCCACGATCTTTATATCATCCATATAGACAATAACGTACGAAAATGCCAAATCGCCCACTGCTTTCATCACTGCTCTTTGAAAAACCGACGGTGCGTTCTTTAGACCAAACAGCATCGCTAAAAACTCAAATTGTCCGTCGGAAGTGACGAATGCAGTGTACTCAATGGAGTTCTCGTGTAATGGGACCTGATAATACCCGCAAGCCATGTCCAAGCAAGTAAAGTATCTTGCTCCACGCAATCCAGCTATTTGATCTGAAATTAATGGTAGAGGACTCTTATCTGCAATGGTATTTCTATTTAATTCCCTATAATCGACACAGAGCCTTACAGATCCGTTTTTCTTTTTCACTAAAAGTGCTGGACTAGCATAAGGTGAACTGCTCGGCCTTATTACATTATAATCTATTAGCTCTTGAACTTTTGACCGGAGTAATTCTCTTTCACGGGGACTGAATCTGTAAGGGCGTCTTTACACAATCTTGGTGGGTTCTACTAATCGAATTGATATTACACCAGTAGTTACGCGAGTTAAAGGAGTTCCGCGAATGAATGATATTGAGTGCTTTCTTAACAATCTTACCAATTCATTTTATCTTCTCCCTGTGCTTCAGTTGCTAAATTATTAAAATCATTTTCGTAACTTTTTACAGAACAAACGTTAACTGTTTTGTCTTAAATTAGTTCCACACCTTCTGTTGATACTATAGCAGAGTATCCTTGTGCAAAAATTTCGCGGCCTATTACAATATTATTTTTCATATTATTATCTTGGACTACATGAAATACTACTTCGATACAATTTCCATTTATCATTACATTACTTGTGATTTGAATTGACGCACACTACATACACTAACATTACTAATACCACTTAATGATATTACGTTATTTGTTCTTTTCCCAGATAGTTTGTGTGCTATGCTCTCTTTGACTAACGAGCATTCTGCGCCTAAATCAAATGTAATCGGAAAATTCTCACCTCCGGTGCAACATAATTGCTTTTGGTTTATCAACGACACATAGGTTAACCCTCTTATGCACACGTGATCCTGCGACACCATCCGAACTCTTGAGGCATTGAGTAGAGATGTGTCCTGGCTCGTGACATCGATAGCAGGTCACGACTTTAGCACGCACTGACGAAGCTCGCTGATCTTCTCCAGATGTAGAAGGTTTCTGCACTCTGCATTCCGACTTCGTGTGTCCAAGCTTCCCACATGAGTAACATTTGATTGGCTATGTTGGCACACACGGCAAGACACTCGCCAGAATTTGGGCGGCTGTTCAGCAAATTCAAAATATTTGCGGCCGGTGTCTCTGAGTTTTCGTATCTTTGCTCGAAAAGCTATCTAAATTGTTCCCATGTGATGCCTGGGTAGCAAATCTGCGATAACCACTGCGAAGAGCTTCCCTCCAATGACTTCGTGAAGGCCAAAATTAACGCACTACCTTGCAATGGTTTTTCTTTTAGAACGATGTCCACCGTAGCACACCATTGCGTGGCGTTGGCTCCAGCAGCGTCGGAGTTAAATTTCGGTAGAACAATTTGTTGAGATTCACTAGGCGATGCACGAAAAGTTTTTGCTAGCTCCCAGAAGTTTTGATTTTGTTGTTCTAATAAAATGCGAAACTGCTCCTCATTTATTGTTGGTCTTGAGTTAGATCCCACTTCTGATATCGGCGAGTTGAATTCCTCAGGGTTTCCTGAATCCTTGAGTCCGTTGTTGGCTTCCATTTATCCACTAATTTTGTGCAGCGAGTCTCGACGTGCTTTTGGGTTGAATTCAGAAGGAAAAGAGACTGAATTCTCTCAACCGCACACAGAGCCACACTCGATGACAGCCGATGCTGATATCGCACATATATAGTGTTAAACAGTTCTACATACATCAGTCATGATATTCATTACTTAACACTGATCAATTCGCCTTAACAGTAGGCACACAATTTAAATTATTAGAAATGCCTAATTCAATCTCCGACATATATATATGTGTATTGATATGTATATATGTTTTTGTTTTTTTTTTTTTAAATATGAAAATATGGAATGGAAATATGCAGAGGTGTGAATGGATCGGATTTCTATATACAAATTAATAATTTTTTATATTTCTTTTCATGTGTCTAGCCGATATGCCCCAACTTTATAGTGTCACGGGACACAAGAAATGTGTAAGTGTGGCCTTTATAAATGGTGGTTCACCTTTTTTTTTTGTTTTCTTTAAATCTTTATTAACTTGTATTTAAAATTCCACTGATGCAAAAAGCTTGGAGAGGATCTTGGTATCCGGCTCGAAGGACCAATGTTTGTGTAGGGGTTGAAATTCCTTGGCTGAGGGGGCAGCTAGGTGAATCTTTCCTTGAACATTTATTCACAGATAAATTTCAACTAACTCTAGCTTAACTAAGAGCGGGGAACAAAGCCCCGCTTGGAGTGAAGTGTGGGGAGTTCTTTTCCTTAACCCTTGTATTGCCCGTTGGGCATAAACACTTCTATAGAAATGAAGATTAACAGATGAGTTGCCAGTTTATCAGCATCCAAGGCGTCTAGCAGAGTCTGATCAGAAAATTGTTGATAGTACAGTACAAGAATGGTTGGAGGAGAAAGATAATAGGGCCAAGTTTTTCCGAATATGCTTCGCCTTTTGTACTTGTTGTAATAGGTTCGATGTTGTATCCCTCGAGATGTAGTATTTTTAGGGCTAGCGTGAATGATATTTATGTATAAATGTCTCTTGAATGTATAAATGTATAATATTTACATAAGAGTATGTATGTATGTAGGATTTCACTTTATCCGGTTTATATTATTTTAATATTATTAAAGGATGTGATTTCCTTATTTAGTCTTTTATTATTAACAATGTTTCTTTTTGCTAAGAATACATATATTTTATATTATTTAAATGGCCTGTGATAGTGATAGTTTGGTTGCGCGATGTGATCGAGGCGAGAGTACGATTGCGAGTGCTTTATGAATCAACGCTTCTCTTTATTTGCCAATGAGTGAGTCGACCAGATAGGTACGGCCGCTACGTGTCGTTCTGTCTCGCTCACTAGCTACTGCCCGATTGCCATGATTATGCCCGCCTGACAATTCATTTCCTACAATCGGCTGTCCTGACAAGTCATTCGACCCGAATGATCCTAGCCAAGGCTTCATAAACTCAGCCACTGTTGAGGTCTTACAAGGTCCTTCACCATCGCCAACTTTCTCAACGTCGTATCGACCGTGCCTATTCACCTTCGTGACTTTATACGGTCCTAAGTATTTACCTCTCAACTTTAGACCTGTCCCATACTGCGTACGTTTAATCGCCACTAACTCGTTTAAATTGTACTTTCTTTCCCATTTCCTGTTTTTGTCAAACGTCCTTTTCATTTCCTGCTGTATATCATTAATATTCTTTCGAGCCTCCGCTCTAATCTCATCACGACCACAGTCTAATTCTTCTATTAACGAATCGGTTATCAGCTTTCTTATTTCGGGATCATCAGGACTACGCATTTCTATTCCTGTCAAAATCTTAAAAGGTGTAACTCTTGTACTTCTTGGAGCAGTATTATTAACAAGTTGTTGCACACGACCAACATACTTGTACCAGTTTCCCTCATTCCCTTGGCTAACTTTGAAATCATTGGAACTATTATCTTATGCATCCTTTCTACTTGGCCGTTGCCGCGGGGTACACCTGTTGCTATCAGTAAATGCTGTATATCCTGTCGGATACAATACTCCTTAAACCCATTGGATGTGAAAGCTGCTCCCTGTCAGAAATTATTCTCACCGGGTTACCAAAAATTATCGCCTGCTTTTCAAGACAACTAAGTACTTCATCGACTCCTGTTCTACGAGTCGGGTACAACCATACAAACTTAGAGAAACCATCAACTATAACAAGTATATGATTGTAACGCTTTGTTGTGACCTCCATCGGGCCAACGTGATCAATGTGATATGTCATCAATGGCTGATCTCCTTTGCTTTTTGGCATCAAATATCCTTCCTTTTTACCGGTTTTGGCATTAACAATAAGACATTCCACGCAACACTCAACAACACGGGTTTTCTTTTCTTTTAATTTTGGAATATAATACGATTTTTCAACGATATCCTGAGTCTCTCTAGCTCCAAAATGTCCTTGTTTGTGTGCAATCTGCATTATTTCTTTTTCCATCTGCGAGGGAACGACAATAAGTTCTTGATTGGGGTCCTTTAACAATATTTCATTTTCAATGTAAAAATCTTCATATCCCTTCTCCTGAACTAAACTCCTGATCAATTTAGTCCAATCATCTGACAACTGTGCTTCCCTCAATCTATGGGTTATGGTGTCAGTTAGCAGAAAACAAGATAAACGGCTCAAAGCATCCACATGCCGCATCTTTGAACCTGAACGATGTTCAATCAGATAATCGAAATCTTGTAGGTACATTGCCCAACGTGCTACACGTAACGGAACGTCTTTCTTTTTCATTGTCATCGTGAACGCATTACAATCTGTAACAATCTTAAATCTCAATCCTAACACATATACACGCCACTTTATTAATGCTCCAATAACTGCTTAAACCTTAAGTTCATACGAATCATACTTCTCTTCGCAAGGTTTAGTTTTCCGACTCATATATTGTACCGGATGAAATAAACCATCTTCTGAATCTTTCTGTAAAAGCGCAGCTCCGAAACCGTGTTTCAAGGCATCAGTGTGAATCTCAGCCTCTAGCTTAGGATTGTATAACTTTAAAATGGGACCTTTGATCAATGCTAACTTCAATTGCTAAAACGCTACCATTTGCAATTCTTTAAACTCAAACTTTTTGTCTTTTCGCAAAATGTCCGTCAAGGGCTTAGCTGTTACTGCGTATCCTTCGATAAATCTACGGAAATACGATGTTAACCCCAAAAATCGTTGAATTGACTTCTTGTCATGTGGGATCGGGAATCTTGAAACAGCATCAGTCTTCTCCTTACTTGGCTTAATACTTCCATTTTCAACTATATAGCCCAAAAAATTTAATTTACTCTGCAGTATCTGACATTTTTCCCAGTTTATTCTCAACCCATTTTCCGCAGCTATCTCTAACACTCTTTTAAGTTTAATTAGACCATCATTCACGTTAACACTTGGTACAATTATATCGTCCATATACACCACTGCATCTCCATTCTTCACTGATTCTCACAATACTGCCGTTATAAATCTTGTAAAAACTGCTGGAGAGTTGGATATTCCGAATGGTACATATAGGAATTCATACTGACCATTCTGAGTTACGAATGCTGTGTACTTCTGAGATTTTTCCTCAACAGGAACATGGAAAAACCCGTTTGTTAGATCTAGAGTAGTATAAACTAACGCACTTTGAGTTTTTCTAATACGGTATCCACCTGTGGCATAGGAAAATTATCCCGGACCACTTTCTCATTTAGCTTTCTGTAATCGCAGCACAAACGCTTTTTCCCATTCTTCTTTGTTACAAGTACAACAGGCGAAGCATATTCGGAAAAACTTGGCCTTATTATCTTCTCCTCCAACCATTCTTGTACTGTACTATCAACAATTTTCTGATCAGACTCTGCTAGACGCCTTGGATGCTGATAAACTGGCAACTCATCTGTTAGTACAATCTTCATTTTTATAGGAGTGTTTGTATTTCTAATAGGTTTGTAACTTTTAATCGACTTCTAGACTTCACTAGCATTTTCTGCACTGATATGTGACAAGTCACTCTTGATTTTTACTTTATTCGGTTCTGCACTGTGCATACACATACTTTCAAATTCCTTAAACAACTCAGCACAAGATTTATTTGAGTTACACAGTGATTATTTTCCCTTGATGCCCACAAACTTTGTACCTTTCTTTGTAACAACCAAATCGACATGATCTAATATGGTTCTACCCAAAATTGCCTCATATGCCATGTCTTTATCAGGAACGATATGAAACTCGACTTCCATCTCAATGCCATCTATCTTGACACTTATGTTAAAACTACCAAAGGTCATCACATGACTTCCACCAATACCTGTAAGGCTCTTCGAATATCCTGTTAATGACTTAATTCCAAGTTCAAGAAAACACGCTTTTACGTATGAGACTCAAATTTGCTCCTGTATCAATTAGACCGTTGAACTTAATCGCCTTATAAGTTACTTCTTTCAACTCCAAACCCGAATCAGTAAATTTACCTGATGCTTTTACTAATTTATCATCTACAACATTAGTACTTTCAACTTTGGTGGTATCTTTTCCCTTACATTCAAATGAGCGATGGCCTGTTTTGCTACATTTAAAACAAGTAAACGTTTTCTTGTTACAGTCTCTCATCATGTGTGAAGGATCACCACACTTAAAACATTTGCGATCACCTTTTGTTATCGCACTTTTCTCTCTATTATCTCTACCTTGCTTGTGAAAAGATGACTCCAATGTTGTTTTCTTTGACGACTTCCTAGGATCATAGGATTTTAAGTACGTCTCTATCTGAACTTTCAACGCATCCACTGTTCTGGCTTGATACAATAATGCCTTATTTGCTCTCATGTCTGGTATACCTTCTACGAAATACTCGTTTAAACTTTCGTCATCCAAATCGATCGGCTTTGCGATTTCCATTAACAAATACAAAAACTGATACAAATTCTCACCTCTCTTCAACTGACGATTGCTTAGTCTTCTATGAACTTCGGCTGATGAAACCTTCACTCTGAATTCGTTTTTCAAAGCTACTTTCAGGGACTCCCAACTACAAATATCTCTCTTACTACGTATAAACGACAATGCAGCACCCTTTAACAATTGTTTTGCATACACAAAAAGCTGTAACTGACTCCACTGTACGGTTAAAGCGCATTCTTCTAGCTCCCTAGTCCATTGTACAACATCAATCGAACCTAAACCGCAAAACTCGGACACGCTTCCCTCCACATCTTTTAGTGTGAACCATGACCTTTGCCCATCTGTGTTCGGGACTTCTCGAATTGTTCTAGCCGAGGCGAAATCTGCCTCCTGCCCGTCATTCTCAGTTTCTATTAGATCGTAATGAGCGAGTAGACGCGATTGCAGCTCAGCTTTAAGGCCTGTAGTCTCTAGCCCTAACTTTCTCAATTTAATGCGCAACTCCTCAATACGCAAAGTTAGAATCTCACCTCGATCCATTTCACACAATTACAGGTATAATGCTTAACAAGTTTGCTATATTAATGTATAGTTAGTATCAATCAATCACATTTGTTACGACTTAGCAATATTTACAAACTATGTTAATGTAGGTCAAATTGTGGTAGGTTATGGTTAAATTCAGACGATTCTTAGAAATGTGCTCTCTGCAGCTCGCATTAATTTCGTCAATATTTCTGCCACCTGTCTGGTTTCGTCGTGCAAGCACTCCACTCCACTCGTTCTGTTGGTCTCTCTTTGTCTGCTTCCACACCAATTATCTCAACTTCGTGTCAGCTGTCTGCTCTCTCCTTTCCTCTCGAGTCACCACCGTTCTCGAGCCGCTCTAAACTTCAGTCGCCGACTTTTTGCGTAAACGGCGCCAAAAATTCTTAGTGACGCTCTTCTTTCGTCGTCCGACCGTTCACCGTCTCACCTTCCACTCGTCGCCTCTCGTACAGTCACACAAGCTTCCACTATTTTTGAACTTGTAATGGTTGCTTCTTGTGAAATTCGTTTGCCACCAACCTTGAGTGTGTATATATTACACGTTAATGCATGCAATTTTAAAAATTTTCTGTTCACTTGGGAACTTTACACACACACATAAATTTCACTAATTGTCTTGGTCCAGAAATCATGGTTGAGCCCCCAGTTTGTAGGATTTTACTTTATCCCGGTTTATTTATTTCAATATTATTAAAGGATGTGATTTCCTTATTTAGTCTTTTATTAT
This sequence comes from Drosophila willistoni, assembly GCF_018902025.1. Lineage (NCBI taxonomy): Eukaryota > Metazoa > Arthropoda > Insecta > Diptera > Drosophilidae > Drosophila > Drosophila willistoni. Next base: position 212,932 of record NW_025814176.1, on the reverse strand, counting down.
TAACAATGTTTCTTTGTGTCAAGAATACATATATTTTATATTATTTAAATGGCCTTGGGTGCGCGATGTGATCGAGGCGAGAGTACGATTGCGAGTGCTTTTTGAATCAACGCTTCTCTTTTTTTCCAATGAGTGAGTCGAACAGATAGGTACGGCCGCTGCGTGTCGTTCTGTCTCGCTCACTAGCTACTGCCCGATTGCCATGATTATGCCCGCCTGACACTTCATTTCCTACATGAATAAAAAGAAAAAGATTTAAAAATGACCATAACTTGGACACTTTTGTGTTAATCGTGTTTACACTTCAGCACACATACTTGGCACAAAACATTCCCGTTAATCTGTAAGTCATCAAGTGTTAATTTGTGCCAAACAACTTGGGCCAAGTGCCAGAGACAATGCTTGAAGATTGAGGGCACATTGATAGGGACAAAGCTGTGGAAACTGTTGCCAAGTCGGGAAAATGTTGTAAATTGAAATCTTTGGTCAATATTTCTTTTTCCCCTTCCTTAATTACTTTTACTCATTTCAAAAGGTTCATTCTTTTATTAGTCATTTATTTATTCGAAGCATATAAATTGATTTGCATACCTCTTCAGTTTTTCTCCCATGGTATTGATGGAAGTTAAAAGCCGGAAGTTATTTTCCTGACAAATTCTTTACACCCTCCCTCCCTCATTGTTATGGATTTTTGTCAATTAGACAGGGCATTCAGCTTAATCAGGCCTTTTGTTTGGACTTTCACTTGCATTTGATGCAATGACACTTCAAGACAAAATACACATAAACTCAGTCAAAAAGGGGTTGAGGGCCATTTGCTCTTAAGGGTTGTTGTTATACATTTAACCCTCTTAGCCACACCTCTCCGCATTTGCTTTTGTCTGAATTTTTGCCTATTTTGCACCTTTTGCGACTTTTGCCAGCCATTGTCAAAATTCATAATTGAACAGTTTCCATAACCCCAAAAACCAGCAAAAAAGGGAAAAGGGCCCATTTGCATATGAGTCGGTGTGAGTGTATATGCGTGTGTGTGTGTGTGTTGGCCAAGTGCTTTTCCAGTGCCGCCTTTGCCTAACTGAATATCTTTGTTAATAATTCAAGAGCTTTTAATGTCATGAATATTCATCAAATTTTGAGAATGATTTGATTTTATTGCGTATATTTTGCTCTGATGTCGCAAAAACTGCAAAACTCAAAGACAAAAAGGATTGAATGACATCAATATTGACTACTTGATGTCCATTACAATAATTCATTTGATATTTGCCATATTCCTTTCAGATATTATTTTTTAAAGCTTAGTAATAAATTTTCCCCCCTAAGCACAGCAACCAATATGCTTACCCAATACAGGGTATTTTACCAAAAGAGATGCTCATCAACAGCAAACTTGACAGTCATTCAATGAAGGGTCGTTTCAATGATATGCTAGACAAGTGGGTGATGTATGAAACCGAAGGATATAAAAAATTTAAAAATTTGATATGGTAAAACTTTCAACGTATACAAATGACATGAAATTTAAGCATTATTTAAATGAGAAGCAATTAGTTTAGTTACAATTTTGTGAACAAATACTTAACTCGTTGCAATAATCAATTGACATAATTAAGTTATATTCAATTATATAAATTGTGGGCATTCAAGTCTTTGTGTGTCTTTTGTTACGTGTGTTTGAGATTTTAATCGAATGACAGATATTTTGACAACCTTCTAAATCAGAAGCTTAAATTGTAATGCTTTAAAGTGGATTGCTAATGTGTTTATAAAAAAAATTGATATAATTCAATTGAATTAATATTTATACCCTTGCAAAAAGGGTATATTAATTTTGGTCAGAAGTGTCCAATGCATAGAAGGTAGCACTTCCGACCATTTAAAGTATATATATTCTTGATCAGCACGACGAGACGAGTTCAAATAGCCATGTCCGTCCGTCCGTCTGTCCGTCCGTCTGGATCAACGCAAACTCCTCCTAGACCGTTGGAGCTACAGAGCTGAAATTTTGCATGTAGGCTTGTATATACTGCAGGCGTTGTATATCTAGGATTCAGCCGGATCGGATCACTATATCATATAGCTCCCATACAAATGGCAAAGTCACGAACAGTGACTTTTCTTAATAACTTCGTTATTTTCTGAGCTATTGTCTTGAAATTCAATATTGGTGAGTGAATTACACATATAAACGACTGTGCTAAATTTGATCAAGATCGGGTGACTATATTATATAGCTCCTATAGGAACGATCTTTCAAAAACAGTAACTTTTGTCAATAACTTCGTTACTTTTGACGCGATTGCTTTCCAATTAAACATTTGTTAGTTTAATATATCTGTTAATGACTGTGCCGAATTTGCTAAAGATCGGGTTACTATATCATATAGCTCCTTTTAGATAAAACGTTTTTCCATTTTGATGGCTAAAGGTAAGGAAAGAGTTACCATAAAAGTAGCAAGGGTATACAAACTTTGACGCGGTCGAAGTTAGCCCCGGCCCTCTGGTTTTAGAATAATATATTGAGTTTATAAGGTTTAACTTACTTATTTTAAGAGCTCAGGCAGCTTTTTCTACTTTGAAACTAAATTAAAGTTTTTCCTTTTGAGGTGTTTTTTATACCCTTGCAGAGGGTATTAAAAATTGGTCAGATGTTTGTAACGCACAGAAGGAGACTTTTCCGACCCCATAAAGTATATATATTCTTGATCAGCATGAGAAGCTGAGTCGATATAGCCATGTCTGTCTGTCCGTCTGTCCGTCCGTCTGTGCGAATGCGTTTTACTCAGCCGTCTTAAGAGCTATCGGGCTGAAATTTTTTTTCGGGTTTTTTTATTACCCGGGAAAAATAAAGTATGAAAACCATAATGATCGGACCACTATATCATATAGCTCTAGAAGAACTAGAAGAAACATTTTCATAAAAATCGGAGTATGCTATTAAATTTACATATGTGATAATATTGGATATAAAACCCCAGATCCCAAAATAAGAATGTGATCGGATAAATATAACACACACAGACGCAACGCTACATGAACTGTATGTGTATGCGTGCGTTGCTTTGCTTTGGGAATAAGGGAAGAAGAAGAACAAATTGTAATATAGAGAGCAAAATTGTTTTGTTTGTATATTGATGAATTGAGTTGTAGAAAACAAATTTTGAACATGTAAAATTATTATTACCAAGGACTGCAAGGGTATATAAACTTCGGCGTAGCCAATGTTAGGTTCTTTGATATTTAATAGTAGTAGTTGAGTAAAAATATGGAAAAATTAACATTAAATTCTCACAATTGATGCAAAGAAGTATTTGTTGAAGTCATTTTCAAGAAAGCCATAACTTTGCCAACCGAATTAGATCCAAGACCGAATTCAAATGCATCAAATCAGAGTATAAATGTGGGAAAGCTAATAAAAAGCGAGAAGCGGTCGATTGTATTGAACTAGTTCAGAGATGTATAAATCAAAAGTTATCAATGATATCGATGACAAGCAATCGATGTTTTAAGTGAGAGAGTTTTTGGGTCCTCGTAGCTGCTCGACGAAAGAATATACTTATGTAGTATTGCGTGAGAACCCCTAATCAGAATGCCGATAACGATATTAGTTTGATAGATATCGATAGATGGTCAATCGGAGAAGGAGAAAAGCTTGAGTTGCTGGACGAAGAGGTTGTGTTGGTCTCGTTAAATTAAAAGTGTTCAATAAGATGGTTTCTTTTTCTATTGTTAATAATTAAATAAAAATGATAAGCTAAGATACATACATAAAAGCAAAGTGGTGTGAAGAGTATATTTTATTCTGGTCCAGTGGACTCAGCCTTTCTACATTTTGGGGGCTCAACCGGGATAGTAACAAAGAGCGAGTGAGAGAGAAAACTTTATGAAGAAATCGCGCGTAATTGCAAGAGTGAAGCCAACATAAGGAAACATGAGAGCAAGCGAGACAAAATAAAATGCGTGCTTTAATTTCACCACCGAAAGACAAGAAAAGAGACGAACACATGAGAAATAACAACAAAGACGAAAAGATGAGTAACGCTTAAAAGACGACAATTTTGAAATTTTGAAATGAGGAAAAGCAAGAACAAAGACGAAAATATTTGAAAGACGAACAACTTCCCAAAGACGAAAATTTGTTCAGAGACGAACACGAAGAGCATCAAAAGACGAAAGACGACAAAAATTTGTTCAGAGAGGGACAAAACGAGGAGAAAAATTGAACTTGCTTGGATTCGGCACTATCCAATCATTCATGCAAGCCAAGAAGTAACCTGGAGCAGAGATCGGACTAGGAGTCACACGGATAGTGGCTGCTAATACGAGGAGTACCAGATCAAGACGAGACGACCCGATTCACCACTACATGCACAGTCAGAAGGCATCATCCATCCAACATTGTGTGTGTGTGAGTGAGAAGAAGCTAAGACGTAAAAAGACGACACGTAAGAAGACAACTGCGTAAGGAAGACTACACGTAAGAAGACAACTGCGTAAAGAAGATCACGAGAAACGGACAACATAGACGTAAACTAACCAGGGCTACATCGCAAGTACATTTATTTTTAATACTAACAATAGTTAAAAGTTTTGAAATAAGAGAACAGACGAATTACAATTTTTGAAACAAGAAAAGATGATTTAAAAGTTGTGAAATAAGAGAACAATGAATTACAATTTTTAAAAATAAGAAAAGAAGATTTAAAATTTTGAAAAAGAGAAAAGTTGATTTAAAAGTTTTGAATAAGAGAAAAGATGAATTACAATTTTTAAAATAAGAAAAGAGGATTTAAAATTTTGAAAATAAGAAAAGAAGATTTAATATTTTGAAAAATAAGAAAGAAGATTTAAATTTTCGAATTAGAGAAAGAGAAATAAGAAAAGACGAACTACGAGTTTTGGAAAATAAGTAAGAAAGAAAAATTCAACAAAGAGGAATTCATATAAACTAACATCTAATTTGAACACTAATTTAAATTATTTTGTAATCAATATTTTTCCACATGTTGTATAACGAGATCACCGAACTGACCGTCGCAGGGTTAAAAGAAAAGTTTAAAGAGCTGAATTTAAGTGTAAAAGGCAACAAACCTGAATTAAGAGAGAGATTAATTTCATATTTTGATTTAGACACGAACGAGGAATCCTTATATTCAGAAGCTAATACCAGTATTCAAGGCGAAGTTGAAGAAGTTGAGAGAGAAGTGACAATGGCGTTCACATTAAAAGATATTCGTGATTTGTTGACAGAGTTTGATGGGAGCAACAAAAAGGATGTATTAGAATGGCTTTCAGACTTTGAGGGTACTGCTGTAACAGTACAATGGAATGATCTTCAGAAATTTATCTATGGTAGACAGCTGTTGACAGGAGCGGCTAAGTTGTTCGTAAATAGTCAAGAGGGTCTAACAAGTTGGGGTAGACTTAAGAGCGCGCTACAGGAAGAGTTTACTGTTAAATTGTCGGCAAAAGAAGTTCACAAGCAATTAGAGAGTAGAAAGAAGAAATACAACGAGAGTCTGGTTGAGTACTTTTATCTAATGAAGAGTATAGCCAAAAAAGGCAGCTTAGATGAGGAAAGCATTGTCGAATACATCATTGAGGGTATCCCTGACTCTAAAATGAATAAAAGCGTTCTTTACCAAGCGAGAGATTTGAAGGAATTACGAGAGAAACTAACGATGTACGAGAAATATGCTTCCAACCAAGAGTCTAAAACAAAACCACGATTTGAGAAGCTGCAATCGAGGAATACTTTGGAGGATTTCAAATGCTTTAAATGTGGAGGAAAGAATCACGTCGCTAAGAATTGTAAAGACAATTTCAAATGTTTTAAATGTAATCAGATGGGCCACAAAGCTAATCAGTGTGAGGTAAGGAACACAAAAGAAACTAAGAAGGATAATACAAATTATCAACAAATGAGACTTAAGTTTAATCGTTCTTTTAAGGACGTTCCAATAGGCAATGGAGTATTATCTGCTCTGTTTGATTCGGGCAGTGATCTTTCCACCATTAGCGAGAGCACTTATAAGGGAATAAACCCGGTTAACTTAAACCGTGAATGCAAGGAGGTAATTGGACTGGGGTTTTTCAATATCAAAACAGAGTTAGATGGCAACGCTGTAGAAATAGACTTTCATGTTGTTCGGGATAAAGACACATTGTATAAAGGAGTGATCGGCAATGATGTTCTGAAGAACTTGAATGTTACTATTGGAAGAAAACGAATCGTGTTCCACAAAGCCAATAAGCCGAGAAGTGCAAACTAAGACAAACATTTCTGAATTGCAGACAACGTTTGAGAGAATTATGACAATGACCTTGGATGAAGACGCTACACTGGAAATTGATCTCATCCATTTAGACGAAGGTATAAAATCAGATATATTAGAAATGTTGAAGTCATATAAACCGGTAAAGCCTACTATTTCGCCAGTGGAAATGAAGATTGTGGTAACAGATGATATTCCAATTTCTCAAAGGCCAAGGCGTTTACCATATCAGGATCAAGTGATAGTGAATCAGCAGATAAAGGAATGGATGGAGGCTGGAATCGTTCGTCAAAGCTTTTCCGAGTATTCATCTCCTATGGTGCTAGTTTCAAAAAAAGATGGCAAGAAAAGATTATGCTGTGATTACAGGAAGCTAAATCAGAAAATAATAAAAGACAATTTTCCGACAGCATTAATTGACGACATTTTGCATAAACTGCAGAGAGGAAAGGTGTTTACAACCCTCGATTTATGCAATGCATTCTTCCAAGTTCCCGTAGACGAAAGCTCACGGAAGTTTACATCGTTTGTTACTCAAAACGGCCAGTTCGAGTTTAATCTCGTGCCATTTGGGATAACCAATTGGCCAGCTGTATTCATGAGATACATATTTGCAGTCTTAAGGCCACTTATCGATGAAGGGATTTTTATTTTGTACATGGATGACATTATCATACCATCAGGTGATGAGAAAGATGGATTAAATAAGCTGAAAAGAGTATTAAATCTAGCCGAGACTTCAGGACTGAAAATTAAATGGGAAAAATGTCAATTTTTACAAAGGCGAGTCAATTTTCTAGGATACATAATTGAAAATTCGACTATTAAACCGTCCAGAGAAAAGACTATGGCTGTGGAAAGTTACCCAATCCCAAGGGCTTACAAAGGTTCTTAGGTCTTACTTCGTATTTTCGCCGATTCGTGAAAGACTTTGCAACAATCGCTAGGCCGTTGACGAATATGATGAAAAAAGATGTATCATTCATGATGGTTGAAGAAGCACTTGCATCCGTTAGACAGTTTAAAGTATGTTTGTCAAATTCGCCAGTATTACGTTTGTTTGATCCGATGGGTATAACCGAAGTTCACTGTGACGCTAGTATGTATGGTTATGGCCAGAATTTTTATCCTGTGGAGTACATGAGTCGTAAGACTACACCAGCAGAGGAGAAGTATCACTCATCAAAAAAGAAGTGCCTTTAAGAGTGGCTCGATGGGCGATATTTCTACAAGATTTCGACTTCGAGATCGAACATCGACCTGGAACTAAAATGAAACACGTGGATGCGTTAAGCAGAATTCATTGCTTATTGCTCGAAAATTCTCTGAGACACAAGATACAACAGGCTCAGCTTTTGGATGAATGGATTAATGCGGTTAGAAAGGTATTGGAAAACGGGACATATGACGACTTTTATTTGCAGTACGATATTTTACACAAAGACCCGATTAAAGAACTTATAGTTATACCGTCGGCAATGGAAAGAGAAGTCATAACTATGGCGCACCGCCAGGGGCATTTTGGAATTAAGAAGACCATAGATGTCCTAGGAAAAGATTATTATATATCAAACGTTGCCAGCAAAGTTGAGGTGGTTATCAAATCGTGTGTGGAGTGCATTGTGAGCGAGCCGAAGCATGGAAGGAAGGAAGGATTTTTAAATGTCATCGACAAAGGTGATGAGCCATTGACAACGTTTCACCTAGATCACATAGGCCCCATGGAATCGACAAAAAAGCAGTATAACCATGTTTTGGTCATAGTAGATGCTTTCTCCAAGTTCGTCTGGCTATATCCCACTAAGAGCACAGGATCTGAAGAAGTTGTTGATCGTCTGCAGAGACAATCGGAAGTATTCGGGACCCCGAAACGTTTTATAACTGACAGAGGAACTGCTTTTACTTCCAACATGTTTAAAGAATACTGTACCTCCCAAAAGATTCAGCATTTACTTATTGCTACAGGAGTACCCCGTGGAAATGGGCAAGTCGAGCGTCTTAATAGGACTGTTTCAACGCCATTGACCAAGTTATGTGCAGAGGAACCTAAGTCCTGGTATAAAAACGTTGGCAGGGTACAACAGTTCATCAACTCTTCGCCACCACGGAGTACTAAGATCAAGAGTTAAAGTCCCAGTTAGACGAAGAATTACTTATAGAGTTGAGAAGGGAGAAAGATGAAATTCGTAGATTAGCAAAAGATAATATAGCAAAAATACAGGAAGAAAATCGTAAGTCATATAACAAGTTCAGAAAGTCCGAAACAGAATACGAAGTGGGCGATATGGTTGCTATAAAGCGTACCCAGTTTGGAGCAGGTCTGAAGCTTAAGAAGAATTATCCAGGGCCGTATAAAATTGTTAGGAAGTTGAGACATGGTAGATACTCAGTAGAGAAGATTGGGGATGGTGAGGGCCCACATAGGACCAATACCGTAGCGGAGTACCTGAAGATGTGGAATCCATCATTCGGGACGAATGGGGCTGTAGAATGGCCGAATGTAGGATTGCGTGAGAACCCCTAATGGTATCAGAATGCCGATAACGATATTAGTTTGATAGATATCGATAGATGGTCAATCGGAGAGGGAGTGTAGTAGCGCTTGTAACCGTTTGTATTTAGAAAGAAAACGAAAAAAAAGAGTAGGAATGATTTTACTTCTTTATAACTAAAACGATATATAAACGTTTTATCCCTAAAAGTGGGCAATATAAGTTCACAGAGTAATACCAATCATGCAAAGTAAGTTAGGTTAAAAAATTGGTTTGGCATAGGGATCGCTGGGTAATTTGTTTTTTTTTTCCCTTTGGATACAGCGATCATGGTAGGGTGGGCGAATTTGTTTTGGGCGTTACTGATATCAGACCCCTTCTTGTTCAGCAGCTGCGCCAGGAAACGAGGTATTTCTTTTCTTTTTCCATTCTTTTCTCTATTCTTTTTTTCTTTTGCAAGTACAAGGCGTTAAACCGAGGATAAATTGTGTCAGTACGCGAATTCATTAATAAAATTGTAACTAGTAGAGCGGGTAGTCTATCCATTTTCCCCCATCCCCCATTCCTCACCGACTAATTGAGCCGAAACCAGCGCGTACTACTGATAGATTCTACCAGATTCCAACAGCTCGCAGTAAAGTTGTAGCAGGTTATATGTTACAGTTAGTTAAGTATTCATAATTTTATTAATTGGCGCCCAAACGTGGGGCCAAAACGGTTTCGGGAGCCCCGACGAAAACATTTTAGTCAATAACAGCTTTTCTTATGGGTATTTATATCTCGGTTTTCGAACGCTAGTGTTCCTGATTGTATTGGGTGGTCAGTCGGAGTACATAAAGTTTCGACATAACTCTATGTCCACACCACCAACAAGAAAAAAAATAAAACAACGCACAATCAATTGGTCAGCTGGATCAGCTTTGAATTCTAAAATATTTTCGGCTCCGCGCTCAGGATTGTCGGTTTAGCCACGTGTAATTTTCGATAGTCAGAAAGTTATTTTTCGTTTCGGATCAGGTTTAACAATGGTCAAAGACTATAGCCTCCAAGCGGTTAATACTTCTTAGAACTATTAGTTTTCTTAGTTGCCTAAAAGTTAGGTATAAAATGTTGATTGCTTTAAGTAGTTAGGTAAATTGTAGAGAGTTATGTGATACTTGGCAATAGGCTAGGGCATACCTGCAATTTCAATTATACTTAAAGTCCTCTTTTATCGTTATTTTAGCAGCTGCTCAAACCATTTTTTTTTAACACATGGCATGATTCCCCTCATTAGTTTTATGAAAGTTATTTGAATTTTTTTTATATTTTCTCTATTTCTTTGCAACATCAGTATAATAAGTATAGCTTTGTTAATCAATCAATTTAATAGAAATATATTTATTAGGAATTAACCAGATCTGGAATTAAAAGCTTAATAATAAGAGGGAAGTCCTCAACATATTTAGTTAACAAATAAGCAAACGTTTTGTGGTGAGAAATGTCGGTAAGGCACAGCAGCGAAGATCTAGCCGCGATTCAGGACGACAATACCCTTTGCCTTATCTGCGATAAACCAATACAATATAGGGCGCAGCTACGGAGCACTACTTGTGGTCATCATTTCCACATAGCGTGCTTCAACATACGCGTCGGTAGTAGGGAAATTTGCCCCACTTGTGGTCAACCGTTACAGAGTATGGAAGAAGAAGGCGCTGAAGCACTTAGTGGGGGACCACAGACCAGCCGTCAGGAAAGAATGCAAACCAGGGCAGCAGCGCAAAGGGCCAACTTACTAGCAGAAATGGCACAGAGGGATTTGAGTCAGGAAAGAAGGTTAGATGTGGGTATAGAGCCATCCGAATCTGTTAGGAATAGCGACGTTAATTTAGCCAGATTAATAGCGAATGCCATGGCGACGGCTGCATCTCGCCAAAATGAGCGACTGGAAATTCAAGCAGTTAGACAAACGGAATTATTGACACAAGCGTTAGAAAATGGATTCCAGAGATTGTATTCAGTTCACACAACAGGCAGCGAACTTACGTAGCCAAGTATCAGCAACAGCAGCTAGTGAGCAGGCAAGTAATGGTAACAGTATTTTGGAGCTTAGACCAGACAGAATAAGTCAGGTTATAAGTAGTTGGAAGTTAAGGTTTAATGGCAAGTCCGGTATATCAGTGGACGAGTTTATTTATAGAGCGGAAGCAATGACCCATCAGGCTTTAGAAGGTAATTTCGTAGTTCAGTCGCGGTATGTTAGCAATTTGTTTGAAGGAAATGCTAGTGAGTGGTTCTGGAGATACCACAAGAAGGTATCACACATCAAGTGGTTAGACTTATGTAGAGCCTGAGGGAACAGTTTAAAGACGAGCGTACCGATCAGCATATTAAAGCTGCTATCAGCAAACGCAGACAAGGCGATAAAGAATCGTTCGACGAATTCTACGAGGCGATAGTGACACTAGCTGACAAACTGTCTACTCCGTTACCAGAAATTGAGTTGCTAGAGCATCTTCGGGCTAATCTTCTGCCTGATATTCAGCATGAGTTATTATATGAGTCCATAGCTTCGGTATCTAAGTTAAGGCAGTTAGTGCGTACTAGAGAAACCTTTATGCAGACAGTACGCAAACCATTGAGTGTACCACCAAGACCCATTCCTAGGAGAGTGGTAAATGCAGTGAGCATTCAAACAGAAGAAGAGTCCGAGGCAGAAGATGAGGTGCCAGTGGTGGAAGCAGTTAACTTGGTTTGTTGGAACTGTGATACGGCGGGTCATCCCTATCAAGAGTGTGTAGCAGAACGGCGGGTGTTTTGTTATGGCTGTGGGAAGCCAAACACGTATAAGCCATCTTGTGCCCATTGTAATGATCATTCAAAAAACACGGCAGGTCGTGCACTTCTCCGAAGTGACAGATGATCTCGAGGGCCAGCAATGCAGATTAAAGGAAACACTAGGATTAGAAAAATATTTGCCCGAATTTACGCATATCTCTGATGAGAAATCGTTAGAAATATCTAAATATTCCGAAACGGAACCAGTAGAGTCGCCTAGATTAGGAATTTATTGGTCACAGACTCGTTCAAGAGAGCGAAGGAAGGCTTTTAATAAAGGTGTTAAAAAGGAGCGAAAGCTAATAGCCTCGGCGGTAGTCGGCAATGTTTTTGATATCCGCCCTTATGCAGAGGTAAAGTTATTCAATAGATTAGTAAGTGGCCTCATGGATACTGGGGCTAGTATAAGTTATGTTGGTGGCAGTTTTACCGAAGAATTATTGGCTGTAAAACAGAATATTAGGCCAATGTCAAATAAAGTAAATACTGCAGATGGAACACCCCAGCAGATAGTAGGAAAGATAAGTACTGAAGTTAGTTTTAGAGGAAGTAGTAAGATATTGAAATTTTATATAGTCCCTGGGCTAACCCAGGATCTCTACTTAGGCATAGATTTTTGGCTCGCTTTTGATTTATTACCATCTGGACTGTCATTAGAACCGCTACAGATAGCTAGTTTAAGCGTAGAGTATACGGCGCAACGGATGTTAGACAGTAATCAGAAGCAACGTTTGTCTGAATGTATGGGTTTGTTTCCATCATTCGCTAAGTTGGGACTAGGGAAAGCGCAGTTGCTGTCACATTCAATAGATGTTGCTGGTGCAGCACCAATTAAGCAGCGACACTATCCTATGTCACCAGCAAAGGAACCAATAATATATGAAGAGTTAGATCGCATGTTAAAATTAGGAGTTATTGAGGAATCTCAAAGTGCTTGGTCTTCGCCCGTTGTGTTGGTGAGTAAGCCAGGAAAACATAGGTTATGTATAGATAGTAGTAGGGTGAATGCCGTTACAGTTAAGGATGCTTACCCAATGCCAATCATAGACGACATCCTTAGCAGATTACCTAAGGCCGAGTACATTACAAGTCTCGACTTGAAAGACGCGTATTGGCAAATTCCTTTAGAGCCTGAGTCACAGGATAAGACAGCCTTTTCAGTAGCAGGTAGACCCCTGTACCATTTCAAAGTAATGCCTTTTGGATTATGTAACGCGGCGCAAACCATGTCCAAACTCATGGATAAAATAGTGCCACCACATCGGCGTCATCAGATATTTATCTACTTGGATGATCTGTTAATTGTCTCAGATTCGTTTAACGAGCATATAACTCTGCTTACAGAGCTATCCAAATGTATATCCGATGCAGGGTTAACTATAAACGTCGAGAAAAGTCAGTTCTGTAGAAAGAATGTGAAGTATCTAGTGCATATTGTAGGTGAGGGAACGATTAAGACAGACCCAGATAAAATATCCGCCATAGTCGATTTTCCCACCCCAAAATCGGTTAAACAAGTTCGGCGCTTTTTAGGAATGGCGGGTTGGTATCATAAATTCATTCAAAATTACGCTGCTATTGCGTCTCCAATTACCGATACTTTAAAACATAAGCGTAAATTCATATGGACATCAGAAGCTCAGTCAGCATTTGAAGACTTGAAAACACGTTTAAGCCAGGCACCAGTTTTACATAGTCCCGATTTTAAAAAACCTTTCTCCATAAACTGTGACGCAAGCCATACGGGAGTGGGCGCAGTGTTAACCCAGTTAACAGAGGATAAGGACGAAGTACCCATTGCGTTTATGTCAAAAAAACTGAACCAGGCACAAAGAAACTACTCAGTTACAGAGAAAGAGTGTTTGGCAGCCGTGTTAGCAGTAAAAAAATATAGGGCCTACGTGGAGGGTCAAGAATTTTCTATCATAACCGACCATGCTTCTTTAAAGTGGTTAATGAGTCAATCAGACTTGAGTTCTAGGTTGGCCAGATGGTCTTTGAAACTTCAGGGATTTAATTTTACCATTTCACATCGAAAAGGTAGTCAAAATGTGGTGCCAGACGCTTTGTCCAGAGTTTTTACCCCTGATTTAGCGGTATTAGATAGTGATTTAGGAATCGATCTCAATTCGGTGCATTATTTAAGTCGCGAATATGTGGAGCTAAAGGCGAAGGTCGAAAAAAACCCCCAGTCAGTACCGGACGTGAAAGTAATGGGCAATTTAGTTTACCGGCGTAGTGAGCATTTTCCTGGAGAGAAGTTAGCAGATGATCAGTGCTGGAAACTATGGATTCCCAAGGGTTTAGTGGCGCAGTTGTTGAAATTGGCTCACGAAAGCCCACTAGCGGCCCACTGCGGTATTAATAAGACATTGGAAAAACTCAGGCGCTACTATTACTGGCCAAATCTAGTGTCAGAAGTTAAAGAGTTTATAAACAGATGTGATGTTTGTAAAGCCACTAAACACCCGAATTATAAGTTAAGGCCACCATTAGGCAAGTCGGGTGTAACGTCAAGATTCTTCGAGAGACTGTATGTGGACTTCTTGGGTCCTTACCCGCGTAGCAAGTCTGGCAATATTGGAATTTTTATTGTAGTGGACCATTTCTCAAAATTTCCGTTCCTAAAGAAAGTAAAAAAGTTTACCGCGGAAGTGGTTACCCAGTTTCTAGAAGAGGATCTTTTTCATTGTTTTGGGGTACCTGAGATTATAGTATCCGATAATGGGCCCCAATTTAGAGCACACCATTTTAATGAGCTGTTGCAAAGATATAAAGGCTAATGTGTCGGAGAGAGTAAACCGGTCGGTATTGGCAGCAGTGAAGGCTTACGTAAGTCCAAGCCAGTCTGATTGGGACGAAAAGCTAAGTAGTATCGCTTGTGCATTGAGGTCTACTATTCATTCGGCGATAAACACAACACCCTATAGGTTGGCATTTGGTCAGCATATGGTAACCGACGGGTCCGTTTACCAAGTGCTACGGAACTTAGAACTAAAGCTAAAGAGGAGTCACGAAAACAGCATGAGCGGAATGAGAATCTGTATAATTTACGTAGTCGCGAGGTGTCTTTTCAAGGATTCAACTCCAAGTTAGCGCCACCGTTCGTGAAGGCGAGAGTGAGACGCAAGCTCGGCAACGCGTACTATGAGTTGGAGAATCTACAAGGCCATTTGGTAGGCAAATTCCATGCAAAAGATATTAAGCAATAATTTTTTTTTTGGCCCGGTTTCAAGCGAGTATCACCCTTTCCATTAGGTAAGTGTGATTTTAGTGGGGGGGTTTTGTAGTAGCGCTTGTAACCGTTTGTATTTAGAAAGAAAACGAAAAAAAAAGAGTAGGAATGATTTTACTTCTTTATAACTAAAACAATATATAAACGTTTTATCCCTAAAAGTGGGCAATATAAGTTCACAGAGTAACCTGCGTTCACTGCTTGCACTGCTTGTATTGTTAGTTAGCGTTATACTAACTAACAGAATGTAGACTAACATTCTATAATTTTGAGAAAAAAAAATAGGAAATGCGATTTCGAGATACATTTTTTTTGGTTCAGAGAATTTTCTTAAAATTTTTTTTTATCCGATTACTTTCTTTTTTTTTGTGGCGCCCCTAGGCTCCTCTAGAGTTGCGATCAGGGAAGTTTAGGGGTAATCGAGGCGAAGAGAGGGGTCCAAAGAGGACTAAGGGATAGAGATTTAGCCAAGTCATCCAAATCATCTTCAACTAGTGCGGTCGCAAAAATTAAAAATCGTAGTGAAAACTAATTTTTTTCGGAAAAAGTCCGATTGTGAAGTTTGAATGGTGAATTCGAAGCAGTTTTATTCCGCCAGTGAGTGATAGTGTTTTATTTCAAAATAAATGTAAGTCCAGCGCTATATAAACGCGCATATCAGTTTGAGTAAAGGAAGCAATTTTTATGAAAATGTTTGTCTTTTAGGCACATGGGCAGTCTGATGAAGTAGATTGTCGAGAGGAAGTAATATATCCTTTTTAATCCGGTGCCAAGTCAAATGGTAAACAGTAAAAAATGCGCCTTTTAATGTGTGTAGTAAGAAAGTTTTGTTTTTTATATAGAGTTGGCACCTAGTTCACAGACTAGATGCAATGGTCTAAGCCGGTCAGCCGACTAGAGAAAGGCTTATGAGGGACAAACTGTCAAAACGGACCGAAGCCCCTGGAGCAGCAAACGCAAAGCATTGGCCAGAAAAGATCTGAGACGGGCATGAAGAGTAAAACAAAAAATAAAGAGTATAGGATTCTCTAGACTAGAGGAGAGACTCCCCATGCAAGCAAACTCTGATAAGTAAAAGCTTTTCTTTTGTGATAACTATCAACCAGCGGAGCTTTCATATGTGTAGCCGCTTGGCTGGCGTTCCGTTTTGGTTATTTTTTTTACTGGTGATCGTTGCATAGCCTTCAGCCAAGAAACTAAATATCTTCGCCAGGCCCTAATATTGCATGGGTTAAACTAATGGGCGTTGGGCGAAAATAATTAAATGCCTTTAGTTTTTTTTTTTAATACTTTCGCCTTAAAGCTAACTTTTAAATTGTAAAATTCTGAGTTTTTGGTGTACTCCAAAGCCAAGTTAATTTTTTTTTGTAATTTTTTTTTTCTTTATTTTTATAATTTCATTTGTAATTTTTTTTGTCATGAGTGGAACTTCGGTAAAAATTTTAGTTTACCCCTTTTTTGTTTTTTTTACGCCACTGGCGAAAGCTTAGCATGGTTTAATTCTCTCTCGAATCAACAACATACTCTCTCCCCATATTTTTACCCAATTACTTACAGAAAGTCACCAGGTCACCAGAAAGATCTTTCTCCGTGGGATGCTTAAGTGAGTACTCTTTGGTTTTAATGTCATTTTTCTTGTGTTTTTGGTATATGATTGACCAAGCAAAGTAAAGAGAGAGTTAAAGCAGTTTTCGTTGCTCTCGTTTAAATAACATATAAAATTTGATTTTGGTCTTTTTGGTCATCAGAAGTTTAACTTATGTTCAAAAAAAAAAGAATGAGTTTTGTTTCTTTCTTTGAATTTTAATATACTTTTCATATAAACATTGTCATATCTACATATCTATATTTATATCATAATCTTTAATTTTTAATTTTTGAAATGCTTTATATTATTTGTTACTTTTATTAAATATAAGTTTTTAAGATGAATGTAGGCTGAGACATTTACAAGGGGGGGGGAATCATGCAAAGTAAGTTATGTTAAAAAATTGGTTTGGCATAGGGATCGCTGGGTAATTTGTTTTTTTTTTTTCCCTTTGGATACAGCGATCGTGGTAGGGTGGGCGAATTTGTTTTGGGCGTCACTGATATCAGACCCCTTCTTGTTCAGCAGCTGCGCCAGGAAACGAGGTATTTCTTTTCTTTTTCCATTCTTTTCTCTATTCTTTTTTTCTTTTGCAAGTACAAAGCGTTAAACCGAGGATAAATTGTGTCAGTACGCGAATTCATTAATAAAATTGTAACTAGTAGAGCGGGTAGTCTATCCATTTTCCCCCATCCCCCATTCCTCACCGACTAATTGAGCCGAAACCAGCGCGTACTACTGATAGATTCTACCAGACTCCAACAGCTCGCAGTAAAGTTGTAGCAGGTTATATGTTACAGGAGAAAAGCTTGAGTTGCTGGACGAAGAGCTTGTGTTGGTCTCGTTAAATTAAAAGTGTTCAATAAGATGGTTTCTTTTTCTTTTGTTAATAATTAAATAAAAATGATAAGCTAAGATACATACATAAAAGCAAAGTGGTGTGAAGAGTATATTTTATTCTGGTCCAGTGGACTCAGCCTTTCTCCACTTATGTAATAGTTAAGTGACAAATGTATAATAAATTATGTTCACTAAAATTGTGTGGAATATCGAGTAAAAAGGCTTACAAATTTGGAGATAAAAAGTGGGAATTTATTTGTGTTCCCACATAAATTACAACTTTGGTAGACGCACTCATTTTTCCCCTCTTCCCATAATTATTCTACAGTTTCAATTCAATTCTCTAATACAAAATATTCAATAATTTCAAGCAGAAGGCAACAAGAAAAATATATCAGAAAGTGCAAAAGACTCTACTTAAAGTCAAGCACTTCTTTTACAAAGTAGAAGAGAAAGTTTTCAAAAAACATTTCTCGTAGATACTCCCCTTGCATTATATTTATAATTGACTTATGTGAAACTATGTACGTATATACTTGAAAAAAACATGCACAATATCATTTAAACAAAAAGGTCCCTCTAAGTTGGTGTCGTTTTTCTACCACCTTGCTACCTCTTTCCCGTTTTGTCTACCACAAACCATTTGACAACCCTTTACTTTTTTTTACGACCACACGTGCAACGACCTCAGAACAACAATGTTCCCTCTTGCCCCCAATCTACTTCATTTGCCACCATCCATCCATCCCCCTTCTCCCCCTCAAAAATAAAAGAAATCCCCAACTGAAAAGTCGTCGCGTATTTCTTTTAAAGTTTTTGCCGCTTGGCATGTCATAAATTTAGTTGAAAATATGTCGTAAAATCTATCGATATGTATTTATATAGATGCGTTTATCGAAGTGCGTAAGTGTTGGTGCGTGTGGAGTAAATAAGGGGAAGTCCCCAATGTTTGCTTATCGATTTTCAAAATGTCAAAATCATTAAATGAGTGTTTCATTTTTTGGTTTGGTTGCGTTGCGTTGTCCTCTGGGGAGACTTGAATTGAGAATACAATTTCTTTCTTTTTTATTTTGCCTTTTACGTTGTTTTTTTTTTCCCCTCGCATTTAACCTCATTCGTGTCTAATCATTTCGATTACTTTGATATATTCAGTTCAAGCCGATTATATGGCTATTTGCTTATCAATTGTGTCAGTAAGTCCCCATCTCCTCCTCCTCCTGATTATTTTTATTCTGCTGCTCTTCTTCCCTACACTTATACTTTGTATGCTTCCCCTTTTTTCTATCACACAATTGTTGCTGGTAATTTTCGGTTAGCATTTAAGTTAACTCAGCCAAAGAATACGTGAGAGACTCGTTCGTACCATTTTGATACGTAATTATTGTTTGACATAGTGTAGAGACAAAGTCGACGGGGTGAAAACAATGGTGGGTGGAGATGTGGCAAAGGATTTCGTTAAATGAAATTAAATGATTTGGTGTGCTACTGATTTATGTTTAATTTATAGAGCATTCGTCCACCCTGACCGGCATGCAAATAAAGTTCGATGAAGACATAAACTCAACTAAATTTACTAAAATCTCACGACAAGACTCTCTCACAGGATTGTAAGAGAGGGAGAAACCCAGAGAGACTGCGCTGAATATAGAGCATACATAAGTGAAAACAGACGAAATGTTAACCAAGTTTTCAATTGTGATAGGCCCAGGGCAATCGCACCGAGAGCCGAAGCCGAGTTAACTAGAGCAACAGCCAGAAATCGTTGCCAAAATGCCGGCTACGAAACGACAGAATAAGAGTCTCTCTTTTCGGAGAGAGAGCCAAACCGATTGTTAAAAAAAGGCATAAAAGCGAACGTTACAATTCAAATGGGTAAAACTGTATAAATCTTTTCCTTCGCATTATAAAAACATTAAATTGGTTTTACAATTTAAGCGGGCAAGTAGTAGCTACTATACTTCAGTTAAAGCAGTCATTATAAGTATGTAGTTAATGTAAGAAATCACTATAATGATTTTAAATAAATTAAATCATAATTTGTTGTTTTGGCTGCCAGTTCCAATAAAAATAATATTCAACCTCAATAGGTGTAGGTTTTGTACACTTGGCAAAATCATTTAGGGAATATTCATGAACTACGATAGTTTATATAAAAAAAAAGAACTGATGCTAACTTCGACCGCGCCGAAGTTTCCCTTGCAAGATTTTTTATGTTAATCGTTCCTTACTTGCAGGCAGAAAGAGGTTTTATTAAAAAAGTCTAATGTTTTCGAAGGAGAAGCCTACAATTTTAGGCTGGAGCAATCTGGAGAAGTATCATGATATTTATAGTGTTGGTGTTTAGATTATATAAAATAAGCTAACATTAAGCCAATTGTAATATAGAACGAATGGAAATGTATGTCAATGTTAAGTATGTAACCCGATTATAGATATCGATGGCTCATCAGTCATAAGTAGATCTGATATGGTCAGCAGTAAACAATAAAGACCTAGTTAATCAATAAAAACGTACTTTGCTGACCTAACACTATGCACTGGTGAGCTCGCTATTTTGTACTATAAAAGAAATGCATTATTTTTAGTAAGATCAGATACCAATTGTAGCTACATCGGGTGTGCATCGCTGTGTCTTTGGCCCCCATCTCTACCTTTGTAATCTCACTCCGAGGTCCACCCAATTTATGTGTTGGTTGCGACAACCTTTAGTCACTGGTTTATGTGCTAGTGCCTAGATATTTATATAAATAAATAAACATTTAATAACTTCAAGAAACACTAACGTCTTTCATTGAACATTTTGGTGACCCCGACATTGGCGGCTCCAAGTTAAAAGAATAACAGACTTGGTGAAACCGTCATCAAGCGAGAACATTTGGTCAACTCAGGCGACCAATCTCTCAACAAAAAGGAAACTGGTCAACTAGGCGACTACTTTCTTTGCACGCTTTGGACACGACAATCCTAAGCGAGGGCACAAATTGATGAACATCTCACATCAATCTGGGGTCCCGACTAAAAACATCGCAATTGATTAACTTGGCAATCATTGCGGAGCCACCTTGGCAAATAAAAAAGATTTATTGGAAAACTAGGAGTTGGTTTTCCGCAACGGGGTAGCAGTGCATACCCATTGAATAAAAGTTGATCAACTAGGCGATCACTTTATAAAAAACATTTAACAACGATTTGTGTCAACGAGGCGACCAAATCATAAAAAGTTATTTACTTCAAGAAACACTAACGTCTTTCAATGAAAGTTATTTTTATATAAAAATAAAGTTTGATCAACTCAACTCTGTTGCATTCCCTGGCGTCAGCAATATCTGACCTAGTTAACTCGGTCAGTAACCCAGGTAGTACGCACGAGTATAGATTTTGGCATTGATCAGCAATTTTTTAAACAAAGAAAAGAAACTCAAAAAATTGGTTTTACTGTCGTGGCAGTTATCAGTGTAAAAGAATAGGTATATTGGAAATAAAAATAAAACTATTGTTAAAACACTAATCAAAAGGCAACTTCGATTTATTTCTTATTCTTATTTGTGCTACACTTGACCAATTTTAGGAACGAGTCGGAGCGTTCCCTGTCTTTGACAAAATAAATAAACTCCCATCGGGTCAAGTACTAGTACAGATAAGCAATTACATAAGAATATAAAAGAACATGGAGGAGTTTTATAAACAGCAGACAGAACGAGGAGAGGCAATCCAGGCCTTTATTCGGAATACCAAAAAAGATTCTTTCGCCAGGAAAACGAAGCCATCTTATTTCGAGGAGAAACTTGAGCTCCTGGAATACATGTGGGAGAACTTCGAGAAAAGTCATCAGGAGTTGATGGACAAATTAAATAACGTGCCAACTGAAGATGACTACTTTGTAACGGACTATTTCAGCAAAATGAAGACGGTTGTATCTAATATAGTGGAAGATTGGAAGGACCATTTGGCAAAAATAAAGCTAGAGAGGCAAGCTCGCCAACGAGAGGAAGAGCGAGTCATGATCAAACCACTGGTTCGTAAGCAAAGTGCTCTGCTGGAGTCATTGTCCAGGACATTAAGACAAATTGTGCCTGAAGACAAAATGACTTACAAATCGGTAGTCGACAAATTATGGATGCAAATTGAAGAAATCCATTATGAGATTCATCGGCTAGCTGAAAATCCAGCCGAAGCCGGATACAATATAGCTACGTTTGTGGCCGCAGAAAATACAATGCTGAAATTCTGTGTGGCACCAGCAGAAAATGTAGTGATACAATCACCACCTGTATTGCAATCGATACAATCATTGCAACTACCCAAAATTCCCATTCAAAAATTTGATGGGGATTACCTGAAATGGCAACAATTTCATGACATCTATAAAAAGGTGATTCATGAGTCAAATGTATCCACGATAGAGAAAATGTGGTACTTAAAATCAAACCTTTCTGGAGAAGCAGAGAGATTGATACGGCACCTGGAATTAACAGAAGCCAATTACAACACTGCTTGGTCAGTGTTGCAGGAACGTTTTAATAACAAACGAGTTCTAGTAACAGCCATACTGGCAAAGCTGTTTGATCACCCAAATGTGGGAAATGACGCAGCTTCTATAAAGAATTTGCATGATAACATTTTTGAATCATTGCAAGCCTTAAAAAAAGTTAGCGTCAATTTGGAATCGTCAGATGCTGTCATAATGTTTCATATGACAAGAAAATTGGATAGATTCAACCACGCACTATATGAGCAATCTCTTTCCAACACAAGGGATCTGCAGGAAGTAAAGGACTTCCTATCCTTCTTGGAACAGCGCTTCCTAACATTAGAGGCGATTGGGAAACCAAGAAACGAAAATCGCAGCATTGAAAAACCAAGTCCAAGGAAGACATGCGCAACAGCATCTGGACAAACAGTACCCTGTGTGCTTTCTGCGAAAGAGCAAAGCACAAACTCTTCCAATGTGAAAAGTTCAAAATCAAATCCGCAGCAGAGCGGCTTAATTGGGTGCAGAGACACAAATTGTGTGTCAATTGCTTCAAGGCTGACCATATGGCAAAAAATTGCTCTTGGAGGGGATGCTTTAAATGCGATAAAAAACATAACACAATGTTGCATTTAGAAACAGGCAACCAAATTGCTACATCTGCTTCTGCAGCTTCTGCGTATGGAATTGGCAGAAAATACACCCTGTTGGCAACGGCCAAGGTAGTGGTAAAAGGGATCAATGAAAGGAAAGGAGAATTTCGAGCACTCCTGGATAGCGGCTCTCAAGTAAATCTCGTCTCAGAGAGACTGGTAAAGAAGTTATCGTTAAAAATTAGCGAGACTCATGTGCATATAAATGGAGTGGGTGGTCAACCACAGATAAGCAAGGCGCGAGTAAGCTTGGTTGTAAGGTCAAGATACAACAAGTTCGCAATGCTAGTTGAGGCATTTGTATTGCCACACATAATAGGTGACCAACCCACAGAACAAATAACGCAGAAAGTCACATTACCAGACAACATTCAATTAGCGGACCCAACATTTGATAAACCCGGAAAAATTGATATGCTGTTGGGAGCTGATGATCACTATGCTATAGTGCTACCAGAAAGGAGACGGGGCAATCGAAACCGTCCAACATTACAAAACTCAGAGTTTGGATGGATTGTTGCTGGCAGAATTAATATGTCAACGTCAGCTTCAATCACATGTATGGTAGGCATGACGAATCCAGAGGAATCACTGGAAAGATTCTGGCAGCTAGACACACTAGAGCCAATAAAAAGGTACAGGAGTCCGGAGGAAGAGTATTGTGAAAAATTCTTCCTCGATAACCTACACACGGCGGACGACAATCGACTAATTGTAAAGCTTCCATTTGCTGAAGAGGCGTCATCTCTTGGAGAATCTCGGGAAGTAGCCATAAGAAGATTCATGTCATTAGAGAGGCGAATGAACCCTGACATAAAAAAGGAGTATGTAAAATTTATGTCAGAATATGAACAGCTTGGACATATGAAGCAAGTAATGGTAGAACAAATTCCCAAGAACCATTACTTTATACCGCATCATTGTGTACTAAACCCAGAAAGTACCACCACCAAGCTTAGAGTGGTATTTGATGCATCATGCAAAACGTCATCAGGAAAATCACTGAACGACATTTTATATCCTGGACCAGTTGTACAGAGTCAACTCTTCTCAATTCTTCTGCGGTTCAGGACCCACAAATATGTGTTTACGGCAGATATTGAAAAAATGTATCGTCAAGTTTGGATAAACCCTGCCGATCAATTCAATCAGATGATTGTGTGGAGAGAGGATCCAAGTCAAGAACTAAAGTTTTATCGTTTAAAAACGGTGACTTATGGAACCACGTCAGCCCCATATTTAGCGACGAAGTGTCTGGAATATTTGGCACTGAAAAACATTGAAAAATTGTCGTCTGGAGCATCAGCATTAAAAAATGACTTTTATGTTGATGATTGTCTCACAGGAGCAGACAGTTTACCAGAAGCCCTGCAAATAAGACAAGAGCTTCTAGAAATCTTGAAACCTAAGGGTTTCAACTTACGAAAATGGTGTTCAAATAGCAGTCAACTTCTAAAGGAAATTCCAAAGGAAGATACGATTGCCGACATCAATCTCGGTGACACACTGGAACAAACAAGTGTCAAAACATTGGGAATCATATGGGCACCCAAAGAAGACCAATTATGTGGAAAGGCTCAAAGACATACAAAAGGAATAACCAGACGAGTGGTGCTATCCGAAGTCGGTCAAATCTTTGATCCTCTAGGACTGTTCGCACCGGTAGTGGTAAGAGCGAAAATGTTTCTTCAACATGTTGCTACCGAACGAATTGAGATGGATGGTGACCTACCGCCGTATTTGGAGAAGCAATGGGAAGCTTATCGAGAGGATGTACAGGCACTAAACCACATGAAAATTCCAAGGCATATTTTTGATGGCAAGGTCCCCACTACAAAGGAATTGCATACATTTGTTGATGCATCAGAAAAGGCGTATGGTGCGGCAGTTTATGTCCGATCAACCTATAAAAATGGCCAAATTTCGGTCAGATTGTTGTGCGCCAAGTCGAGAGTGGCTCCCCTGGAAAAACAGACACTGCCCCGGCTGGAACTATGTGCAGCTGTACTTGGAGCTGAACTCACGGATAGAGTTCGACAGGATCTCCAATTCGGATCAGAAAGTGTGGAATCATTCCTCTGGTCAGATTCAACAGTAGTACTCTCGTGGATTAATTCACGGGCATCACATTTCCACACGTTTGTGGCTAATCGGTTGACAAAAATACACGCAGTATCACATCCAAGGCAATGGCGGCATGTGTCATCAGCGCTCAACGCAGCTGATGTTCTATCTCGAGGCATATCAGCAGCTCAGCTTAGCACACATACATTATGGTTGTATGGACCACTATTTCTGCATGGACCACAACGTGGCTGGCCAGCACCATTTAAGCCTACAGAGCACACGATGGATACCGCTGAGAAGAAAACCAAGGTATTCAGCATGGTGACTGCCACGGCAAACAACAAGAGTGAATGGATATATACGGTAAATCACAGAAATTCGTTTTACCGGCTACAGCGAATAGTGGCGTATGTGCTACGGTTTTGTCACAAGCAGAACAGGAAACCAACGGCTCAGTTAGAGTTGGAAGAGTTGGACCAAGCACGGAGAGTGATCATTAAGCAAATTCAAGAAACAGGATTTGCATATGAATTACGGCACTTAAAGAAACGACCTGATCAACCGCTAGATCGCAAAAGCACGGTGGCAACGTTGCCGCTAATACTGGATGAAGATTCAATCATACGAGTAGCAACTAGGCTACAACAAGCACCAGTATCAACGGAAACAAGGAATCCATATCTCTTGCCGTATAATGATCCGGTGGTAAAAATGATGCTACGGAAACTTCATGAAGAAAATCTTCATTGTGGACATGAGGCACTACGCGGAATAGCTCGGCAACAGTACCACATCATTAAGGTGAAACCGATGGTCCGGAATGTGATCCAGGGCTGCGTAGTATGCACCAAGTACCGGCCGCAGTTCTTTAAACAAGTCATGGGTGACTTACCTGAGCATCGGGTATGTCAGAATAGACCCTTTCTCAATGCCGGAGTAGACTATTGTGGACCATTCTGGATCCACCATAAGGTTCGAGGAAAACGTCCCGACAAAGCCTACATTGCAGTATTTGTATGCTTTGCAACCAAGGCAGTACACTTGGAGTTGGTCGGAGACCTGTCCACCTCCTCATTTGTGGGCGCGCTTCAGCGCTTTATTGGGCGCAGAGGAAGATGCCAGACATTATACTGCGATAATGCAACAAACTTTGTTGGAGCAAACAACCAACTTAAGGAACTGACCGATACAATACACTCAGAAACGGCAGCAGGTAGTATCAAGGAATTTTGCAATCAAAAAGGAGTGCAATTTAAGTTCATACCACCACGGTCTCCACATTTCGGAGGATTATGGGAAGCTGCGGTAAAGTCCGCTAAGCATTTACTGTTGAAAAACGTATCGACAGCAAACTTAACGTTCGAACAACTGTCTACCATCATTGTCAATGTTGAAGCAGTGCTGAACTCTCGTCCGTTAACGCCAAACTCAGACGATCCCAACGACTTAACAGCTCTAACCCCAGGCCACCTATCGAGCGGAGAACCATTAGTAGCCCAACCAGATGCAGAGCCAATAACACAGCGATCGATTCCAGAGCAATGGGAATTAGTGCAACGGCTTAAGCATACATTCTGGACACACTTTAACAATGTCAAAGAAGGCATGATGGTAATTCTAAAGGAGGATAATGTGCCAATTTTGCAGTGGCCAATTGGACGAATTGTTAAACTATATCCAGGCCTGGATGGATACGTCCACGTCCATGGATGCGTGGTAGACGTTAAAACAGCCAGAGGCACCTACAAGCGGGCTATCCATAAATTGGCCCCCTTGCTTAGAGAGACGGCGACAAAACGTAAAATCGAGGCAGATGACACAGAATCGAATTCCCAAAAAGACCCTGGTATCGAGGACAACGCAGAACCAAAAACAAAAAGACGCTTATCGATCGGTCTGCCACCGTTGGCAATGACGATCTGCCTAATGCTGTTATTATTGCCTATAGCATTTGCTCAAAGAACTAATATAACTCGATTCAACCCCAAACCAGGCATATACTATGAAAGTATTGGCACAGGAAGGATGGCAACGTCTGACTGGACTATTGTGGCATTCTACGATCTCGAACCATATTGGGCCGACCTGAAGACATTTTCAGACGGAGTAGTAAAGGTTGGAGAAATATGCGTGTTAATGAAGGTTCCAGAGGCATGCACCGCAATGCAGAGGCACTTCGAGCATGTCAACTCAGAGCTACGGACAGGAAATGATCTCCTTCACATAGAACGCCAACGACGATCGCCCTTAGATATAATTGGAAACATTGCGAACGGCTTATTTGGAGTGCTGGACTCAAAGTATGCAACAGAGATGTCAGGCACCATACGAAAGGTTAAATCAAATGAAGATTACTTATTGAACTTGCTGCAAAATCAGACATCTGTAATTGATTCAACGATAAATATCATTAAGCGAGATGAAGCCACAATTGAAAATCAGATGAAACTAATGGAACAACAAATGAACGACATGACCAAGGTCCAGGACAATGCAGTAAAGGCATTGCAATGGTATATCACGCTAACTACTCAGATGACAGTTATTGCAGGGAATTTGCAACGAATTCAAACCGAAATTTCCCGAGTATTTACAGATGCCCATCATAGCAAAATAAGCCCGTTACTACTATCACCAGGCCAGCTTCGGGAACATCTGAACCAACTGAAGAGACATCTTCCGTTTGGTTTGGATTTGCCAGTTCCAGATAACGACGTCTTGCAATTATATGGCTTAATGAAGGCACAAGGCACAATCGCAAACAATCATGTGATATTGGCTAAAACCTGATATTGCTGATGCATCGGTTTTTTCCACAAATTTTTCTATTTTCAGACGTGACCGGATTTCTCGCATAGGTGGTGGCGTTCTGATAGCTGTGGATGCTGCTTTATCATCTGAAATGATTCAATTTTCTAGTACCCAGGAGATTGAGTTTGTCGGTGTTAAAGTAAATTTTAAATCTTTCAATGCTTTCATTACTTGTTCCTATATTCCACCATTGTCAGACATGGTGGTATATTTAAATCATGTAGAGGCAATTCAGTTTGTCTCCTCTTTAGTTTCGAGCCAAGATATGCTCATAGTTGTAGGTGATTTTAATTTACCCGCTTTAGCATGGTCACTAACAGATGAATCTACCACGTTGCTGCCCTCTTTGTCACATGACTTTATTGATGGCCTTCTAGGCTTATCTTTATCCCAAGTCAATCCTGTCTTAAATTCTAATGGAAAATCGTTAGATCTTATTTTTGTATTGGATTCTTCTTATTGTGAGGTTTCTAGGATCGAACCATTTGTTCTTCCAGAAGACAAATTTCATCCTACATTAAATTTAAAAATTGATTTGCCCTTGCTTTCACCATTACTTGGTTCAAATGAGTTACCACTAACTAGGTGCTTTCGTAAGACTGACTTTGCCAGCCTTAATGAAAACATTGCTACTACCGATTGGTCTTATCTGTACAATTGTAGTGATATGAACTCGGCTGTTCGTTTTTTCTATGATACTCTGAATTCACTCTTTGATATTTGTGTGCCTCTTGGTAGGCTGGAGCGGCTTAACAAACCTCCCTGGTTCTCTCGCGAGCTATCCAATTTGAAAAATGTGAAGACACGATATTATAAGAAATTCCAAAAAACACGTCGTTCATCAGATTATGCTCTGTATACAGTCGCTCGTTCAAAATTCATGATGCTTAATACACAATGCTATAAGAATTATCTTCAGCGGTGTAAGCTTCAGTTTTCTTCTGACCCTAAACAATTTTATAATTTTGTTAATTCTAAACGTAAGACCTCTGTGCACCCATCTTTTTTGTCTTTTCAAAATAAAAAAGCGAGCACTGATCAGGCAATTGCCGATATGTTTGCGAGTTTTTTCAAAACAACTTATTCCTCAACGGAATATCGAGCAAGTCCGTATCCTTATCATTTAAAAAAGGCTAATTGCATTTTCAATCCAGTGATTGATGAAAGTTCTATTCTTACCGAACTTAAATTAGTTAAACCTGTTTATTCTCCGGGTCCAGACGGTATTCCTGGATGTATACTCAGGTTCTGTGCAAACGCATTATGTAAACCCATTTTAAAATTGTTTCTATTGTCTGTAGAATCTTCCTCTTTTCCATCTATTTGGAAGGAGTCATATATTATTCCTCTGCATAAAAATGGCAAAAAGTCCGAAGCCTCTAACTATAGGGGTATCTCAAAATTGTCCGCTATTCCGAAAGCTTTTGAGAAAATTATAACTTCTCAATTGCAACATTTTTGCAGCTCTATTATTTCGCCATCCCAACATGGGTTTGTGAAACGTAGATCTACAACCACTAACCTTTTAGAATTTACATCAATAATTATCAAGGGGTTCAAAAATGGTAAACAAACTGATGTCATATACACTGACTTCAGCAAAGCCTTTGATTCCGTTAATCATACCCTATTACTTTCTAAGCTGAGCGACATTGGGTTTCCACCCCTTTTCCTTTCTTGGGTTCGAGAATATTTAACAAATAGAAAACAGAAGGTACTTTTTAAGTCTTCTTTTTCCGTTTCCATTTCTGTGACTTCTGGTGTACCTCAAGGTAGTCATCTTGGCCCTCTGCTCTTCACACTATTTATTAACGATCTTCCATCAGTCATTGTTCATTCGCGTGTGCTTATGTATGCTGACGATGTCAAGCTTTGTCTTACTTATAAAGATACCGATTCATTTAGTCGGCTACAAGCTGATCTTAAAAACTTTCAATCCTGGTGCCAGTTTAATCTACTAAATCTTAACACTACCAAATGTAAGGTAATGACTTTTTTTCGTAACTCTCCTCAACTGGTCACTTATATTCTAAACAACAGCCATTTAGAACGTCTAAATAATATGAATGATTTGGGCGTACTTATGGACCATAAGTTAAATTTTAACACCCATATTTCCACCACGGTCGCAAAGGCCATGAGTGTCCTGGGTTTCATTAAAAGATGGTCAAAAGAATTTGATGACCCCTATACAACTAAAGTTCTTTTTACTTCGCTTGTCCGTCCTATTTTAGAGTATGGATCTTGCATTTGGTCACCTCAATACGAGTCGCACCAGATTAGACTAGAATCCGTTCAAAAGCAGTTCTTGCTATTTGCTCTTCGTGGCTTAAGCTGGGATCGCAATGTCAATTTGCCTTCGTATTCTAGTAGACTTCTCTTGATTAACCTTCCGTCCCTAACTAACCGTAGAATTATGCTTGGTGTCATTTTTATGCACAAGCTCCTAATTGGTGATATCGACTCGCCTGAGTTATTAGCTCAGGTGAATCTGTCGGTACCATGTAGACGGAGTAGACATCCTTTAATACCTTTATCCCTTAGTCGTTGTTCTTCTAACTATGCTATGCATGAACCTTTTAGGGTCCTCTGCTCTGATTACAATCTTCTATCCCCTGTAATCGGCTCAGAGTTTTCTATTAATATGCTTAAAACATCTATCCTATCCCATTTAGTTAATAGATAGCTATAGTATTATGTGTTTGTCTGTCTTTTCTATTGTGTATTTTGTCCACGCGATTCGTGCCGTGCGTTATACGGCTGCACCCCTCGGTCGGTCGGGTGGGAGGTGGGCAGTTATCTGCTTGGGCTCGCGCGTAACAGGCTTTGTCCTGGTGTCGTAGGGGCCACTTGAACGTACTGCGCATAGTATCGTCAACGTCCGCTAAAAAATTTAAGGTCACATTTCCTTTAGTGGCAACGCAGGCAGTGCAACTGTATAACCTGGTACCCATTCCAGCAATTGGAACTCATGGGATTGTAATCATGAACATTAAAATTCCCATCATTGCTGTCAACAAGGAACAGAATCAATACATTGGGCTCTCAAGAGCCGATTTGGAACAATGCCATCAGCTCAACAACGAGCAATATATTTGTTTTGATAAACAAACGACATTTTCGGGTAATAGCAACTGTGAGTTCCAGCTATTCAAAAACACAAAATCATCAACTTGCCAAATACAACACACAAACAGATCATTCGTGTGGTACGACATGTATCACAAAAATCAGTGGATTTTTGCCACCACTAGACCAATTGAACTCGCAGTGACCTGTGACGATAATATACAAGATGTCACTATTAAGAAGACTGGATTGTTAACTCTAGACCCGACGTGTACAGCTAGGAGTTCTGCTATACGAATAACAGGTCACCGTATAACTACGACAGACACAATGAAATTGTCATATGTCCGATTTGGCAACTTCAGCATTGGCCCAACAAAAGTAGCGCCAACAACAACACAATTCACAAAGATGCAGCTAAGCTACGACGAACTAAGCAACATTCAAGGAAAACTGGAAACTAAGCAAAACTGGAAATTGCCAGAAGACCCCAGCCAGCCGGCTCACCATGTTATAGTCTCCTACGTAGCGCTAACAATACCATTGGTTCTTGTGATGGTATATGGAATAAAAAGATGCTCACAACCCCCAAGACACAATGGTCCAGAGCAGACAACCGTGAGGATCGTCAATCCCATACCGACTCCTGCTGCAGTAAGCCCAGCCCCCAGCAATTTTGCGGTCAACGTTGGATAACGTTGAACAGGTGTTCAACGGCCGGGAGTATGTTGGTGTTTAGATTATATAAAATAAGCTAACATTAAGCCAATTATAATATAGAACGAATGGAAATGTATGTCAATGTTAAGTATGTAACCCGATTATAGATATCGATGGCTCATCAGTCATAAGTAGATCTGATATGGTCAGCAGTAAACAATAAAGACCTAGTTAATCAATAAAAACGTACTTTGCTGACCTAACACTATGCACTGGTGAGCTCGCTATTTTGTACTATAAAAGAAATGCATTATTCTTAGTAAGATCAGATACCAATTGTAGCTACATCGGGTGTGCATCGCTGTGTCTTTGGCCCCCCTTTCCAACTTTGTAATCTCACTCCGAGGTCCACCCAATTTATGTGTTGGTTGCGACAACCTTTAGTCACTGGTTTATGTGCTAGTGCCTAGATATATATATAAATAAATAAACATTTAATAACTTCAAGAAACACTAACGTCTTTCATTGAACATATAGTATGTTTATATGACAGCTATATAATTTGGTTATCCGATTTTGAACAACAGCACTGTCACTAATATGTATGTATATTAAACTGATAAATAACTTTTTATGTCAATCGCCGCAAAATAAACGAAGTTATTGATAAAAATCAGTAATAAAAGTTTTCGGCAGTTTCAAGCACTTTTAAGCAGTTTTCGATCGTTCCTATCTCTCCATGTAGCCCTTTTTGTGTATATTCAATTCTCTAAGTATTCCAAAAATGAGTATCCTTAAAACTTTAAACAGTATTCAATACGTATTCAGTACGTCAGTTTAATTTTAATCCTATAATTTTTTATAATTTCTGTTTTTTATGCAAAGTTCTTTTGCCTCATATTTCCAACAAAATTCTATATTCTGAAAAGTTAAATTTTTGAAAGCACTTTTCAAGTATTTTATTTTTATTATTTCAGTTAACCATTTTGCAATATTCCTTGGACTCGAAAAGCCAAGGCAATTCGAAATAACAGTTTCATTCTCTTTCTCAGTTTCAGTTTCAGTGGCAGGGTTTGTTTATTCCTCTCGTTTGGTTTATTACAAACGATTCGGCGCTGACATTCGTGTGTTGGCCGTAAGCCATATTGTTGCCAAAATGCCTGCTACGAAACGACAGAATAAGAGTCTCTCTTTTCGGAGAGAGAGCCAAACCGATTGTCAAAAAAAGGCATAAAAGCGAACGTTACAATTCAAATGGGTAAAATTGTATAAATCTTTTCCTTCGCATTATAAAAACATTAAGTTGGTTTTACAATTTAAGCGGGCAAGTAGTAGCTACTATACTTCAGTTAAAGCAGTCATTATAAGTATGTAGTTAATGTAAGAAATCACTATAATGATTTTAAATAAATTAAATCATAATTTGTTGTTTTGGCTGCCAGTTCCAATAAAAATCATATTCAACCTCAATAGGTGTAGGTTTTGTACACTTGGCAAAATCATTTAGGGAATATTCATGAACTACGATAGTTTATATAAAAAAAAAGAACTGATGCTAACTTCGACCGCGCCGAAGTTTCCCTTGCAAGATTGTTTTATGTTAATCTTTCCTTACTTGCAGGCAGAAAGAGGTTTTATTAAAAAAGTCTAATGTTTTCGAAAAAGAAGCCTACAATTTTAGGGTGGAGCAATCTGGAGAAGTATCATGATATTTATAGTATGTTTATATGACAGCTATTTAATTTGGTTATCCGATTTTGAACAACAGCACTGTCACTAATATGTATGTATATTAAACTGATAAATAACTTTTTATGTCAATCGCCGCAAAATAAACGAAGTTATTGATAAAAATCAGTAATAAAAGTTTTCGGCAGTTTCAAGCACTTTTAAGCAGTTTTCGATCGTTCCTATCTGACCATGTAGCCCTTTTTGTGTATATACAATTCTCTAAGTATTCCAAAAATGAGTATCCTTAAAACTTTAAACAGTATTCAATACGTATTCAGTACGTCAGTTTAATTTTAATCCTATAATTTTTTATAATTTCTGTTTTTTATGCAAAGTTTTTTTGCCTCATATGTCCCACAAAATTCTATATTCTGAAAAAGTAAGTTAAATTTTTGAAAGCACTTTTCAAGGATTTTATTTTTATTATTTCAGTTAACCATTTTGCAATATTCCTTGGACTCGAAAAGCCAAGGCAATTCGAAATAACAGTTTCATTCTCTTTCTCAGTTTCAGTTTCAGTGGCAGGGTTTGTTTATTCCTCTCGTTTGGTTTATTACAAACGATTCGGCGCTGACATTCGTGTGTTGGCCGTAAGCCATATTGTTGCAGTTCTTCGTTGACAGTGCAAAAGGCAGAAGCAGCAGGAGTAGCAGCAGCTGTGACCAATAACCGGAGAAGGACTGCAGCAAGGACAACAAGAGGACACCGGCCAACGCGCACTTAAGAAGATTAAAGACTATTCATTAGTTGGAAGTACTGCTCTATGGTCTAGCATACTTTCCATTTGGCGACTTCTCGCGGTCTGCCTATATCCTACAATATACCTACATATATGTACATATATATAAGTCTCTGGCCAGACTTTGGCTTTTTCGGACATCGTTTACAATCAGCCTCTAAAAGCTGCCGCACTCGAATAGCTTTTAATTTGGACATTCTTCTTTTCTTTTTTTTTTTGTCTTGGTCACTATCTAGTCTTTAAATCTATAAAGAAGTGTTCAATTTTAGCTTTAATACAAATGGTCCTAAAATCAATCGCTGGCAATCAATTCAAATATAGAATAGAATTTTGTTACATTTTTTGCCCAATGTCAGGGGAATTGGTGGAAAGTAGAAATACTTAAGTACAGTACACCTATAAGTATATTTTTGTATTTGAGTATCGGCTATATATCTGCGTTTTTTTTTAATATTTTATATATTTTTAGTAGCTTATAATTAACTATTCACACCTATTCAACATAAAGTGGACATCTTTCGTAGATGATTCGTTGATACTAGAATCAACTGTCCTCTTGTTGTGTTTAATTTAGAATTTTAAGCAAATTTTGCATTCTAACTGAATCTATGAATGTTTCGCTTTTTTTTTAGTGTTAAACTTCTCATTTTAGACACACTCTCGATTAAAAGACATTTACAAATTGCCATTGACAATTTTTAAGTTTGAGGCCTATCAAAACATTTATTATTAAAAAAGATTTGAAAAATTATATATAACAAATTTTCAATGCTTTGTTAGTCATATATTGTATAATATATTGGAATCCTGTGCCAAAGGTAATTTCTTAGTCTAATTTGTTATCCTTATCCCAAACTACGTATATTTGGAATAATTTAAACAATAGATAGAGCATTCTGTATTCATATATTTGAGCATTATCAAACTCCCATTGATTGTCGAAATAAACGTCTAGCTCAAGGTTTTCTTTCAATTTCCCCACAGCTTTTTCCCAACTCACTATTTCGCCTGCTGGTTGTAACATATTTCTGTTGCATTTGTAGCCTCACACTCATACACACATACATAGATTTCACACAATTTGTGTCTTTTATTTGAAATTGATGCCACTTTCGATATAAGGGTAAAAGTATAGACCATTTATATGTCAGTTGATCTCAGACTAAATTCAAAATAGAATTTAAAGTACATTTTGTTTAGTGTAATTATTAAGTTTAACATTTATATAAACAGATTCTCTTTAATTGACAGGTTTCACTTCCGCTGAATTGAAAAGGGTTAAGCTATTTTTAGCTTTGTCTAAACAAAGTTATTAATATTATTGGTTTTAAGCCGAAATTTTAAATGTAGCTTTAGCACCTCGAGGCTTTCAATCTGAGTGATGGGCAACATGAAGGTATTTGATTGAAATGAGAAAATGTCCATCATCAGGAAAATTAAGTGCAACGCGACACTTTGAAGGTCTGCAACTAATGGAAGAAGGGACGACTCAGAAGGGCCAAGAATTTCATTTGGGGCGAGTTAATGTTAAAGATTATTTTGACATTTTGTTTGTGCAAAAATTTTGTGTGATTTCCCCACGGATATTGATGATGGTGTTTGCTGAGTCGCAAATGTGTTGGAGGAGTTAATCATAGTGCAATGGCCCACCTACAGTGAATTTGTCATTTCCAGTCCTAAACGTGCACACAAACAGTGAAAACAAGAACGAAAGACCATCATCAGGGGGTGGGGTTGGGGTTGAAGTCAGCCTTAGCCTGGTCAGCCTTACCAGCGGCAGTGTGTGCGTTACATTTAGGAATGGGAGAGTGTTACAAATGTATATTGTAAAAAGTCTAACTTATCTTTTCTGCTCAATTAATACCAAAATCGGTAGAGGGTCCATTTATTTATTTTATTAAGGCAAATATAGACTTTTGTATAGAAATTTATAAATTCTCTGGCTGGATGATCAATGAAGATACACTAGAAAATATAATTCTTCAAATTGAGCATTGTGACATCTCTAGCCAACTGGTTGTTTGGTACATTTTTTCTTGCACGGATGTCAGCAGCAGCCATAACAACGAAGAGGAGCCTGGTCTATATAGTAGGACAGTGCGTGTCGCTTTAACAAACCGGAAGTTACATGCGATGTAATGAAAAACGACAGAGCGGAAGTAAAAACGGAGCAAAGAGTGGAGGAAGAGCAGTCCATTCATTCCATTCCCACAGTCCAGTCACAGCCAGATTGTGCGTTTGTTTGATAGAAAGAGAGAGCCAGAGAGGAGAAAGAGAGAGAAAAAGAGACGTAGAGATTGCAAGGACCCCATGTATTGGGATTGGGATTGTGCGCGGGCTGAGTGAGTTTGCCTTAACGCTACTGGTATTTATAGACAATTTGTTCGTGATTGTTGACAGCGCATAGCGTAGCGTGGCTCCCATGGACATGGTCATCGATTCAACTCGACTTGACTCAACTGCGTAGGCATTTTTGTTTTTTCCTGCAAGCCTCATAAAAATGGCACAAAATATGCTTGGCAGTGGTGGGGCAATAGTGGGAGTTGATGCATTGGACTGGAGCTTAACGGGGCGGACAATGTTCATGCTCATGGCATACAGGAAATAGTTCGCAATTCTGTTTTGGCAATTGATTTAGCTCTGCGGCCCATGGTAGGAACAAATGGACAAATTTTTGTGCACAAATCCGTTCAGATTGGGGTGAAAATTAACTCATGGAACTGCCAATCCCATTAAAGACAGACAGGGAGAGACGGAGACATGAATTTTGGAGAATACATTGATAGAGAGAGACATATTTGCATAAAAAAGTGGAGTATTATGTTTTCCTTCAATCAATCTTTAAACAATAAATGCTAAGAGAACAATAAAAATACTTGGGAAACAAGTACTGTAATTATTTTGAAGGCTTGTTTTTACTTGGCACTTAATTTTTAAAATCCTTTAAAAAAATATGTAACAAAAATTTGACAAAACACAACTATTAAAAGAAATTCGAAGAAAACTTTTTTGTGGACTTTTTAAATGGCTGTTGAAAAGCATTCATCATATACTCCCACGTGGTCATTGGTCTATGTGTTCCATTGGCCAGCACACAAATGCTGAAAATGCATATGATAAATATCGAGATTAAAACTGCTGGGGGCATAGCCATTAGCCATTTGCTGAGTCCGATTCGTTAATCCATTTGGGTCTAGGCATTATGGTCCTGCAGTGTGTCAGTGGCACACCGCAAGGACATTTGTTTATCTCCTCAAGCTGGTTACTAGGAAATTCGCATATTGTCTTAGCAAACTCGGCTTGAATATCATTAAGACGATTTGGTAAAGCGTCCAAGTACTTTTCAATTAGTAAAAGTTTCTCATACTCGCGACGCAAACCTTGAGCCCTGTACGCATCGACGATTCCGGGTCAATGTTCATGTCTATTGCTGTTTCCAAATGGTAGGGAACTAAACTTGACAGATATTCGGGTTCGGGAAAAACTAAATCATTAATATTTATCTCGATTTTTTCAGTTTTTTCGGGTTGATAGATGATTTTGGCACGCATGGCTTTAGGCAATCGTTGTTTTTCATACCAGACGTAAAAACTGCGAGAATGTTTCTTCCTCATTTGAAAGCTTCGATTAGATTTTGGTAAAACAGCTGACAATGGTTTCTCTTGCTTTTTGGATTTCTCCTGTAATTTTTGTTTTAGTTCATAGAGCTCATTACACGATTTCTCAATATGTTTTTTATACCATTCATCAAATGTATCTTGCTGATCTTTAGTGGGACTATTTTGTTCAATCAAATCTGGTGTCTCCTCTATTTCCTAACATCTAACTGGAAGATTACAACATTCCGTTTTCTGAAATGGCTCACTATGGGTCTGATTTTCTTTCAATACATCTGTGAATACTTTCGTCGTTTTATCTACGGAATTCGCATATTCATCTGATGAGGGACCAAGGTCTTCAATTTGTATATTTTCAATGTGCTTTGGTTCGGCATTTTCAAATGATTGATTATTTTGCTCACTATCAAGTTTAACATTTGGCTTCGTATCTGATTCGCTATACCGCAATTCGATCGGTTTGAGCAAGACTTCGGTCTTTTTAGACCGATTAGAACTTGATTGAGCGTGGAGAGTTTCTCTTTTTCTTTTGATCCTCTGTTGATTTTTACTTGGTGATTCTATTTCTTATTACAGTTTGCGAGACTACGCGTGAGCACTTAATATTTTTCAATTCGTTATAGTCAATCATTTTGACATTTTCATTACAAAATAGCTTTGCACTTCCCGATTTGCCAATTCTACGTGATTTCATATCAGACTACGATAGACGATCCATTACCTTATTTGCGGTGCTAAGTCCACTTTGTAGTTCGATAACCTTAAAGACATTCTTGACACTGACTCGTTCCATGGGTTCTATTGTTTTCTTGACACACTGCAATTTAACGTCTGCTTCGTTTTTAGTGGATTTATGTTGATTGACTTTCTTAAAATTGTGATTAAAAAAATTATTGATATCCATGCCCATTTCGTTGATATATTTGTTTTCAATGCCAATAACTTCAGTGGCAGTATTTAGCCATGTGGTTTGGGCTTCCTTTCGTATAGTATAAATGGGTAAAGAGGTACGGCGCTGCTCACTCTGCTGTATTAAAGAATTTTTACGTCTAAGGCCGTTGATTTTGCATTTCGGAGGTTCTGGTATGTGACGTAGATGAACAACATCTTCCGTGACCCTAGGATGAACATTACACTTGCCCTGCGAATGCAAAAAGTGTAAAAAGAAATTAACTAAATCAAAATGTCTTATTTTTTTTTACCTTATACATTATTTTATATAAATTTTCTGCTGCGTTCAAATATATTTTATTTGATTGTGAAAACTTAATAAGTAGTTCACTAAAACGTACAGCAAAGACTACTTTAAAGATCTTAAATTTACAAAAAGGTAAACGTAATTCATTTCGTTTTGGTTACCAAATTTGTTTTTCTTTTTTTTTCTTTCCCACTTTGTCGCTTGTTTTCTTCAATTGCTTTACAAACAAAACTAAGTGCAAATTTATGTGGCAAGGCTCTCAAAGGAAAGAATGGAGAAAAATACTTTTGTTTCAATGCAATGCTTTGATTCTTACCTTAAAAATAAAAGCTCTGTATCGCTTTACAATCTATCTGGCAACTCTTATGTGAATACAAAATGTGCATACGGAATGTTTTGGTAAAGTAGCAAATCAAATGAGGGTTTTTCACTTACATTCATTAGACCTCGACTTCAAGTAAAACTTTAAAGTGCCGAGAAATTTTCATTTCTGCCGTCAGTCGGTCAGCTGAGTTGACTATTTAAGAATGCTGACCGCATCAGCTAATCGCATATTCCAATCATGAAAATATTGTGCAGTTGTCTCCCCTAAACTGCTCTCTCAACAGTCTTTTGCCTGGACCTGTTTTGTTTTCATTCTATTTCTTTTCAGTTTTCGCCTGTTTTGCATTCTGACAATTTTTATGACAAAATTGCAAAAAGGAAAACAAGGAATGGCATATCGACATGAAAATAAAAAGCTTTTTACTTTCCCTAGTGAAATGGATCCAGGGGCTCGTCACAAAAGGGAAGCTCGAGAGTGGACTAGAAAGTTTCATGGATAAATGTTTAAGTGTGTCATAAATAAACTACAGGATTATTCAGTTAATAAGGTTAATAATTAAATAGTTCTGAAAGATTTCTAAGTAAAGTTTTAATCGAAATATTTAGTAATTACATTTTTTCCCAGCGACAAATCTTTGTAGCTGATTTTTTATATGAATAATTTTCAGAATACTCTAGATATATGTTTATGAACATGAATAAAAGGATTTTTCCTCTCTTTATTTCAATTATCATCTAATTTTAATATATTCAATCTGGACTCAAATTGTTAATACCTAATATTGCAGCACCCCTTGCTATGGGTTGTAGTATGGACTTAGTGAATGAGTTTAACTCGTTTATCTATTTCAAAAGTTGGATACTTCCATCTAGATATTTTGACTTCTTAATTGATTCCAGCAAAACATTCATATCAAACAAGAAGAAGGGATATAAAATGAATGCAAGAGAAAAGTTTAGTTGGGGTTAGGCTTTAACCCAAGGTGAATCATTCTGACCAGTCAATTGATGGCACATCTAAAGTGTCCCAGACAATTGTATCTATTACTCTGGGTGGGTGGGGACAATTGTTGGAAGTCCTCGTATTCCTCTGTACTCTGTTGTCCACTCTCTTTCATTCATTCATTTATTCGTTTTTTTTACTACTATTGCTCTGTGTTTGTGTGTGTGCACTCAAAATAATAGCAAAGCAAAGTGGAGAGTACGTTCGGGTGCAGCCTGCGTAATGGCAGCGTTTACTCAATTTTAGTACATAGTAAACGTATTTCTTTTATGGCCTCGAGGTTATTTGTGCAATGCACAGACTATAGAACTAAGCTGCTTCTGCTGCGTTCCATATCTACACACACACATAAACAAATAATACATACATATACACATTCACTATACAACAAAAAGATATATCCCTGACACAATAAACGAACTTCGCTTCCTGAGTGGCCATTTTACTACAAGGCTTTTCATATACATATGGAGTGCCTGCTCCCTTTCTTCCACCAACAGAACTAAGCAAATACTCTCACAAGCAAATATGATGGATTATCCTGGAGTATATGGATAGAGGGGGTGTAGGGTAGGGTAGGGCAGGGAGTGGATGGTAGATGCTTTTGGTTTGCTTTTAATTGCTTTCAAGTAAACAGAATGCCCCTTTGGAAACTGGCACATAAATATAATTGCGTTAACCACCACCGACCCGACTGAAGTGGGTGGTTGCGGGCGTGTGTGCCAAAGGTGTTATTTAATTAAATGCCACGATTTGGCAGCTTACATATTTACTACACTGATTATTGTGGTCTCTATTGTTTTATATTACACTAGCCGACATGTTTTCCAGGCACTCTAAATACAAATACAAAGAGATCAAAAATTCAATTCATTATACTTTAATTTAACTCTTTAATGTCAACATAGTCGAAATGACTAAAATTCCTTCATCAATTTCTATTAAAGATCTTCGTTATTTTCCTTAAATTCGGTCACTTCTACCTGGAAGTGCATTTTAGCCGGCTTGAGGTCAGTCTTCCAATCTGATTATGAATATCGTTTGGATATTGATCCGCTGGAAATACTTAGCTATAACACCTAAGACGTTAAGCTTAGCGATTAGTCAATGTCAAATCTTATATTTTACAATCTGTATAAAAACATTTTCACTAACACAAATGAGTTTAGATAAATTGAAAACTTTTAATTCTCTTAGCTCTCTCTTTATATTAACTAATCAATATATGTATATTTGTATATTATATTTTTGTCGAACCAGCAAATATTTTCCACTACTGTTAACATATTTTTTCTTGTCGTATTTCCTATCAAACAGCGTGTTGAGGGTTGAGCAGGAATGGAATTTTTTCTTGCCAGTGCCAGTTGCATTAGGCCATAAATTTGCCAAAAAGTAAACAGTTAACATTTTTTGTCATCTGACACACCGTTGCCAAGCCCAGAACAGGAGTTTTTCCAACTGTTTTAAATAATTATTTAACATTTTACATTGTATAGTTGGCGCATTTTGTGCCATGCCTGTGTGTATTTTAACGGGAGGGATTTTTGTTTTTTGTAAGGATTTGCCCGATTTGCATTTGTGCCAAAACGTTTCATGAATGATTCATGTGCAGCCCCAACCAGCCACACACACTCCTTCACTTTATTCAGCCCATCTAGGCCCAGTTGGTGACAATGAATGCTTCGATTTATGTGACTGGTTTGAAGGATGAGGGTGAAGATCTGGAATGTTTGGTGGGTGGTGAAGAAGTTGTAAAGTGTTCTTAGAAAATTGAGCTTATCTTTAACGATGATGATTTTTTTAACTGAGTTCGCAAAACTTGGCATTTTGAAGCGATACCCCATTATGAAGTATTGTTAAAAAGGTTCTTTTCTGGTTGGTCCACTAATACACTTTTTAATAACTTTACAAATTTTGTTTAAAATATGAAGTGTTAATTTTGTACAATTTTGAATGTCAAATATATATAAAGGACATAGTAAACCAACTTCTCTTACTATATAATTGAATTTATTAATTCTCAGTACCATCTTGCTTTGATTTCGTCCTTCTTTTCCAACTTTTCTGACTTCATTTTTAATACCTTTTCAACTTCATGGAAATACACAACCTGTTGGGGTCCATTGCATGGTTGCATCCATTTTACGCACCTCATAAATTGCATTGTATGCCTTCAAATTGGAGAGCATATTTGGCAATAGAATCTCAATGATGTCATCGATTTCTTTGCTATGTGGACCGGAAAATGCTTGCAGTCTCTGCAGGACATTTTGCATTCGCGTCTCCAAATTGCCAGCCAAGGAACCTGACCCCATTGCATTTGCAGCTGAAGGTAGCGATTTCATCCCTTCTGCCTTAGAGGTACACTGTCAGGCTCTGTAGTTGGTTCCACCTTTTCGACTTCAGCTTTGTCGTCTTCCGCTTTGTCGTCTTCAGCTTTGTCGTCTTCAGCTTTGTCGTCTTCAGCTTTGTCGTCTTCAGCTTTGTCGTCTTCAGCTTTCTTGACTTCAGCTTCTTTGGATTCTGGCTCGTTCAAGAGTTTCGAATTGTCGACTGTTCGGCCATTTTAGTTTAGTTTTGAAAAAGTATACTGTTACCAAAAATAAAATGAATTTATTTTTTCTTCGAAAATTGTACAAATTTCAACGTTGTGTATAACACTATAACTAAGAATCGAATAAAAATTATGTACGTACATATCACTCTCTACTTCATAAATTCACTGCAATATGTTTAAAAGCAAACTTGATCTACAAAATTAGGTAAAACTTGTTTGAAGTATGTATATTATAGTAAAGTCGCACCTAAAATCTGCTTTTAATTTTAAAGGGAAAACAATAATGATAAAATTACATTTAAGCGATAGGCATAATATATAGAATAATCGCTTTTTTATTTGTATTAGTCGCTCCCTTTTTTTTGTATTAAAATAAACACGTTATAGATTGCAGTTTTCTCAATTTAATATAAGTAATAAGCTATTATGAGAACCATGTTCCGGTCATTC
Source organism: Drosophila willistoni (assembly GCF_018902025.1). Lineage (NCBI taxonomy): Eukaryota > Metazoa > Arthropoda > Insecta > Diptera > Drosophilidae > Drosophila > Drosophila willistoni. Next base: position 170,334 of record NW_025814176.1, on the reverse strand, counting down.
TGACGCTTTGAATTGTTCATCAGTGTACTACAACAAAAAAGTTTAAATAAACGTATGTGATAATTACATTTAAATTTTTTTCGTATTTTTTTCAAGATCATTAATTTTAAGTAATTTTATGCATATTATATATAAAAATCGTTTTTGAAAAAAAAATATAAAAATAAAAAATAATGGTTAAAATGATTTTTATTTTTTTCGCTCAAAATAATACTCACTAAAACGCCTTCTTAGGGCTACAGACACTACTCAAAATTTATATATAGACAAGAACAAAAGGCATAAGATAAACTGCCTTTTTTTTAGAATTAATATTTTAGTTATATTTTTAAGTTAGCTTTTTTTGATGCCCTTCAAGAGGGCGATATATTTTCTGGTTAATTTACATTTTATTGTCATAAATAGATTTAAAATTTATAATACTAAATGACTTAATTTTGTTCATTTCTGGATATTTTGATTAAAACTATTTTTTAACTTAATACATATAAACTTCTGATTTGATAGATTCATAAGAGTTTAGTAATATATCTTTCCACGATTTAAATTAAGTGTGAAGTCTGATTTTCGCGTTGCTAACATATTCAATATAAAACAGTTTCTTTCGGCACGTGCTATGGCCGCAGAGGAAGGATCAGAAGAGATAGTCATTTCCTCTTGGAAGCATGTAAGTGACTTTTTCTTGCAATATGGACATATCATCTGTTGAGCTTCGATCGGCTTTTTGGTGGAATTCGAATGAGATTTCTGCGCAGTTATATCCGTATAGCTTTCAATTGTCGCACTTAAATGTAAGACTCTGGACTTGATTTGTAGTGACTTCTTTGACGGTGGAATTGTTTCCTTTTTCGATTGTGGAGACGACTTCTTCGATGATTTAATTGAGTAAGGAACTAGTTCTTTCTTTGATTCTAGAGGCTGCTTCGACGACTCAACTGTTTCCTTTTTCGATTGTAGAGACGGCTTCTTTGATGATTTTATTAGATAAGGAAGTTGTTCTTTCCTTGAACCTAGGCACTGCTTCGACGACTTTATTAAGCAAGGGATTATTTCCGTCTTTAATTCTAGAGACTGCATTGACGATTTTAATGGGCAAGCAATTTGTTTCACCTTCGTTTCTTGAGACATTTTTGCTGGTTTTTGAGTTTCTGCAACCGGCTCTGGTATGTTTTTTTTTATACCTTGTATTTTCTCCAGTTTGTTAAAGATTTTGTATAAATCGTAATATATAACAGCTATATCTTGATCAATGACAGTCGTATAATCCATTTGGGATTTTAATTTTCTTAAAATTCTATTGATTTTCCAATTTAGTTTGTCATAGGGCTTCAGCTCATTTAAAACTTTGGCATAATCAAAGTCATAATGCCATCAACGTCCATGTCATGCGAATCAGATTTAGGCATTTGTCTAACAATTTTCTCCACTTTGCGCCTTAGATTTTGTTCTTCGTCAATTGATAGTGAAGTAGATAAAGTCGTGCAACTACTTATCTCATGTTGCGATTCCCTTTGGCTGGATGTGCGATTTTCTTTTGTTTTAGTAGTAAAAAAAGAAGGAATTTGTTTCGACATGTTTTTTTTTTTTGCTCCGATCGCTCAGACTTCAAATTTGGAATGAAATAGAATGTGATCAGTTTGCTGTTTAGTAGAAACACGTTGCCTACTTAAATATTTAGTTGGGAAACGCTTGTCTTCTTCAGTTCTTCATCATTAAACTTAACATTCTTGTTCTTGGTTTCGTATTTCACCTGCCCGTCTGCACATTTGAATGGCTGCTTACTTGCCTGTCTGCCAATCGCGCCAGTCAGCAGCAAATGCAAATTTAATGGTCTATGAAAAAGGGAAGGTTCGGGCAAATGCTTTTAACCACATCCGTAGCTATTAGATGAACGGCAAAATGTTTGCTAAATAACAAGAACAACAACAACAACAACAATAGGTAGAAAAGTGTAGTATAACAATGGAAAATGACGCCAGTGGAAATGTGAAAATCAATGCGCATTAGTGCCTGAACGGAAGTGGTGTTATTTCATCTTCGTGGCGAATGCAAACGAAGACCTGAGGTAAGAGCAAGGCAGCTAATAGCATATCAAGTTGAGGCAGTTTGGTTTCGCATCCTCTCCTTTTTTTTTGCTCTTCTTACCATTCTCATCCTTCTCTTTTTGCTCTCCAGCTGTGTAATGCAGGTGAATTTTACATTAGCAACAAGGAAAAAGAAAAGAAAAGGAACTGGCAACTCACCGCAACCAAATGGCAGGACTCATCAATTTCAATAATAAAACCGATATACTAAAATCCAAATCAATTGTAGCGCGGCTGGGTTAAATGAACCAATCGAAATACACTAAAGACACTAAATAAATGAGAAAGGAGATGGGTAAGGACACCCAATGAAAATAGAAAAAATGATAGAATGCAATAGAAAATTCAAAATACTAAAAATGAGTAAATAAAAATTTCTATTCAATAGATTTTTGGGAAATCCATGAGGTCGATGGTTTTTTTCCTTCTTGTAGCATTCTTGTTTGACTGTGTGTGTATTCAGAGATATGTGAATGTGAACGTGTAGATGTATCTCTGTTCGCTTGCTTGTTTGGCAAAATATAATTTCTACATGTACAGTTCATTAAACAGAGCAAACCAACTTGGAAAAGCTCTTAACTTGCCATAGATGTGCAGAATAACGGACAAAGACAGATAGAGGAGAGTGTTTGAAAGAGAGAGAGAGAGAGAGATGGAGGCAGGGAAAACATGTCCGGAGAGTTGAGAAAAACACACAGATAAACAAATATGCAAATTGTGGCAGGAAACGAAAAATAAGAAAATAGTTGCTAAGGTGAATATGGCAAACTAAATCAATATATGAGTAGGTATACATATATATATATATTTTAGGCGACAGAAGCCTTCACAATTAGAAAGTCGAGTAGAGACTGACAAATTGTTTCCTTCCTCATGTGTATAAATTTGAATAAAAAAAAGATGATTACCATTAATACATGAAAAACTAGTAATGGTAAATTAAGCTTAAATATTTGCCTATGATTTGAGAATGTTGCTATTCCTGGCAGGTGTCTTTTGATCTCTGCAAGTTTCTAGAGGATATTACCAAATAGTTCAATTAATAATCAGAATGTTCTTAACAATGATAAAAGCTTACAACCTTTCCAATTTTATGAAAAAAATTATAGGCATTGCTAATATCACTAACCATAGAACACATAGATGGGACAAACTCATGATTTTTTGATTGCAAACGCTAGCCTAGTCATGGAACCCCAGAGAACTTCGGGAAAACCCGAACGCTTGTACTCTCAATGAGAGCGTAAAGTGGGGAGAGGGCCAAGCAGCTACGAAAAAATTTCAGTCTAGCACAGACTACCGAACGACGAAGGCAGGCCTATGTCGCTTGTGATTTCGTTCTGTCTATGTATGTGTACACTCGTCGGTACATGCTCAGGCTTCGTAGTGTGTGTGTGACGTGAAGTTGTACAACATCGCATTTCAATAGCTCGCTCGACCAAAATTTTTAATTTTCGACAAAACAGCGACAATGCGAATAAGATATGCCCCTGTGGAAAGAATATCAAGAAATATTGCCATCTGCTTCGCATGTATCCCGGTGGCTGTGAGGATAGAGTGTTCGCTTGGAAATAGGAATGTCCCTGGTTCGATTCCCAACTCGAAATCGTCGGCTTAAATAAGGTTTTTTTCTATTTTATAATTTTGTTTTTTTTTTGTGGATTTTTTGTTTCTTTATTTTTCGCTTATTTTTCTTTTTTATTCATTTATTATTTATTTATTTTTTATTTATTTATTAAAAAATAGAAAAAAAAAACCATATTGGTCGGTTCCGAAATGGGAATCGAACCAAGGATTTTCCTATTTCCAAGCGAACACTCTATCCTCACAGCCACCGGGATACATGCGAAGCAGATGGCAATATTTCTTGATATTCTTTCCACAGGGGCATATCTTATTCGCATTGTCGCTGTTTTGTCGAAAATTAAAAATTTTGGTCGAGCGAGCTATTGAAATGCGATGTTGTACAACTTCACGTCACACACACACTACGAAGCCTGAGCATGTACCGACGAGTGTACACATACATAGACAGAACGAAATCACAAGCGACATAGGCCTGCCTTCGTCGTTCGGTAGTCTGTGCTAGACTGAAATTTTTTCGTAGCTGCTTGGCCCTCTCCCCACTTTACGCTCTCATTGAGAGTACGAGCGTTCGGGTTTTCCCGAAGTTCTCTGGGGTTCCATGACTAGGCTAGCGTTTGCAATCAAAAAATCATGAGTTTGTCCCATCTATGTGTTCTATGGTTAGTGCTAATATCTTTATTATATGTTTGTAGTCAAACACTCGTTAATGCTAAAATTGATCTATATTATATCGAAACTAGTACCTTTTGAATAAAAATTTTACAACATCAAAAACAAAATAACATGGCCGTAAAGACCAACTAAGCCCTTTTTCATTTTGATTGACAAATAATTATTGGGAAATCCATTTTCAAAGGTCCCAAAATAATTGTTGATTTTCTGTCAATTAACCAAATCTTTAAAGCAATTTGCTCTTAAATTGGTTATAATCAACTTTAATCAACTCACATATTTCCATCAATTGTCCATTTTAATTAACTAATCTTTTTTTTTTGTATATCGCTGCCTGCGGTTATTTACTACAGTTGCAGTACAATAATAATGAGAACCAAATATACAATTTATGACTCTAAATCAAATGAAATCAATTTTAATGAGTTTTACATAGTTTCAGCTTCATTATTGTGCAAGCTCATTGAATAAGAATGCAGATAATTCGAATGCCCGAAATCAATAATAACATAAGGGACTTTAATGAAAACACAATATAGAAAATATGTTAAATATTAATTACTAAATTGTGTTAACTCTTGCAAGGATTGGGTGAGTGGTTTTAGTTATAATGCTTACTTTTATTTTTATCCATCTAATATTGCGGTCAAGCTTTTGAAATCTTATAAACTAAACTGTTCTGATGCATTTATGATTATTGTTTTCTGATTTATTATGATTTATAATGATGATATAGGGGTATATTAGTATAAGAGTCGAGACAATTCTAGTTTTTTCGTTTTAAGGGTTTAAAAAGATATAAACCCCTTAGATCTAATTAGTGAACAAGACAGATAGAGTGACATATGTATGTATAAACATAAATATATATATATAATAAATTTCGTCCTACTCAAAAAAATGTCTTTTTGGCACTCTCAACAAAGGATTCGCCTAACTTGATCTCTTGGGTCTACATTAGGCCTTAACAAAATTATAAGGATCTTCTAGATAAGATATACCGCATTAAGGATTACCGATTTGATATAAGATTGGTGATGCGGCTCCAAGTAACCTTCTCTGCTCTACTTTGGTAATGCAAACAAAAACTTAAAATGCATTTACCCTTGCATACGCAAGAGTATTAAAATCAATCTCTGCCACAGTCTTGACAAGTATAAGCGATATATATTTTTATACAAGTACGTGTATGTTGTATATTTCGTTTTGAGTGAGGCCAAAGGCGTCAAATCACTTAACCGCCAGGCACAAAGACAAAAATCCAGTGGCCAAAGCAATTTCCAACAATGACAGAGCCATAAAAATGTCTGACTCTGACTCTGACATTGACTCCAACTCTCTGGCTTCCGCTTTTGTTTGCCTTCAATTTTGTTTCGGGTTTCCTTTATATATATAAATATTTTTTTTTTTTATTTCTCTTTTCATTGTGGGCGTTGTTAAATCAAGCACTTCTTATTTATATGGATTTTACTTCTTTGGTTTCTTCCTTTATTCTCACTGCCTGCAATTTGACATTGAGGCACATTAACTTTGACATTCGCGTGATTATGACTCTTGAGAGTGCTTTGGCAATGACTTTAGCACTTTCATCATGGAGTTTGAGTGCGAATTTTGCTGTTGCCAAGTAACAATGAGAGGAATCCACCTAGCTTAGCTTTTGCCAACTCATTGCAGTCTTATCTGTTGCAGCCATTGATAAGAAACCAAGTGCTAAGTGCATGACTCTCTCTATCACTGTGACTATACTTATAGATTTTTCTTTCTCTTTGTATATAAATATTGTGCTATAAATGGATATATGCCAGGGACGAGCAACTTGAAGTGGCATATTGTAATGATTATGTCTATTTATGGTGCAATTTCAGGCCAATCATGAATCAATATACTTATACAGCTAAATTAAATATAGTGTAGTATATTCATACAAATAATCATTCAGTACAATGAGCTCAACTTGTAACACCCTGTTGCAAGTATAAACAATTAAACATATACGCATTAAAATATAATTGTGCACTTGAATATGTTTATATATATATACATTGATGTATGTACATAAACATATTCACATAAATCTACAGCTAAGCATGATCATCATGTGCATATACAAATGCACATACATATATTCACATAAGCAATGTATGCACAAGCGTAACATGAGCTAGAGCCAGGCCAGCGTGGGAACGTTGACCAAGCACTTTGATGCATGCGCTCCAACAATATGTATGTATGTACTGACACTCTCCCTCTCTTTTCTAGCTGTCGCATAAGTCGCAGCATAAGAATATATATGTAAACTTAGCTTAAGCAAAAGAATAATTTGGAATAAAGAATCAATCTGAAAACTAGAATCAACGGACACTGACGTGTCCGTCCTCAATAATATCATTTCTTCTTAAATGGAACCCGGTCATTACATGGCGACCGTGACAATTCACTAAAGGACCTACAAGGACTCTCCATGCTAACAACAGCAACAATAAATAAAAAAAAAAACCCAAGAAAAGTTCAACAAAACAAACAAAAAAAAAAAGCATAAAACAATGTCTCACAATGTGTTGCAACTACTTTAGCGATAGAGAGCAGCATTAGCAGCAGCAGCAAGCAGTCTGGCAACCCTGTTCCAGTTCCAGCTCACCCCCACCCGGATTTTAAACCAACAATCTTTATAAAAAACAAAGAATTCAATTGAACGTTTTAAGCGCCAAAAACAACAAATTCCCGCCCCCGTCAAGTATCCATCTTTTCGGCAGTGGCGTTCGAAATCGACCAATCAACCAACAAGGAGCACGAATGAACAGTGAAGATATTCCCTTTGCGGAATCTGTTCCTATCGAGCAAAGGGATGCACCGACGCTAGAGGAAGCGTTAGAGCTGTATCCCAACGATGGACCGCGCCCACTCACAATAGCCGGAGCACCGGGCCCGCAACACAAATCTACAAAGCCAGAGCCAAAGAAGACCAAAAGAGGAGGCCAAATACACAAGCTACTCCAGCAGAAGAGGCTGGAAGTAGACTTACTGGCCACTCTGAAGACGGAGGAAGACCGACAACGCTGCATAGAGCGTATTGACATCCTGAAAGCTGAACTTCGCCAAAGAGCGAAGAAACGCAAGGGGGCCGCAGAAATGCGCAAGCCTTAACTTGCCTTTAATTTAATAATTCTAATTATAAGCTTAATAGCAAGTTGGAGAACGAAAGTGCAATTTGCGAACTACTAACTCACTGCTAGGCTAGGCTATGCAAGACACAGTTGAGATAAATTTTATTTCTCTCTTATTTTTTTTCTCTTCACAAAAAATTTAAATAAAAAAAATATGCATGAATCCATAACAATTTTATTAATAAAATTAAAGTAATTGCTAAACAAAAGTTTTTAACCTGTCTTTATGAACTTTATTTCATATTTTGCACACTTGTAATAAATAAAAAAAAAAAAATCCCCACAATGGGGTTAATCGAAACAAAATCAGTGGACTCCACTGCGAATGTCATAAATAAAATTGAATCATCAAATGCTGATATGAGATTAACGAACATACTACTATTAATAATTGTCATAATATTGTGCGCATATGTATTATATAAGGCTTACCTATTACACAATAAATGTGTAACAAAAAGAGCTCTAAGCCAAGCTAATGATCTAGATAAGATCTAAAAATACATATGCACACAAGCAATTTTAAATCAAAACCTTTTTAACAAAAGATAAAATATATATATATATAAAAAAAAAAAAAAAAATTAAAAAAAAAAAAAAATGACCCATTGTGACAGGTACTTTGAAAAAATAAACAACAGGCACCCGAGCATAGTCCAAGACTTAATTGAGGTTTTTAGAAGCGAGGGAAGTACCTCACTCAACGCTCCATAAACTTAGTACAAATTAGGTTAGCTTACCTTGATATAACGGGCGAAGATTTCCCAGTCAAAGGAGGCACTAGGGTACAGATTAGTTTCATTCTCACGGTACCATATGTATGCTGTTTTACAAACGCAGCAGGCACACTGCGTTTCTACCTAATGGAGGAACCGAAGCAGTAAAGAACTAAATACATCCATAATCAGTTAAATAGGCTTAGGCAGTTAGTGTAGAATATGGATAAATCAGAAACAAAAAAGCTCCAAAAATATTTACCTTTCCTTGATTTCCTGATTCAATCAGGTGAAACAAATCACAAATACAAGGAAATAAGGTATTGGATAGCCCACAACTACAAATTTCGAAAAAACATTGTAGATCTTATGGAAAAATCCATAAAAGTAGCTTATAGTAGATTATTAGCTAAGACTCCTTTAAGAAAAGACGTGCCCGGATGGGTCCACTAACTTTTCAAGGACTCAATTGCGCTGATAAACATATCGGAATCGAGTGTAGAACCAATAGATTTAACAGACTCAGATATAAAAATAATAGACATAGAATAGTAAAACCTTACACATTTTCAAAATCTTTTTCTTAAATTAACAACAGGTCTAAACGACAAATTCCTTTTTTGTTTAGTAAAATGGGTTCTCAAGAATCCAAAATAGAAATAGAAATTAATCTTAACAAACTATGGTTACTTGGGACGATATAATAGAAAAAGCTAGAATACACGCACAAGAATTAACTAAATCTTGTAAGTGTCTCTCGCAGAATAGAGAAACATCCCAAGACACAGTAACCAAACACACGAAGATAATAACCGAGAATCTTCAAGCTATTAGAGCGGTATTAACTGAACACTACAGCAAACTAAAGACATGGCAAAAAACAGCCGCAAATGCGTTCTACAGTGATTGCAAACAAAAAGCAATAACTGTGCTAAACAGACACAATATTGAATTCAAACAAACATCTGATTTGGAAACTTCAATAGTACTGGAAGAAAAAACGCAACTAATGGCTGATGAAGAAATAAGTCAAGAACAACCATCAGTGATAAGTCGTAACAAACCAACAATTCCCAAAGAAAACAACAAAATGGCACAAACGAGGGTAGAATTCATAAATACAGCCACCAAGCTGATACCATACTTCATTGGAGCGCTTCGCGTTCTTGACACCATAAAAGAACCGCACGAAGCGGTAGCCATCCAACTGATAAAATCAAAATTAAAAGGTCAAGCGGCTAATAGCCTAAGCTCAGAAAAAACGATTGATGAAGTTATACAAAGACTATCAACAATCTTCAAGGGTGACTCAGTAGATCTTTTAACAGCAAAAATTAAAAATCTGCAGAGAAACCCAATAACTGTGTTTCATACACAAACGAAATTACTGAGTTGACCGATGCCCTTAAAGGCGCTTATATTTCGGATGGTCTTCCAACTGAACAAGCAATAGAAATACACCACCAAAGTGGCGGTAAATGCTATGGTAGGTCATACCAAAAGTCCAAGAGTCCAATTATTAATGGAATCAGGACACTTTCAATCAGCCAAAGAAGCAATCACCAGATTTACCACTCTTTCAGTAGAGTCGGGTTCCACCGGAAGTTTCCAAAATAATACCATTTTTTATGCCCAGCATAATGACCGCGGCAGACGCCGCTATAACAATAATGGTAACTGGAGAAACAACTCGAATTGGAACAATAACAACTCGAATTGGAGAAATAATGATGCCCACAGAGCCCAACGAGGCCGAAATTATTCACGCTACCAAAGAGGCGGCCGTGGAGGTGGACACAATAATAATAGACAAAATACAAATAACCAACCGAATGGTTACAACAACACAAATGTCCGAATTACCCAAAGCGACCAGGGAAACGGACAAGATCCTCCAAATGCTCAAAATTAAAAAATAAAGTCTATTCCATTAACCTAAGTTTTAATAATTTCGTATCATTTAAGAATGTTAAAACAAATAAGAAAATAACATTCTTAATTGATACCGGTGCAGACATTTCAATAATAAAAGAAAATTCTGATGTATTTCACGACATCCAAGTAAACAAAACTGTAGACATTCGAGGCATAGGAGAAGGAGTAATAAAATCCAAAGGACTAGCCTCAATTGAGCTACAAACAGACAAATACATTATTCCATATAAATTTCATATACTTCATGAAGATTTCGCAATCCCCTGCGATGGAATAATAGGACTAGATTTCATGAAAAGATTTAATTGCCAATTAGATTACAATAGTTCCGAGGATTGGTTAATAATTAGACCACCAAATTTAACGTACCCAATTTATGTTCCAATAACATTCAATTCTGGTAATAACTCAACACTTCTACCAGCAAGATCCCAAGTGGTACGCAAAATAGAACTATATTCAGCAGAAGATAACATTTTAATTCCGAATCAGGAAATTAAACCGGGCGTTTATGTTGCAAACACTATTGCAACAGCCCAAAGTACTTTTGTCCGATTTTTAAATACCACAGATAAATGCCAAATAGTAGGCGTTAACAATATAAAATTTGAATCACTTTCGAACTACGATATAGTTCAAAATACCAAAGATATAAGAAAAGAATCTGTAATTCATAAATTGAAGAAAAATTTCCCAATACTATTCAAAGACAAACTCGAAAAGTTATGCACTGAGTATAGTGATGTGTTCGGACTTGACACCGAACCGATCACAACAAATAATTTTTATAAACAAAAATTAAGACTTAAGGATGATGAACCGGTATATGTGAAAAATTATCGGAGTCCGCATAGCCAACTAAACGAGATCCAGCGACAAGTTGGAAAGTTAATCGAAAGGAAAGTTAATTGAACCATCTGTTTCGCCTTATAATAGCCCACTCTTGCTAGTCCCAAAGAAAACACTTTCGGGATCTAAAAAAAAAAAAAAAAAAACCTGCGATTAGTAATTGACTATCGTCAAATAAACTAAAAATTGCTGTCAGATAAGTTTCCGCTCCCCAGAATTGAAGATATTCTTGATCAATTGGAAGAGCAAAATATTTTTCTTGCCTTGACTTAATGTCAGGTTTTCATCAAATTGAACTAGAAGAAAAATCAAGAGATATAACGTCTTTTTCAACGAGCAATGGCTCATATCGTTTTACACGATTACCTTTCGGTCTAAAAATAGCACCTAATTCATTTCAGAGAATGATGACAATAGCATTCTCGGGGCTTGAGCCAAGTCAAGCTTTCCTCTATATGGATGATTTAATCGTTATTGGTTGTTCTGAACAACATATGATTAAAAATTTAGTAGATGTTTTTAAACTCTGCAGAAAAAATAATCTAAAACTGCATCCAGAAAAATGCTCATTCTTTATGCATGAGGTGACATTCCTAGGTCACAAATGCACAGATAAAGGAATCTTGCCGGACGACACAAAATTTGACGTCATCAAGAATTATCCAGTCCCACATGATGCAGATAGTGCTAGACGTTTCGTTGCATTTTGCAATTACTATAGACGTTTCATAAAAAATTTCGCCGAATATTACCGGCACATAACAAGATTATGTAAAAAGAATGTTCCATTCGAATGGACAGCAGAATGCGAAAATGCATACCAATACTTAAAAGAAAAGCTCGTTCAACCTAATCTATTGCAGTACCCGGATTTTAGCAAAGAATTTTGCATAATCACAGATGCAAGCAAACAAGCATGTGGAGCAGTTTTAACACAAAACTATAATGGACTCCAGCTTCCAGTTTCATATGCATCAAGAGCATTCACTAAAGGTGAAAGCAACAAGAGTACTACAGAACAAGAGCTAGCAGCAATACACTGGGCAATAACATATTTTCGACCATATATATATGGAAAACATTTCACAGTGCGAACAGACCATAGACCATTAACATATTTGTTCTCCATGGTCAACCCGAGTTCAAAACTGACACGCATGCGGCTAGAATTGGAAGAGTACGACTTTACAGTAGAGTATTTGAGAGGAAAAGATAACTTTGTGGCAGACGCCCTATCAAGGATAACAATATCCGATCTAATTGACATGAACAAAAGAATCCTGAAAGTCACTACCAGGTACCAAAGTAGACAAAACAATTTCTGCGCAGAAAATAAACAAGAACTAATGCCAAGTCAAAATCTTGAAAAAGCTTCCAAGCCCAACGTATTTGACGTTATTGTAAATGACGAAGTACGAAAAGTAGTGACCTTGGGAATAACTGATTCCTCGACCACATTCAAACATGGCAAGAAAGTTATAGCAAGAATTGACATTTGCGATATCTATACCAATGGAATTCTCGACTTAGGTCAGTTTTTTCAAAGGCTCGAAAAAGAAGCCGGTATACTTAGTATCACCAAAGTCAAAGTGGCACCGAGCGAAAAGATCTTTGAAACTATTTCAATAGAATCTTTCAAAAATATGGGCAATCAAATTTTACAATTTTTAAGAGTAGCGCTACTCACGCCGGTGACCCTCATCCAAAACGATGAAGAAAAGAAGCTATATTGTCTACATTCCATGAAGATCCAATTCAAGGAGGTCATACAGGCATAAATAAAACAATTGCAAAAATAAAGAGACGATATTATTGGAAAAACATGACTAAATATGTTAAAAAGTACATTATTAAATGTCCACAATGCCTGACGTCGAAAACGACGAAACATACACGATCACCTATGATTATAACCGAAACTCCACAATATGCTTTTGACAGAGTGATAGTGAACACAATTGGTCCACTACCACGTTCGGAAAATGGGAATGAATACGCAATCACATTAATATGTGACCTGACAAAGTATTTAGTAGCAATTCCTGTGGCAAACAAAAGTGCAACAACTGTGGCAAAAGCCATAGTCGAATCTTTTATTTTGAAGTACGGTCCAATGAAGACGTTCATTACGGACATGGGAACAGAATATAAAAATTCCATTATAAATGACTTGTGCAAGTATTTAAAAATAGACAATATAACGTCTACAGCACACCACCACCAGACATTAGGTACCGTTGAAAGAAGTCATAGGACCTTCAACGAGTACATTCGTTCATATATTTCAGTAGATAAAACTGATTGGGACATATGGTTACAGTATTTCGTGTATTGTTTTAACACAACACCATCAGTAACACATAATTATTGTCCATATGAACTTGTATTTGGTAGACAAAGTAACCTACCAATTCAATTTAATAGCGTTAATACTATAGATCCAATATATAATATAGAAGACTATTCTAAGGAAGTTAAGTTTAGATTAGAAAACGCGTGTAAGAAAGCTCGAATTCTTTTAGAAAAAAATAAAAATAAGCAAAAAGAAATAAATGATAGCAAAGTATTAGATTTTAAAAGAGAAATAGGAGACCAAGTTTATCTCAACAATGAAACAGGTCATAAATTAGAATCTTCTTATATAGGACCGTTTGAGGTCATTAGTATAGAGAAAAATAATAATGTAGTTATAAAGAATAGGAAAAATAGGGAACAAAAAGTTCATAAGGATAGACTAAAAAGGAATAACAAATAAAACACAAAAAAAAAAATATATATATATAAAAAAAAGAAGAAAAAAAAATTTTAATAAGAATATATATGTAGGAATTTGTCCTATTTAATATATTTATTTGTAGTATTTAAGTTTATTTTAATGTAAAACTATTTATTTGATTATTTTAATTAGATTTTGTTGGAAATTAGTCGTCTTTGATGCTTCGCGTCGTTTCGTCTTTCGTCTTTTTGCAACCGCTTTCGCTCGTCTCTTCGGTTCGACTGCCCGTCTTTCGCTCGTCTTTAGCTCAATTCGCCCCGCTCAGCAGAGTTGCAAGACCCAATCCCACAACTCGGCCATCCTAGTATGCATTCGCCTCGAATGCATCCTGGTCGTCTATATCACAGGGAACCCACGGCTTCATATAGGCAGCGCAAGTCGTAGTTCGCCTAGGACCATCGTTGAACAATGTATCTTTGACCACGTCGTATGTATCTCTGGCCTTTACCATGGTAATGCGGTACGGACCTAAATATTTGGGCTTCAGCTTCAAACCTCCTCCAAGTTGGGTTCTTTTAATAGCTACCAGATCACCGACTTTGTATATGGAAGCAGGTCTGCGACGTAAGTTGTAGGTCTTCTTATTTTCTTCTTGTATACGAAGGATCTGCTGCTTCGCTATATTCCGTAGATCATCTCTGTTGTCGTTAAAAATCTGAATCATCTCATCGTGTATTATTTCTTTCAGCTTAAGGTCGTCTTTTGTGTTCATCTTTGTACCAATCAGTAGTTCGAACGGCGTTGAATGTGTGCTTCTGCTGTACGTTGAGTTAATCGTTTGTTGTACTTTGCCGACAAACTTATACCATTTGCTAGGGTCTTCTATCGAAATCTTTGACAACACGGATATAATAACAGCGTTAAGGCGTTCGACTTGTCCGTTCGCTTGTGGAAGACCAGTCGTAACTGCGTGAAGTTCGATATTTTCTGCCTTGCAATACTCTTTAAACTCGTCAGAAGTAAACGCAGAACCTCTGTCAGAAATAATTTGAACTGGATTTCCAAAAATTAAACTTTGTTGTTGTAGTCTTGTGATTACTTCATTCGTAGATGTCGTTTTCGTCGGGTACAACCAGCAAAATTTTGTAAAGCCATCGATAACTGCAAGAATGTGCTTATACTGCTTGTGAGTTGACTCTAAGGGTCCAAGAAAATCGATGTGGAACGTCTGAAAAGGCAGTTCTTCTTTCGGCAGTGGATGCAGTTCTCCTTCTTTTTTACCAAGCTTTCGATTAAGTGTTAGGCATGGAATGCAGCATCTTATTTGGTGTTGTATTTTCTCATCTAATTTTGGGATATAGTACTCCTTTGCAATTATTTCCTTCGTCTTTTTCACAGAAAAGTGACCTCTTTCGTGAGCATGCTTAATAATTTCCCGTTGCAGAGTAGAGGGAACTACAATTAGTTCTTCATCATCAACCAACTTATAAAGTATGCCAGCTTTCATAAAATAGTTGTTATGAGAAGTTTTCTGAGCAAGGATATCGATTATGGCCTTCAATTGGTCGTCTTGTGCTTGGGCATTCTTTAATTTACTGTGTATGTAATCTTCTGTTATAATCATAACGGGGTAGCGACTAAGCGCATCCGCATGACGTATACGATTTCCTGCACGATGCTCAACATCAAAATCAAATTCTTGGATCTCAAGAATCCATCGTGCGACTCTAGTGCACACATCTTTTTTATCCATCGTCTTTGCAAACGCATTACAATCGCTTATAACTTTAAAATGCATACCTAGCAGGTAAACTCGGAACTTACGAAATGCTTCAACTACCGCCAAAATCTCTAATTCGTAGCTAGTGAATTTTCTTTCCGCTTCAGTCGTCTTTTTGCTCATGTAGTATACAGGGTGCAATTCTTTATCATCGGGTAACTTTTGTAATAAAATTGCTCCGAACTTGGGGTTAAATATTTGCAGAACAGGTTTCTGTGTTATCAATTTTTTAGCAAATTAAAAGATTTTATCTGACTCTCATTGAATCTAAAATTTGCATCGTTTTTTAATAAATCAGTAAGAGGCTTGGCTATAATCGAAAAATCTGCAATGAACTTGCGAAAATAACCAACCAGGCCAAGAAAACTTTGGAGCTGCTTTTGATTCATCGGCATAGGAAATTTGTTTACAGCTTTGGTCTTTGCGTCTGAGATACATATCTTCTGATTCTTTATAGTATGCCCCAAAAATTCTATTTCTCTCTTCAAAAAGCAACATTTCTTTAAGTTAATGACTAAACCATATTCTTCACATCGCTTCAAAACATTTCTCAGATTGGAGACGGCTTCCTCTTCAGTTTTACCAGGGATTATAATGTCGTCGACGTATGGGATAGCCGTACCAGCACGGGTTAAATCACGAAAAATGGCATTAACGTGTCTCTGAAATACCCCAGGGGAGTTCGTCAATCCAAAAGGAACTTTTAAAAACTGGTACTGTCCGTTGTGTGTAACGAACGAGGTGAATCTTCGACTCTCTTTTTCAACATCTACATGGAAAAATCCATTCTTTAAATCGATTGTGCTGAAAACCGTTGCTCCTTGTAGCCGATCCAATTGATCTTCAATCAGGGGTAATGGAAAATGGTCTTTTACTATTACCTTGTTTATTCTTCTGTAGTCAATGCACAGACGTGGAGTGCCATCGCGTTTTTTTACTAATACGACCGGACTGCTGAATTCAGACTCGGATTGTTCTATTATTTCGTCTTTCAGCCACTGATCGACTTGGTCATCGATTATGCACCGTTCAGCAAAAGCGAATCTGCGTGGTCTCGAATAAATTGGACTATCGTCTTTTAAAACAATACGCATTTCAACATTTGTCGATTTTAACTTTTCCGGCTTATAGTTTTTGATAAGTTCGTTCACTTCGCACTTTGTACTTTTCGATACATTTGAGTCAATGTCAATTTCGTCGTTTTCGACCTTTATTCTCATTACCGAACTTAATTCCGTTTCATCATTATATTTCCCGATTTGTACGCCATCGCGATTGATTTTTATTTCGGCTTGCTTACAAAAGTCTTCTCCCAAAATCACTTCATCATCTAGGAATTCAGATGATACCACTAAAAAAACCAAATCAAACTGTTCTTGGCTTACGCAAAGCCTTCCCGTAAACGAACCGATAGGTACCACTCTCTTTTTATCTCCGAAACCGTATAGAACTTTATCAACTTTAGCGAGCTTAGGTTTTTTCAAACGATTATAAATTGTTTCCGTTACGATATTATATTTGCTAACAGTATCAAGCAAGGCTATACACTTTTCATTGTTGATTGATACTTCTTTACACATAAACATATGATCAGCTGATATTTTATTAGTATTACGAACATCTGTGCTATTTTCAGGCTTTTTATTTGGACAGTCTTTTGCTATGTGACCAAAATTATTGCAACCAAAACACTTTTTTCCTTTACTCTTATTGTCACAATTCTCAGATATATGTCCTTTTTGCCCACAGTTATAGCATTTTATACCACTTTCTTTATTTTCGTATTTCATTACACTTTCTTTTTTGATTTGAACGTTCTTAAACTCACTTTTTTGATTACTTGACTTTTCCCCCATTTTTTCATAACATTTTATTTTCTCTTTAAACTCTTTTAGGTTATTAGCATTGTACAATATTGCTTTGTTCATACTCAAGTCATTAATTCCGTCAATTACATACTGCATAAGAGCACTGTTCTCTATATTACCCCGTGATGCCATCTCTTTCATTTTCAACAAATATTCTTGAACACTTTCACCTTTCTTTATTTTCCGTTCTGACAATTGCTTATGTAACTCCGCGCTATTTATTACTGTTTTAAATTCATTTAAAAGTGATTCTTTCAATGTCGACCAATTTTTAATTCCGCGTTCACTCAGAATAAACATTTTAGCAAGTCCTTTAATAGCTCTTTTAGCAAAAACAAATTTTTGTAAACTATCCCATTGCATCAAGTCAGCCATGTCTTCGAAATCCTCAATCCATACTTCAACTGATAAATTTTCATCGCCATGGAAAGGTCGTAAAGAGTCTTCAACGTCCCGAAAACTCAAAGCGAACCTCGGTGGTGGCATGTTGACATTCACTGCACCTTGCGTATCAATATTGTTGGCCACGACTGTAGAGTTTGCCCTATTCGTTTTGTTTCGCATATTTTCGTTTGTTGCAGCTGTTCTAAAATTCGTTTCGTCGCTCACTACTGACAACATTTCGTCTTCGTCTTGCATATTGCCTACATCTCCATCTCTTTCGCACTCATCGTCGTCATCTTCTTTTTGATCATTCTCTGTGTCAAGGTCAGCTAGCAAATTTACAGCTTGCAAATTGCGAAATAAATGGGAAGTTAGATTCGAATTATCATGCGATAAACCCAAAACGTTACAAATAATCACTAAATCGTTATTTGTTAAATTCTTTTCCACATAAGACACTTTACTTTTATATAAATCGCTGTTGCAATCAAAATCAAACCCTTCAAACTTTCTTAGTCTTTGGCGATTTGCACGATCGCCTTCTTCTTCGTATATAAACTTGTGAAACAATGTAATATTAGATTTCTTTTCAGTTTTCAGTGCCTCTTGCACATTCACAAAGTCTTCAAGTTTGCTCATAGTTCTTTCTCTTACGCACACACACTAATATTGTACATACAAATATGTATATGTATATATACGTCGTTTGCCACGTCACCAGATAACTGTGGTATTCAAACACTTTCGCGTCGTTCGTTGAAAACTTTTTCACCGTTTCTTTGCCGCTTTTTCGTCGTTAGCCGCCAATTTTTCGTCGTTTGATGCTAATTCTTGTAGTTTGATTCCACTGTTGCGTCGTTTTGTGTATGTTTGTCTCTTTCTCACTCACTGATCTTACTTTTTTAATTCTTTATAAGTTGAGCCATGCCTTCTTTGTAGGTTGAGTCATGCCTATTTTGTAGGTTGAGCCCCCATATTTGTAGGAATTTGTCCTATTTAATATATTTATTTGTAGTATTTTAGTTTATTTTAACGTAAAACTATTTATTGGATTATTTTAATTAGATTTAGTTGGAAATTAGTCGTCTTTGATGCTTCGCGTCGTTTCGTCTTTCGTCTTTTTGCAACCGCTTTCGCTCGTCTCTTCGGTTCGACTGCCCGTCTTTCGCTCGTCTCTAGCTCAATTCGCCCCGCTCAGCAGAGTTGCCAGACCCAATCCCACATATATATATAAATATCTTTTTTAAAAAAAAAAAAATAAATAAATATATAACATCAAAAAGTGAAAACGAAAAAAAAATATATATATATAAAATTTTTTCTATGGATTCATCTATTATTGAAAATATATTCATATGATTTCGAAAGAAAGAGAGAAAGAGAATTTGTCTGAGCAGACACAAACTAAGACACAAAAAAAAAATTTTTTTCCCCTTATATACACATTTACCTTACCCTTATTTTACCTTTAATTAATTATCTAATGATTATTAATAACTCCATAATATTACGTTATTCTCTAAAAAGGGGAGGTGTAGTATATTCATACAAATAATCATTCAGTACAATGAGCTCAACTTGTAACACCCTGTTGCAAGTATAAACAATTAAACATATACGCATTAAAATATAATTGTGCACTTGAATATGTTTATATATATATACATTGATGTATGTACATAAACATATTCACATAAATCTACAGCTAAGCATGATCATATATGTATGTGCATTTGTATATACACATACATATATTCACATAAGCAATGTATGTACAAGCGTAACATGAGCTAGAGCCAGGCCAGCGTGGGAACGCTGACCAAGCACTTTGATGCATGCGCTCCAACAATATGTATGTATGTACTGACACTCTCCCTCTCTTTTGCAGCTGTCGCATAAGTCGCAGCATAAGAATATATATGTAAACTTAGCTTAAGCAAAAGTATAATTTGGAATAAAGAATCAATCTGAAAACTAGAATCAACAGACACTGACGTGTCCGTCCTCAATAATATCATTTCTTCTTAAATGGAACCCGGTCATTACAATAGTAAATAACTGATGTAAGTTTAGGTAATGTTAAATTTAATTTTTTTTTATTTTTTTAACGTTTAATATATATTTGTTGAATCTACTCTTAAATTAGAGCCTAACAACAAGTTTGAGATATTTTTCTTAGTCTAGTACTTAAGATAAATCCTGGGGATATTGCAGGCGGCCCTAAACACTTGTTATTGGGTTGGTCTGTCATTTCTTTTAAGACGAGTTCTATTATTAGTTCGCGTAAGGGAATTGGCAAGAACATTTGGGTGTGCATCCAGTTTCGCAGAATACTTTAGTTGTTGAGTACCTATTTCAGATTTTACGCTAGGTATATTTAGATCATTTTGAATGTTGTCGTTTCGTATATACCACGGGGCCCCCGTGATTGATCTTAAAATCTTCGACTGCGCTCTTTGTATAATATCGACATTGCTGGTACTTGCATTTCCCCATAGTACGGCTCCGTAAGTCCAGATGGGTTTCAGTACGGAGTTGTATAGGAGGACTTTATACTCCAGACGTAGAGGGGACCGAGCATTGATGATCCAATGTAGGCTACTCGCTTTCAGTTTAAGCTGTGACTTTTTTGCTTCGATGTGCTTGCGCCAAGTTAGTCTTCTGTCTAGGTGGATGCCAAGGTAAGTGACATCCACGGCTTGAGGAACTGGTACGTTGTTTAGCTTAGAGCTGGACAGTTTCTTCTGTTAAGCGTAAATGTAACATGTTTGCATTTCTGCTCGTTGACCCGGATACGCCAGGTTGCTAGCCATTCCTCTACCACCTTGAGGTGTTCCTCTAATTTTGCAGAGGCTTGTATTGGGCATTTGGATCTGCTGAGTATTGCCGTGTCATCGGCAAAAGTGGACGTTGTAAGTCCTAAACTCGTTGGTAAGTCTGCAGTGTACAGCAGGTAGAGCAATGGGCCGAGTACACTGCCTTGCAGTACACCAGCTTTGATTTCAAAATCAGCCGAGACGGAGCCATTACATCTTACACCGAATTTCCTATTGTAAAGGTAAGATTCCATGAGTTTGTGGGTGTACTGTGGCAGTTTTTGCCGGATTTTGAACATAAGACCCTCCAGCCGAACTCTATCGAAAGCCTGGGCAACGTCGAGAAAGACAGCCGCACAGTATTTCGGATGTTATGTGATTGACTTGTTCAATTGTACCATGTTTTTCGCGGAAGCCGAATTGATGTGAAGGGATTGTGTTCTCCGATGCCAGAAATGAGTTTAGTCGGATCTGCAGGACCTTTTCAAAACCTTCAAAAGACATGGCAGCAAACTAATTGGCCTGTAGGATGATGGCTGGGTTTTGTCCTTTCCCACTTTAGGAATCATGATGATAGTGGATCTTTTCCATGTTCTTGGGAAGTAGCCAATTTTTATTATAGCGTTGAACAGTTTGCAGATATATTGAATGGCGATGACAGGGAGTTCTAGGATCATTTTCGGTGTGATTAGGTCATGGCCAGGGGCTTTTTTCGGCTTTATGTGGTTTTTAATAACTGCAGTGATCTCGTCGATTGATGAGTTTGATGTTTGGATTTGGCTGGAAAACCATTTTAAGATGTGTGGCAAATACGGATGCCCTCTCTTCGTCACTGCGAGCCCATCCACCGGTTGGACTCCTTATCGGTGAAATTGTCTCTGTAGGAGCGCTTAAAGTTAGATGGGCTTTCCACAGAGGATGTTAAGTGCTGGTTGGACTGAGGTTTTCTATGTATGTGGGAAACGGTATTTAGAGAGAGCAATCAAAAGTGATAGAAGAGAGGAGACAAACGCGTAGTGGCCGAACATTCTAGTAGTAGTAGAGAGAGCAGGGCATAGGATCATTATATAAGTTGAGAGAGAGCTTGTAAAGAGGCCGTGGATTATTCGCAAAGAGACTGTCAACTGAGTCGCACGTCAAGGTCCATAATTAGTTTAGTGTTATTTCTATAAGTATGTTTAAATTCTAACAATATATTGAACCCGATTGTCATCAAACAATTCAAATATTAATAAATAAATAATATAGTAACGATCGCTAAATCAACGCTACATGTATTTCCTTTCAGCCCAGCTTTCCTCTTGTCTTAACGCCTTGGAGAGGTTGCGATTAGCTTGCCTTAGGCGAAGTTTTGCTGCTGGTGATCGAGTAATCTGCCATTCTCTTCTTAGACGTCGTTTTCCGTTACTAATTGTTCTATCCGCCGGTTCGTAGGCCTGTCAACAGGTTTGGTGTAAGAAGAGGCATGTGGAGTAGATTGCTGCAGCTCCCATCATCGACTCAAGTGCAGAGACGCACATATCAATGTCCTCTGCAGCATCCAGTTTCGGCGAACAGTCAATGTGGGCACTCATGTACATTTTAAATTTAAGCCAATTTGTTTTGTTGTTTGTAAGCCTATATGGGCGATCAAGTACTTGAGGTCTTGTTAATAATGTGAATAGCACTGGAGAGTGATCGGAAGTTAAATCTAGCAGTGTTTCCGCAGTGATCCGATTACGTGGAATCCTCTTGGTTACTGCGAAATCAATCAAGTCAGGCACTTTCTGTGGATCTGTGGGCCAATAAGTAGGCCTACCCGGTGAGACGCAATCCATCTTATTGAGAGGGTTGACTATTGTGTTGTACAACTGCTTTTCTTTAGGATTTACCAGGCGAGATCCCCAGTGCGTATGTTTGGCGTTATAGTCCCATGCTGCAATGAAGCGATCTCCGAGTGTGTTAAAGAAATCGGTAAATTCCTTTTCAGAGATTGAGAAGCTGGTGGGCAGTACAGGGCGACCAATGTAGTGTTGCCGCAGCTGGTTTGGACGGTTATAGCAGTTGCTTGTAGGTGCTGTGTTTCAAATCTGTTCAGAAACGAGTGTTTTATACGGTTTTTGATTAGGATACCGAGATTGAGAAGTGTGGTGGGCAGTACAGGGCAACCAATGTAGTGTTGCCGCAGATGGTTTGGACGGTTAAAGCAGTTGCTTGTAGGTGCTGTGTTTCAAATCTGTTGAGGAACGAGTGTTTTATACGGTTTTTGATTAGGATACCGGTCCCGCCATGAGCTTTTCCGTCTAGATGGTTTGTTGCGTAGAAGGTATATTTTGGTATTTGAAAATTATTTTTTGATGTTAAATGAGTTTCCGAAATCAGCAAAACGTCGATTTCACTTGAGTCTAGGAATAGTTGCAGTTCATTTTTGTGCTTGGAGATGCCGTTAGCATTCCAAAGACATAGACGTAGGGAAGACATTATTTATTCTCGATAAGCTTCTGGATAAGCAGGTTTTGATTCCGCATCAGTTCGTGCATACAGTTTTGCATGAAAGTCAAAAAAGTGGTCACGTTTTGATTGAGTGAGATCAATAGGGCCTCTAAACCACTTGGACTTTGCTGGCCAAGTTCTGGTGCGCTAGGTTGCGGATTCTGTAGATGGTGGAGTGACGGGGTCTCTTTCGCGGGCTCCGTCTGTCCAGTTCGGAGCACACTAGCGAAGGATACACTAGGACTGGTTGTAGCAGTCATGTTGGATGATCTAACAGCCTTGGCGAAGAAAACCTCCGGTGTAGTTTTGGAGGCGTTGAAGGTGATTTTTGGTCCAGCTGGCGGCTTGCGCCCGTTTAGGTGTGAATTAAGATCCTTGAAGATAGGACATGCTCTGTAGTTAGCCGTGTGATTCCCTCCACAGTTGCTGCATAGTCTTAGAGCGACGTTGTTTCTGTCCTTGGTGCAAATGCCATCTTCATGATGTTCGCCGCAGCCAACACACACTGACCTAAGATTGCAATTGTTAGAGGTGTGGTTGTATTCCTGGCAGTTTGAACACTGCGGTGGTTGGCGTCTCTTATGGGGCTCTTCTATGGTGATTCTTCTGTGCAATAGAAGCTGTAGGTTGTATATATATAAATATCTTTTTTAAAAAAAAAAAAAATAAATAAATATATAACATCAAAAAGTGAAAACGAAAAAAAAATATATATATATAAAATTTTTCTATGGATTCATCTATTATTGAAAATATATTCATATGATTTCGAAAGAAAGAGAGAAAGAGAATTTGTCTGAGCAGACACAAACTAAGACACAAAAAAAAAATTTTTTTCCCCTTATATACACATTTACCTTACCCTTATTTTACCTTTAATTAATTATCTAATGATTATTAATAACTCCATAATATTACGTTATTCTCTAAAAAGGGGAGGTGTAGTATATTCATACAAATAATCATTCAGTACAATGAGCTCAACTTGTAACACCCTGTTGCAAGTATAAACAATTAAACATACATATACGCATTAAAATATAATTGTGTACTTGAATATGTTTATATATATATACATTGATGTATGTACATAAACATATTCACATAAATCTACAGCTAAGCATGATCATATATGTATGTGCATTTGTATATACACATACATATATTCACATAAGCAATGTATGTACAAGCGTAACATGAGCTAGAGCCAGGCCAGCGTGGGAACGCTGACCAAGCACTTTGATGCATGCGCTCCAACAATATGTATGTATGTACTGACACTCTCCCTCTCTTTTGCAGCTGTCGCATAAGTCGCAGCATAAGAATATATATGTAAACTTAGCTTAAGCAAAAGTATAATTTGGAATAAAGAATCAATCTGAAAACTAGAATCAACAGACACTGACGTGTCCGTCCTCAATAATATCATTTCTTCTTAAATGGAACCCGGTCATTACAATAGTAAATAACTGATGTAAGTTTAGGTAATGTTAAATTTAATTTTTTTTTATTTTTTTAACGTTTAATATATATTTGTTGAATCTACTCTTAAATTAGAGCCTAACAACAAGTTTGAGATATTTTTCTTAGTCTAGTACTTAAGATAAATCCTGGGGATATTGCAGGCGGCCCTAAACACTTGTTATTGGGTTGGTCTGTCATTTCTTTTAAGACGAGTTCTATTATTAGTTCGCGTAAGGGAATTGGCAAGAACATTTGGGTGTGCATCCAGTTTCGCAGAATACTTTAGTTGTTGAGTACCTATTTCAGATTTTACGCTAGGTATATTTAGATCATTTTGAATGTTGTCGTTTCGTATATACCACGGGGCCCCCGTGATTGATCTTAAAATCTTCGACTGCGCTCTTTGTATAATATCGACATTGCTGGTACTTGCATTTCCCCATAGTACGGCTCCGTAAGTCCAGATGGGTTTCAGTACGGAGTTGTACAGGAGGACTTTATACTCCAGACGTAGAGGGGACCGAGCATTGATGATCCAATGTAGGCTACTCGCTTTCAGTTTAAGCTGTGACTTTTTTGCTTCGATGTGCTTGCGCCAAGTTAGTCTTCTGTCTAGGTGGATGCCAAGGTAAGTGACATCCACGGCTTGAGGAACTGGTACGTTGTTTAGCTTTAGAGCTGGACAGTTTCTTCTGTTAAGCGTAAATGTAACATGTTTGCATTTCTGCTCGTTGACCCGGATACGCCAGGTTGCTAGCCATTCCTCTACCACCTTGAGGTGTTCCTCTAATTTTGCAGAGGCTTGTATTGGGCATTTGGATCTGCTGAGTATTGCCGTGTCATCGGCAAAAGTGGACGTTGTAAGTCCTAAACTCGTTGGTAAGTCTGCAGTGTACAGCAGGTAGAGCAATGGGCCGAGTACACTGCCTTGCAGTACACCAGCTTTGATTTCAAAATCAGCCGAGACGGAGCCATTACATCTTACACCGAATTTCCTATTGTAAAGGTAAGATTCCATGAGTTTGTGGGTGTACTGTGGCAGTTTTTGCCGGATTTTGAACATAAGACCCTCCAGCCGAACTCTATCGAAAGCCTGGGCAACGTCGAGAAAGACAGCCGCACAGTATTTCGGATGTTATGTGATTGACTTGTTCAATTGTACCATGTTTTTCGCGGAAGCCGAATTGATGTGAAGGGATTGTGTTCTCCGATGCCAGAAATGAGTTTAGTCGGATCTGCAGGACCTTTTCAAAAACCTTCAAAAGACATGGCAGCAAACTAATTGGCCTGTAGGATGATGGCTGGGTTTTGTCCTTTCCCACTTTAGGAATCATGATGATAGTGGATCTTTTCCATGTTCTTGGGAAGTAGCCAATTTTATTATAGCGTTGAACAGTTTGCAGATATATTGAATGGCGATGACAGGGAGTTCTAGGATCATTTTCGGTGTGATTAGGTCATGGCCAGGGGCTTTTTTCGGCTTTATGTGGTTTTTAATAACTGCAGTGATCTCGTCCGTTTGATGATTTTGATGTTTGGATTTGGCTGGAAAACCATTTTAAGATGTGTGGCAAATACGGATGCCCTCTCTTCGTCACTGCGAGCCCATCCACCGGTTGGACTCCTTATCGGTGAAATTGTCTCTGTAGGAGCGCTTAAAGTTAGATGGGCTTTCCACAGAGGATGTTAAGTGCTGGTTGGACTGAGGTTTTCTATGTATGTGGGAAACGGTATTTAGAGAGAGCAATCAAAAGTGATAGAAGAGAGGAGACAAACGCGTAGTGGCCGAACATTCTAGTAGTAGTAGAGAGAGCAGGGCATAGGATCATTATATAAGTTGAGAGAGAGCTTGTAAAAGAGGCCGTGGATTATTCGCAAAGAGACTGTCAACTGAGTCGCACGTCAAGGTCCATAATTAGTTTAGTGTTATTTCTATAAGTATGTTTAAATTCTAACAATATATTGAACTCGATTGTCATCAAACAATTCAAATATTAATAAATAAATAAATATAGTAACGATCGCTAAATCAACGCTACATGTATTTCCTTTCAGCCCAGCTTTCCTCTTGTCTTAACGCCTTGGAGAGGTTGCGATTAGCTTGCCTTAGGCGAAGTTTTGCTGCTGGTGATCGAGTAATCTGCCATTCTCTTCTTAGACGTCGTTTTCCGTTACTAATTGTTCTATCCGCCGGTTCGTAGGCCTGTCAACAGGTTTGGTGTAAGAAGAGGCATGTGGAGTAGATTGCTGCAGCTCCCATCATCGACTCAAGTGCAGAGACGCACATATCAATGTCCTCTGCAGCATCCAGTTTCGGCGAACAGTCAATGTGGGCACTCATGTACATTTTAAATTTAAGCCAATTTGTTTTGTTGTTTGTAAGCCTATATGGGCGATCAAGTACTTGAGGTCTTGTTAATAATGTGAATAGCACTGGAGAGTGATCGGAAGTTAAATCTAGCAGTGTTTCCGCAGTGATCCGATTACGTGGAATCCTCTTGGTTACTGCGAAATCAATCAAGTCAGGCACTTTCTGTGGATCTGTGGGCCAATAAGTAGGCCTACCCGGTGAGACGCAATCCATCTTATTGAGAGGGTTGACTATTGTGTTGTACAACTGCTTTTCTTTAGGATTTACCAGGCGAGATCCCCAGTGCGTATGTTTGGCGTTATAGTCCCATGCTGCAATGAAGCGATCTCCGAGTGTGTTAAAGAAATCGGTAAATTCCTTTTCAGAGATTGAGAAGCTGGTGGGCAGTACAGGGCGACCAATGTAGTGTTGCCGCAGCTGGTTTGGACGGTTATAGCAGTTGCTTGTAGGTGCTGTGTTTCAAATCTGTTCAGAAACGAGTGTTTTATACGGTTTTTGATTAGGATACCGAGATTGAGAAGTGTGGTGGGCAGTACAGGGCAACCAATGTAGTGTTGCCGCAGATGGTTTGGACGGTTAAAGCAGTTGCTTGTAGGTGCTGTGTTTCAAATCTGTTGAGGAACGAGTGTTTTATACGGTTTTTGATTAGGATACCGGTCCCGCCATGAGCTTTTCCGTCTAGATGGTTTGTTGCGTAGAAGGTATATTTTGGTATTTGAAAATTATTTTTTGATGTTAAATGAGTTTCCGAAATCAGCAAAACGTCGATTTCACTTGAGTCTAGGAATAGTTGCAGTTCATTTTTGTGCTTGGAGATGCCGTTAGCATTCCAAAGACATAGACGTAGGGAAGACATTATTTATTCTCGATAAGCTTCTGGATAAGCAGGTTTTGATTCCGCATCAGTTCGTGCATACAGTTTTGCATGAAAGTCAAAAAGTGGTCATGTTTTGATTGAGTGAGATCAATAGGGCCTCTAAACCACTTGGACTTTGCTGGCCAAGCTCTGGTGCGCTAGGTTGCGGATTCTGTAGATGGTGGAGTAACGGGGTCTCTTTCGCGGGCTCCGTCTGTCCAGTTCGGAGCACACTAGCGAAGGATACACTAGGACTGGTTGTAGCAGTCATGTTGGATGATCTAACAGCCTTGGCGAAGAAAACCTCCGGTGTAGTTTTGGAGGCGTTGAAGGTGATTTTTGGTCCAGCTGGCGGCTTGCGCCCGTTTAGGTGTGAATTAAGATCCTTGAAGATAGGACATGCTCTGTAGTTAGCCGTGTGATTCCCTCCACAGTTGCTGCATAGTCTTAGAGCGACGTTGTTTCTGTCCTTGGTGCAAATGCCATCTTCATGATGTTCGCCGCAGCCAACACACACTGACCTAAGATTGCAATTGTTAGAGGTGTGGTTGTATTCCTGGCAGTTTGAACACTGCGGTGGTTGGCGTCTCTTATGGGGCTCTTCTATGGTGATTCTTCTGTGCAATAGAAGCTGTAGGTTGTAGATCGGGTGCACTTCATTTGGCTTCGACCGTTTTGCATCTGGTTGGAGCTCGATTTTAAAGAGCGGCTGTGCGACTTTTTCCTGTTGATGATGTTGACAACGGACTTGACCGCAAACCCTTTTTCGACCAACGCGTCTGCTATTTCTTGAGTAGGGACCGATGGCTCAATCCCCTTTAACACAACCTTGAGCCCTTTACTGATATTTAGTTGGTAGGTATAGAAGTTGATGTTAGCATTACGGAGGTACTTTTCGATGATGCGGAAATTGTCCTCAGTTTCGGTTTGACATTTAATTTCTTTAATGTTACCCCTATTGAGTGGGGTTACAACAAAGTTATTTGCCCCTACTGTTTCTACTAGCTTCGAAATCAGGGCGCTGCAGATGGCTCCACGGATGTATAAAGGGAGTGGTCAAGCCGATTTAACTGTATCTACAGCGAGAATTTTAAAACGATTCCCGCTAAGGGGTGCTACTCGTTTATTTGGTTTGGTTATTTTCGGCGTATTGCCACTTTTTTTCTTTTGCGGGCTTAGCTTCGGCTTAGTTATTTTAATATATCTATCCATTCCATTTTGGACAGAAGTCGTTGGGTTTACTATTGTGGCTGACTCTGGGCGACTTGTCGTTGATGGCTTGAGGCAGGTCAATACTTCTGCAGACGTTGCAGTAGTTGCTCTCAACGAGCTGACGGTGCTGGTCGGTGCAATCGGTTACCCAGTTATCGATATTGATGGAGAAGCACACTGCTCTCTCCACGGCACTTTCGGTGTTATTGCTTACGTTAGCATTCAGTGGGGTCGGCGACACCACCGAAAAGTACGCGTTGTTGCGTTGGACCGAGAGTCGACGCTCACGTTGTTGTTGTACAATTAGTTCTTGTAGCTGTTGCTAGTGGGGATCGAGAGAGCTTGGGCCCGAATTGGTGGACATGGCTTTTGTAAAAATTACGTACTTTGTTGTTGAAACTAAGTATTTATTGCTATTAGAGAAATCTAATAGCAATATGATTGTAAATAGGCGTCTCTGAAGCGACTGAGAGCCCTACACAAATTTTTGCAAACGCGGTCTTTTTACACCATACACCCATAGGGTGAAATGGTATATTAAAGTCGCCAAAATGTATGTAACAGGCAGAAGGAAGCATCTCCGACCCCACAAAGTATATATAGTCTTGATCAGGATCAAAAACCGAGTCGATCTAGCCATGTCCGTCTGTCCGTCCGTCCGTCCGTCCGTCCGTATGAACACCTAGATCTCGGAGACTATAGAGCTAGAGCCACCAAATTTGGTATGCAGTCTCGTGTAGTATGTACGCTTATCGAGTTTGTTTCAAATTTTTGCCACGCCCCCTTCCGCCCCCAGAATTTACATAAAACTGTTTTTCTTAAAAAGTATAGCAGATAGAGACATCAAATTTGGTTTATATACTCGTTTAGTTAGCGCGCAGAAAATAATTGTTCCAACTTTTTGCCACGCCCCCTTCCGCCCCCGGAATTTACATAACTCTGATTTTCTTAAAAACTATGAAAGCTACCGACATTAAATTTGGTATGTAAGTTAGCTTAATAGACGCGCAGATATTGACTATTTAAAAATTTTGCCACGCCCATTTCCGCCCCCGAAAATTAACCAAAACTGATTTTCTCGAAAACTAACAAAGCTAAACTCACCAAATTTAGTATGTATATTGGCTTAGTATGCGCGCAGAATACATATATTTTAATATGTTGCCACGCCCACTTCCGCCTCCATAGTTTAGAAAAAACCGATTAGCTCTTGCAATTTTTTGACCATCGCGATCAAATTTGGCAGACTAATAAATCTTATCTATTTCTATCAAACTACCAAATTTGATTGAAATCGGACTAGAAACATACAAAATATACGTATGAACGTATTTTGCTACGCGATCCATAAGGGCAGAATTGGCCGTTGGCTAGTGGCGGCGCTAGAGTGCTTGTGTGTTTGTAGAGTGAGCGAGATAGCAAATGGTATGAGGCATGTTAAAACAATTTAGTAGACATACATTTGGTTTTCGAAATTTTAAATATTTGTTTCACCTGGTGTATGGTATACCCAAGTCGGCGAGACGACTTACTTACTTCATTTTTTATTACACTCAATTTTTGTCTGTGAGCTCCTTATATGTATGAGTGTTTAAGTTGTTACTCCCGAAGAGATTTTTAAGAAGCTCGAACAAACTGACGCCACACCAAGAAAGAAAATATGCTTTTTGTTTTTCGTATGCACTGACCGAATATGCATTAAAATGTTGCGATAACTGTTCTAGATAAGACTCCCAATTTTAATTGTCTTTGTCAAATTTGTGAAATGGAGGACACTTAGCTAATTCACCCGCGTGACTTGAATTACTAGCACTAGATGAAGAATTATTCCCAAGAATTTCTCTCATCCATTGTCATTGTTGTTCTAGAATGTTCGTTGTGAATTGCTGTTGCTGGGAAAGCAATTCTTGAAATTCCGCGTTTTCGATCGGCATCTTGATGAGAATCAATAACTGACCAACTAGATTTTACACAATTATTGTAGCTAAACGTTTTAGTTTGTTTTTTTGCTTCGTCGCCATTAATGTTGTGTCCACAGTAGAGAGGTACGCGTGTTCTTCTTGAGAGCTTATGCTAGACTGACTGTTTATTCATTTGTAATAACAATGTTACCATATCTAAGGAATACAAGGTTTAACAATGTTGGGAAATGCTTATTATAGATTTTAAATGATACATAACATTTTATACCTTCTTTTGTTATTATATGACCAACGAATTCTGTTTCTTTTTTCATAAATTCGCATTTGTCGAGTTGGAGTTTAAGATAAGCTTCTCTTAGTTTGTTAAATACCTTTCTGAGTGATAGTATGTGTTCCTCCAATGAAGTGGAGTACACTAAAATGTCATCCAGATAAACAAGACAATCCTTATAAATAAGGTCTTCCAAAAGATTATTCATACATCTTTGGAATGTTGCCGGGGCATTTTTGAGACCAAATGGCATACGTGAACAGTACGGTGAGTTCGATTTTCGAATAACCTGTTCGATCATTTCGTTTATTTGTTTGTTGATTTCTCTATCAAATGTTTGGGGATATTGTAATAGATTCGATGTTGAATCCTTTGAGATGTAGTATTTTGGGTTTAATAAAATAAGACACAAGCAGGTCTTGTCGCTTGAGTATGGTTTATTCAATAATTCTTAATTCTATTACAATTGTTCTCTATAGCTAAAACCGCGTAGATGAGCTGCTGGAAATGCAGGCAGAGGAGCGGTATGCTTATGTATAAACATATTTATGTATAAATGTATGAATGTATAAATGTATAATGTTTACATAAGAGTGTGTATGTATATATGTCGCCGCAGCGAGAGAGTGAGGATGTATCATATTGCATATTGGGCCAGAGTGGCCGCGAGTGTTATATTTGCCGACACAGCAATTGTCCAGCACCATGCATGGGTGGTTAAGTTGCTTAAGAAGCAAATGTACTTGAATGTTGCGCACATAAACATTGTTACTAATTGATACAATATATTTGTATACATTGTAATGTTGTTATTCTAGAACATGCTACATCCCCCCTCTTTAGAAAAATAACGTAATTATATGGAGTTATTTTCTAATGGAAATTTATTTATGTATTATTGTTAAAAAGAATTTTTTTTTTTGTGGTTTTTATACCTTTGGATATATAAAATTGGCCAGATGGTTGTAACGCACAGAAGGAGACGTTTTCGACCCCATAAAGTATATATATTCTGGATCAGCATGAGAAGCTGAGTTGATATAGCCATGTCCGTCTGTCCGTCCGTCCGTCCGTCCGTCTGTGCGAATGCGTTTTACTCAGCCGTCTTAAGAGCTATCGGGCTGAAATTTTTTTTCGGGGTTTTTTATTACCCGGGAAAAATAAAGTATGAAAACCATCAGGATCGGACCACTGTATCATAAAGCTCACGAAGAACTAGAAGAAACATTTTCATAAAAATCGGAGTATGCTATGAAATTTACATATGTGATTGTAAAATAATTGTAAAATAGACAGTAAAATTGTTTTGTTTGTATATTGATGAATTGAGTTGCAGAAAACAAATTTTGAACATGTAAAACTATTATTCCCAAGGACTGCAAGGGTATATAAACTTCGGCATAGCCGATGTTAGCTTCTTTGATATTTTTTTTTCAATTTGAATGTTTGATTTTCTGTTTGATGATATATATTTTGTATATATGTATAGTGTCATTAAATGCAGATAAAAATTTTTGTTTTGTTTTATTATTGTTTTTTTTTCATATATATTGATAAAAATTTTTAACCTATCTTTATGCACGAATTGTTTCTTATTCTTTGTATCCTTAATTAAAATGTTATCCCTATCCAATATTTCTTCTATAATGTATGGGCCTAAATACTTAGGTTCTAACTTCTGACCGGTTCATTACGTAATAAAACTTTACCTCCTATTTCTAATTCGATATCTTTTACCTTTCTATCATATATTTCCTTATTCTTTGCTTTATGCTGTTCTAACATAATTCTGTCTATGTTTTAGAAGCCTGTTCTAATCTAAATTTTGATTCCTTAGCATAATCTTCTATGTTATATAGTGGATTTATATTATCAACACTATTTAAATGTTTGGCTAAGTTCGCAGTTTTACTAAATACCAACTCATATGGACAATAATCATTGTATTAAAACAATATGCGAAGTACCGTATCCATGCATCCCAGTCAGTTTTGTCAACTGAAATGTATGAACGTAAATATTCATTGAGTGTTCGGTGGCTTCGCTCCACAGTGCCTACAGTTTGGTGATGATGTGCAGTTGAAGTTATCTTTTTATTTGCAAGTTTTTGCATAAATCTTCAATTACTGAGTTTCTATATTCTGTTCCTAAGTCCGAAATGAACGTCTTCATTGGACCGTACTGCAGAATGAAATCTTCAAATATAGCTTTCGCTACTGTTTTTGCACTTTTGTCTTTTATTGGTATTATTACAAGGTATTTAGTTAGATCGCAGATTAAGGTTACTGCGTATTCATTTCCGTGTTCTGATTTTGGGAGTGGACCGATCGTATCCACAATTACCCTGTCGAAAGCCAGTTGCGGCGTTTCAGTTATGATTAATGGAGTTTTTGTGTGCTTTGTTATTTTTGCTTGTTGACACTTATTACATTTTTTTATATATTGAGATATATTTTTATTTTGGCCATAGTTTTTATATTAAGATATTACTGGAATATTCCAGTATGACCTCCTTGTATGGGGTCATCGTGGAACGTAAACAGTATTGCTTCTTTTTCTTTATCGTTATTTGATAATAGGGTCACCGGCTTGAGTAGCGCTACTCGTAATAATTGTAAAATCTTATTGCCCATATTTTTAAAAGATTCTATTGAGATAGTTTCAAAGATCTTTTCGCTCGGTGCCACTTTGGCTTGACTTATGTTGAGTATACCGGCTTCTTTTTCGAGCCTTTGAAAAAATTGACCTAAGTCGAGAATTCCATTGGTATACATATCGCAAATGTCAATTCTTGCTATAACTTTCTTGCCATGTTTGCATGTGGTTAAAAAATCAGTTATTCGCAAGGTCACTAATTTTTATACTTCGTCGTTTACAATGACGTCATACACATTGGGCTTAGAAGCATTAAGAGATTGCTTTTGCAACTCTTTTATATTGTTTTCTTTTTCTTTTCCTGCGCAGGAATTTGACTGTTTACTTTGATTTCTGGTAGTGACTCAGTGACTGGTGGGTATATTTTGTAAGCCCTGTATAGTTATTCTCGAAATTATCTTTTCCCTTTAGATATTCTACCGGAAAATTATATTCCTCTAATTCAAGTCGCATTCTAGTTAGCTTAAAAACTTGGGTTTGCCATTGAAAAAAAATAAGTTAATGCCCTGTGATCTGTTTTGACAGTAAAATGTCTACCATAAATGTATGGTCTGAAGTGCGTGATTGCCCAGTGAATTGAAGCTAACTCTTGTTCAGTTGTACTCTTATTACTCTCACCTTTGGTGAAAGATCTAGACGCGTATGCGTGAGGACTGCTCCACATGCATATTTACTTGCGTCTGTGATTATGCAAAACTCTTTGCTAAAATCTGGATACTGTAACAGAGTTGGGTTCATTAATGCTGATTTTAAATGCTCTAACGCATTTTGACAATCACTTGTCCATTCGAATTTAACATTTTTCTTACATAATCTTGTTATGGGACGAGAATATTCAGCGAAGTTTTGTAGAAATCTTCGATAATAATTGCAAAACGCAATGAATCTTCTAGCGCTGTCCGCATCATGTGGGACTGGATAATTTTGAATGACATCATACTTTGTGTCATCAGGCAAGATTCCTTTATCTGTGCATTTATGTTCCAAAAAGGTGACTTCATGCATAAAGAATGAACATTTTTCAGGATGCAACTTTAGGTTGTTTTGCCTACACTTCTCAAAAACATCTGTTAGATTATTGAGCATATGTTTTTCGGAACAACCTATGACTATTAAGTCATCCATGTAAAGGAATGCTTGCAAAGGTTCAAGGCCAGTGAATGCTATAGTCATCATTCTCTGGAACGAAGTTGGCGCTATTTTTAAACCGAATGGTAATAGCGTGAAGCGATTTGAGCCATTACATGTGGAAAAGGATGTTATGTCTCGTGACTCTTCTTCGAGTTCAATTTGATGAAAACCTGACATTAGGTCGAGGCATGAAAAATACTTTGCTCTACCTAGTTGATCTAAAATGTCATCAATTCTAGGTAACGGAAATTTATCGGAAAACAATTTTTTATTAATTTGACGATAGTCAATTACTAATCGCCATTTTTTATTTTCGGAATTTGGCAATGATTTTTTCGGTACTAATAAGAGTGGGCTATTGTAAGGTGATACAGAGGGCTCGACTATTTCGTCTTTTATAAGCTTTTGGACTTGTCTTTGTATTTCGTCTTTCTGACTATGAGGATTTCTATAATTTTTGATATATATTGGTTCATCGTCCACCAGTCTTAATTTTTGTTTATAAAAGTTATTTGTTGTTATTGATTCGGTTTTTAGTCCGAATACATCACTATATTTCTTGCACAACTTCGTAAGTTGGCTGTGAAACTGTGGGGGAAAATTTTCTGATAACGTAGTTAGTACTGCGTTTTCACGCTGTTCTTTATTATTTTTTTAAACAACAAATATATATATTTTATTGAGCTTAAAAATTTTTTTTTTTTTTATTTTTAGTTGGAAATTGAAATATTTTTTTTTTTGATAATAATTTTTTGAAATGTACTTTTATTAGAATTGTTGCATATGTTATTTAGATCTTATCAAGATCATTAGCATTCAAGTGCATTTATTGGTTTTAAATCTACATTCGATGACTCTATTTTATTGATAACGTTAGCAGTGGAGTCCACTGTCTTCGTATCTATTAGCCCCATATTGGGTTCATTAAATATGTCATCAAACTTGCTTATTCTATTATCAAACATTCAAATTTTAAAAATTGTTTCTCTTTTTTTTTTTATTTATTTCTTTGCTTAATAATTTTGAGTTTTCTTTTGTTGTTGCTTGTCTTCTTGTCTTATTTAGAGATAGTTTTTTTTTTATATTCTGTTCATCTCTTTTTTTTAAATTGTTTTTGTTTAATTTTTCATTTTACATATATCCCTGCCTATTTTTGCGTGTGGTTTTCAGGCCACACTCTAATTGGACAGCTTTAATGCCGCACAATTGTACATAGTTTGGTTTACAATTTATAAAAAAAATA
This sequence comes from Drosophila willistoni, assembly GCF_018902025.1. NCBI lineage: Eukaryota > Metazoa > Arthropoda > Insecta > Diptera > Drosophilidae > Drosophila > Drosophila willistoni. The sequence goes on along the minus strand of NW_025814176.1, from coordinate 134,166 downwards.
TGCATCGCAGTGCATTAAAAAAATTGTGCGACGCAGAGCATAGTTTTATAATTAAGTTTTGGTGGGCGCTCTTTGGAGCGCTATCGGTTCTTTTTAGGGCGCGTTCAATCTCAGCTGCTGATGTCCGGGGCCTATGGGCTCAGGCGGTACCGGTGCCGGTCTTCGCACCAGATTTTGGGGTCGCGTAGCAGTGGCTACAGGTATATTCGCAATACGGCGAATATAGTGGTCCCTCGCAGTCGTTTGGGCGGACTATTTTCACTTTTGGCAATTCCTTCTCCGGTTGTGGCGTTATTTTTGATTTCGTCTTTGCCACGTTGTGTATTGTAGAGTATGGGATTTCGGTTGTGGTTTTATTTTTTTTTCGCCCAATTGGCTCATTATGAATTCTACCTCGGCGTGTAATTTCACCGAGGTATTCCAACTTATTATGTTTGGGCTGTTTAATAGCCTCAAAATTTCAGCCTTTCTGGCTTTTAACTTCTTTACCACACCGGATTTTTTTCCCATAACTCTACTTACTTTTGTTTATATGTATTTTTTCTTCATTCATTCTCATGATGCTGCCCAACGTTGGTGTAGTGGGCGGATTGCCTACCACACGTAAATAATATTCTGCTCAGCACGCTTTGCCTTCCGGTCATTTTTTATAGGTTAGTGACCACTGTCACGGTCGCCATGTAATAGGTTCGATGTTGAATCCTTTGAGATGTAGTATTTTGGGTTTAATAAAATAAGACACAAGCAGGTCTTGTCGCTTTGAGTATGGTTTATTCAATAATTCTTAATTCTATTAAAATTGTTCTCTATAGCTAAAACCGCGTAGCTGCGCTGCTGGCAATGCAGGCAGAGGAGCGGTATGCTTATGTATAAACATATATATGTATAAATGTATGAATGTATAAATAATGTTTACATAAGAGTATGTATGTATATATGTCGCCGCAGCGAGAGAGTAAGGATGTATCATATTGCACATTGGGCCAGAGTGGCCGCGCGTGTTATATTTGCCGACACAGCAATTGTCCAGCACCATGCACTCATGGGTGGTTAAGTAGCTTAAGAGGCAAATGTACTTGAATGTTGCGCACATAAACATTGTTACTAATTGATACAATATATTTGTATACATTGTAATGTTGTTATTCTAGAACATGCTACATCCCCCCTCTTTAGAAAAATAACGTAATTATATGGAGTTATTTTCTAATGGAAATTTATTTATGTATTATTGTTAAAAAGAATTTTTTTTTGTGGTTTTTATACCTTTGGATATATAAAATTGGCCAGATGGTTGTAACGCACAGAAGGAGACGTTTTCGACCCCATAAAGTATATATATTCTGGATCAGCATGAGAAGCTGAGTTGATATAGCCATGTCCGTCTGTCCGTCCGTCCGTCCGTCCGTCTGTGCGAATGCGTTTTACTCATCCGTCTTAAGAGCTATCGGGCTGAAATTTTTTTTCGGGATTTTTTATTACCCGGGAAAAATAAAGTATGAAAACCATCAGGATCGGACCACTGTATCAAAAAGCTCACGAAGAACTAGAAGAAACATTTTCATAAAAATCGGAGTATGCCTTGAAATTTACATATGTGATTGTAAAATAATTGTAAAATAGACAGTAAAATTGTTTTGTTTGTATATTGATGAATTGAGTTGCAGAAAACAAATTTTGAACATGTAAAACTATTATTCCCAAGGACTGCAAGGGTATATAAACTTCGGCATAGCCGATGTTAGCTTCTTTGATATTTTTTTTTCAATTTGAATGTTTGATTTTCTGTTTGATGATATATATTTTGTATATATGTATAGTGTCATTAAATGCAGATAAAAATTTTTGTTTTGTTTTATTATTGTTTTTTTTTCATATATATTGATAAAAATTTTTAACCTATCTTTATGCACGAATTGTTTCTTATTCTTTGTATCCTTAATTAAAATGTTATCCCTATCCAATATTTCTTCTATAATGTATGGGCCTAAATACTTAGGTTCTAACTTCTGACCGGTTCATTACGTAATAAAACTTTACCTCCTATTTCTAATTCGATATCTTTTACCTTTCTATCATATATTTCCTTATTCTTTGCTTTATGCTGTTCTAACATAATTCTGTCTATGTTTTAGAAGCCTGTTCTAATCTAAATTTTGATTCCTTAGCATAATCTTCTATGTTATATAGTGGATTTATATTATCAACACTATTTAAATGTTTGGCTAAGTTCGCAGTTTTACTAAATACCAACTCATATGGACAATAATCATTGTATTAAAACAATATGCGAAGTACCGTATCCATGCATCCCAGTCAGTTTTGTCAACTGAAATGTATGAACGTAAATATTCATTGAGTGTTCGGTGGCTTCGCTCCACAGTGCCTACAGTTTGGTGATGATGTGCAGTTGAAGTTATCTTTTTATTTTGCAAGTTTTTGCATAAATCTTCAATTACTGAGTTTCTATATTCTGTTCCTAAGTCCGAAATGAACGTCTTCATTGGACCGTACTGCAGAATGAAATCTTCAAATATAGCTTTCGCTACTGTTTTTGCACTTTTGTCTTTTATTGGTATTATTACAAGGTATTTAGTTAGATCGCAGATTAAGGTTACTGCGTATTCATTTCCGTGTTCTGATTTTGGGAGTGGACCGATCGTATCCACAATTACCCTGTCGAAAGCCAGTTGCGGCGTTTCAGTTATGATTAATGGAGTTTTTGTGTGCTTTGTTATTTTTGCTTGTTGACACTTATTACATTTTTTTATATATTGAGATATATTTTTATTTTGGCCATAGTTTTTATATTAAGATATTACTGGAATATTCCAGTATGACCTCCTTGTATGGGGTCATCGTGGAACGTAAACAGTATTGCTTCTTTTTCTTTATCGTTATTTGATAATAGGGTCACCGGCTTGAGTAGCGCTACTCGTAATAATTGAAAAATCTTATTGCCCATATTTTTAAAAGATTCTATTGAGATAGTTTCAAAGATCTTTTCGCTCGGTGCCACTTTGGCTTGACTTATGTTGAGTATACCGGCTTCTTTTTCGAGCCTTTGAAAAAATTGACCTAAGTCGAGAATTCCATTGGTATACATATCGCAAATGTCAATTCTTGCTATAACTTTCTTGCCATGTTTGCATGTGGTTAAAAAATCAGTTATTCGCAAGGTCACTAATTTTTATACTTCGTCGTTTACAATGACGTCATACACATTGGGCTTAGAAGCATTAAGAGATTGCTTTTGCAACTCTTTTATATTGTTTTCTTTTTCTTTTCCTGCGCAGGAATTTGACTGTTTACTTTGATTTCTGGTAGTGACTCAGTGACTGGTGGGTATATTTTGTAAGCCCTGTATAGTTATTCTCGAAATTATCTTTTCCCTTTAGATATTCTACCGGAAAATTATATTCCTCTAATTCAAGTCGCATTCTAGTTAGCTTAAAAACTTGGGTTTGCCATTGAAAAAAAATAAGTTAATGCCCTGTGATCTGTTTTGACAGTAAAATGTCTACCATAAATGTATGGTCTGAAGTGCGTGATTGCCCAGTGAAGCTAACTCTTGTTCAGTTGTACTCTTATTACTCTCACCTTTGGTGAAAGATCTAGACGCGTATGCGTGAGGACTGCTCCACATGCATATTTACTTGCGTCTGTGATTATGCAAAACTCTTTGCTAAAATCTGGATACTGTAACAGAGTTGGGTTCATTAATGCTGATTTTAAATGCTCTAACGCATTTTGACAATCACTTGTCCATTCGAATTTAACATTTTTCTTACATAATCTTGTTATGGGACGAGAATATTCAGCGAAGTTTTGTAGAAATCTTCGATAATAATTGCAAAACGCAATGAATCTTCTAGCGCTGTCCGCATCATGTGGGACTGGATAATTTTGAATGACATCATACTTTGTGTCATCAGGCAAGATTCCTTTATCTGTGCATTTATGTTCCAAAAAGGTGACTTCATGCATAAAGAATGAACATTTTTCAGGATGCAACTTTAGGTTGTTTTGCCTACACTTCTCAAAAACATCTGTTAGATTATTGAGCATATGTTTTTCGGAACAACCTATGACTATTAAGTCATCCATGTAAAGGAATGCTTGCAAAGGTTCAAGGCCAGTGAATGCTATAGTCATCATTCTCTGGAACGAAGTTGGCGCTATTTTTAAACCGAATGGTAATAGCGTGAAGCGATTTGAGCCATTACATGTGGAAAAGGATGTTATGTCTCGTGACTCTTCTTCGAGTTCAATTTGATGAAAACCTGACATTAGGTCGAGGCATGAAAAATACTTTGCTCTACCTAGTTGATCTAAAATGTCATCAATTCTAGGTAACGGAAATTTAACGGAAAACAATTTTTTATTAATTTGACGATAGTCAATTACTAATCGCCATTTTTTATTTTCGGAATTTGGCAATGATTTTTTCGGTACTAATAAGAGTGGGCTATTGTAAGGTGATACAGAGGGCTCGACTATTTCGTCTTTTATAAGCTTTTGGACTTGTCTTTGTATTTCGTCTTTCTGACTATGAGGATTTCTATAATTTTTGATATATATTGGTTCATCGTCCACCAGTCTTAATTTTTGTTTATAAAAGTTATTTGTTGTTATTGATTCGGTTTTTAGTCCGAATACATCACTATATTTCTTGCACAACTTCGTAAGTTGGCTGTGAAACTGTGGGGGAAAATTTTCTGATAACGTAGTTAGTACTGCGTTTTCACGCTGTTCTTTATTATTTTTTTAAACAACAAATATATATATTTTATTGAGCTTAAAAATTTTTTTTTTTTTTTTATTTTTAGTTGGAAATTGAAATATTTTTTTTTTTGATAATAATTTTTTGAAATGTACTTTTATTAGAATTGTTGCATATGTTATTTAGATCTTATCAAGATCATTAGCATTCAAGTGCATTTATTGGTTTTAAATCTACATTCGATGACTCTATTTTATTGATAACGTTAGCAGTGGAGTCCACTGTCTTCGTATCTATTAGCCCCATATTGGGTTCATTAAATATGTCATCAAACTTGCTTATTCTATTATCAAACATTCAAATTTTAAAAATTGTTTCTCTTTTTTTTTTTTATTTATTTCTTTGCTTAATAATTTTGAGTTTTCTTTTGTTGTTGCTTGTCTTCTTGTCTTATTTAGAGATAGTTTTTTTTTTATATTCTGTTCATCTCTTTTTTTTAAATTGTTTTTGTTTAATTTTTCATTTTACATATATCCCTGCCTATTTTTGCGTGTGGTTTTCAGGCCACACTCTAATTGGACAGCTTTAATGCCGCACAATTGTACATAGTTTGGTTTACAATTTATAAAAAAAATATGCATCGCAGTGCATTAAAAAAATTGTGCGACGCAGAGCATAGTTTTATAATTAAGTTTTGGTGGGCGCTCTTTGGAGCGCTATCGGTTCTTTTTTAGGGCGCGTTCAATCTCAGCTGCTGATGTCCGGGGCCTATGGGCTCAGGCGGTACCGGTGCCGGTCTTCGCACCAGATTTTGGGGTCGCGTAGCAGTGGCTACAGGTATATTCGCAATACGGCGAATATAGTGGTCCCTCGCAGTCGTTTGGGCGGACTATTTTCACTTTTGGCAATTCCTTCTCCGGTTGTGGCGTTATTTTTGATTTCGTCTTTGCCACGTTGTGTATTGTAGAGTATGGGATTTCGGTTGTGGTTTTATTTTTTTTTCGCCCAATTGGCTCATTATGAATTCTACCTCGGCGTGTAATTTCACCGAGGTATTCCAACTTATTATGTTTGGGCTGTTTAATAGCCTCAAAATTTCAGCCTTTCTGGCTTTTAACTTCTTTACCACACCGGATTTTTTTCCCATAACTCTACTTACTTTTGTTTATATGTATTTTTTCTTCATTCATTCTCATGATGCTGCCCAACGTTGGTGTAGTGGGCGGATTGCCTACCACACGTAAATAATATTCTGCTCAGCACGCTTTGCCTTCCGGTCATTTTTTATAGGTTAGTGACCACTGTCACGGTCGCCATGTAATAGGTTCGATGTTGAATCCTTTGAGATGTAGTATTTTGGGTTTAATAAAATAAGACACAAGCAGGTCTTGTCGCTTTGAGTATGGTTTATTCAATAATTCTTAATTCTATTAAAATTGTTCTCTATAGCTAAAACCGCGTAGCTGCGCTGCTGGCAATGCAGGCAGAGGAGCGGTATGCTTATGTATAAACATATATATGTATAAATGTATGAATGTATAAATAATGTTTACATAAGAGTATGTATGTATATATGTCGCCGCAGCGAGAGAGTAAGGATGTATCATATTGCACATTGGGCCAGAGTGGCCGCGCGTGTTATATTTGCCGACACAGCAATTGTCCAGCACCATGCACTCATGGGTGGTTAAGTAGCTTAAGAGGCAAATGTACTTGAATGTTGCGCACATAAACATTGTTACTAATTGATACAATATATTTGTATACATTGTAATGTTGTTATTCTAGAACATGCTACATCCCCCCTCTTTAGAAAAATAACGTAATTATATGGAGTTAATTTCTAATGGAAATTTATTTATGTATTATTGTTAAAAAGAATTTTTTTTTTGTGGTTTTTATACCTTTGGATATATAAAATTGGCCAGATGGTTGTAACGCACAGAAGGAGACGTTTTCGACCCCATAAAGTATATATATTCTGGATCAGCATGAGAAGCTGAGTTGATATAGCCATGTCCGTCTGTCCGTCCGTCCGTCCGTCCGTCTGTGCGAATGCGTTTTACTCATCCGTCTTAAGAGCTATCGGGCTGAAATTTTTTTTCGGGATTTTTTATTACCCGGGAAAAATAAAGTATGAAAACCATCAGGATCGGACCACTGTATCAAATAGCTCACGAAGAACTAGAAGAAACATTTTCATAAAAATCGGAGTATGCCTTGAAATTTACATATGTGATTGTAAAATAATTGTAAAATAGACAGTAAAATTGTTTTGTTTGTATATTGATGAATTGAGTTGCAGAAAACAAATTTTGAACATGTAAAACTATTATTCCCAAGGACTGCAAGGGTATATAAACTTCGGCATAGCCGATGTTAGCTTCTTTGATATTTTTTTTTCAATTTGAATGTTTGATTTTCTGTTTGATGATATATATTTTGTATATATGTATAGTGTCATTAAATGCAGATAAAAATTTTTGTTTTGTTTTATTATTGTTTTTTTTTCATATATATTGATAAAAATTTTTAACCTATCTTTATGCACGAATTGTTTCTTATTCTTTGTATCCTTAATTAAAATGTTATCCCTATCCAATATTTCTTCTATAATGTATGGGCCTAAATACTTAGGTTCTAACTTCTGACCGGTTCATTACGTAATAAAACTTTACCTCCTATTTCTAATTCGATATCTTTTACCTTTCTATCATATATTTCCTTATTCTTTGCTTTATGCTGTTCTAACATAATTCTGTCTATGTTTTAGAAGCCTGTTCTAATCTAAATTTTGATTCCTTAGCATAATCTTCTATGTTATATAGTGGATTTATATTATCAACACTATTTAAATGTTTGGCTAAGTTCGCAGTTTTACTAAATACCAACTCATATGGACAATAATCATTGTATTAAAACAATATGCGAAGTACCGTATCCATGCATCCCAGTCAGTTTTGTCAACTGAAATGTATGAACGTAAATATTCATTGAGTGTTCGGTGGCTTCGCTCCACAGTGCCTACAGTTTGGTGATGATGTGCAGTTGAAGTTATCTTTTTATTTTGCAAGTTTTTGCATAAATCTTCAATTACTGAGTTTCTATATTCTGTTCCTAAGTCCGAAATGAACGTCTTCATTGGACCGTACTGCAGAATGAAATCTTCAAATATAGCTTTCGCTACTGTTTTTGCACTTTTGTCTTTTATTGGTATTATTACAAGGTATTTAGTTAGATCGCAGATTAAGGTTACTGCGTATTCATTTCCGTGTTCTGATTTTGGGAGTGGACCGATCGTATCCACAATTACCCTGTCGAAAGCCAGTTGCGGCGTTTCAGTTATGATTAATGGAGTTTTTGTGTGCTTTGTTATTTTTGCTTGTTGACACTTATTACATTTTTTTATATATTGAGATATATCTTGTGTCATATTCCTCCAATAGTAATGCCTTTTTATTTTGGCCATAGTTCTTAATATTCCAGTATGACCTCCTTGTATGGGTCATCGTGGAACGTAAACAGTATTGCTTCTTTTTCTTTATCGTTATTTGATAATAGGGTCACCGGCTTGAGTAGCGCTACTCTTAATAATTGTAAAATCTTATTGCTCGTATTTTTAAAAGATTCTATTGAGATAGTTTCAAAGATCTTTTCGCTCGGTGCCACTTTGGCTTGACTTATGTTGAGTATACCGGCTTCTTTTTCGAGCCTTTGAAAAAATTGACCTAAGTCGAGAATTCCATTGGTATACATATCGCAAATGTCAATTCTTGCTATAACTTTCTTGCCATGTTTGCATGTGGTTAAAAAATCAGTTATTCGCAAGGTCACTAATTTTTATACTTCGTCGTTTACAATGACGTCATACACATTGGGCTTAGAAGCATTAAGAGATTGCTTTTGCAACTCTTTTATATTGTTTTCTTTTTCTTTTCCTGCGCAGGAATTTGACTGTTTACTTTGATTTCTGGTAGTGACTCAGTGACTGGTGGGTATATTTTGTAAGCCCTGTATAGTTATTCTCGAAATTATCTTTTCCCTTTAGATATTCTACCGGAAAATTATATTCCTCTAATTCAAGTCGCATTCTAGTTAGCTTAAAAACTTGGGTTTGCCATTGAAAAAAAATAAGTTAATGCCCTGTGATCTGTTTTGACAGTAAAATGTCTACCATAAATGTATGGTCTGAAGTGCGTGATTGCCCAGTGAATTGAAGCTAACTCTTGTTCAGTTGTACTCTTATTACTCTCACCTTTGGTGAAAGATCTAGACGCGTATGCGTGAGGACTGCTCCACATGCATATTTACTTGCGTCTGTGATTATGCAAAACTCTTTGCTAAAATCTGGATACTGTAACAGAGTTGGGTTCATTAATGCTGATTTTAAATGCTCTAACGCATTTTGACAATCACTTGTCCATTCGAATTTAACATTTTTCTTACATAATCTTGTTATGGGACGAGAATATTCAGCGAAGTTTTGTATAAATCTTCGATAATAATTGCAAAACGCAATGAATCTTCTAGCGCTGTCCGCATCATGTGGGACTGGATAATTTTGAATGACATCATACTTTGTGTCATCAGGCAAGATTCCTTTATCTGTGCATTTATGTTCCAAAAAGGTGACTTCATGCATAAAGAATGAACATTTTTCAGGATGCAACTTTAGGTTGTTTTGCCTACACTTCTCAAAAACATCTGTTAGATTATTGAGCATATGTTTTTCGGAACAACCTATGACTATTAAGTCATCCATGTAAAGGAATGCTTGCAAAGGTTCAAGGCCAGTGAATGCTATAGTCATCATTCTCTGGAACGAAGTTGGCGCTATTTTTAAACCGAATGGTAATAGCGTGAAGCGATTTGAGCCATTACATGTGGAAAAGGATGTTATGTCTCGTGACTCTTCTTCGAGTTCAATTTGATGAAAACCTGACATTAGGTCGAGGCATGAAAAATACTTTGCTCTACCTAGTTGATCTAAAATGTCATCAATTGTAGGTAACGGAAATTTAACGGAAAACAATTTTTTATTAATTTGACGATAGTCAATTACTAATCGCCATTTTTTATTTTCGGAATTTGGCAATGATTTTTTCGGTACTAATAAGAGTGGGCTATTGTAAGGTGATACAGAGGGCTCGACTATTTCGTCTTTTATAAGCTTTTGGACTTGTCTTTGTATTTCGTCTTTCTGACTATGAGGATTTTTATAATTTTTGATATATAGTGGTTCATCGTCCACCAGTCTTTATTTTTGTTTATAAAAGTTATTTGTTATTATTGATTCGGTTTTTAGTCCGAATACATCACTATATTTCTTGCACAACTTCGTAAGTTGGCTGTGAAACTGTGGGGGAAAATTTTCTGATAACGTAGTTAGTACTGCGTTTTCACGCTGTTCTTTATTATTTTTTTAAACAACAAATATATATATTTTATTGAGCTTAAAAATTTTTTTTTTTTTTTTATTTTTAGTTGGAAATTGAAATATTTTTTTTTTTGATAATAATTTTTTGAAATGTACTTTTATTAGAATTGTTGCATATGTTATTTAGATCTTATCAAGATCATTAGCATTCAAGTGCATTTATTGGTTTTAAATCTACATTCGATGACTCTATTTTATTGATAACGTTAGCAGTGGAGTCCACTGTCTTCGTATCTATTAGCCCCATATTGGGTTCATTAAATATGTCATCAAACTTGCTTATTCTATTATCAAACATTCAAATTTTAAAAATTGTTTCTCTTTTTTTTTTTATTTATTTCTTTGCTTAATAATTTTGAGTTTTCTTTTGTTGTTGCTTGTCTTCTTGTCTTATTTAGAGATAGTTTTTTTTTATATTCTGTTCATCTCTTTTTTTTAAATTGTTTTTGTTTAATTTTTCATTTTACATATATCCCTGCCTATTTTTGCGTGTGGTTTTCAGGCCACACTCTAATTGGACAGCTTTAATGCCGCACAATTGTACATAGTTTGGTTTACAATTTATAAAAAAAAATATGCATCGCAGTGCATTAAAAAAATTGTGCGACGCAGAGCATAGTTTTATAATTAAGTTTTGGTGGGCGCTCTTTGGAGCGCTATCGGTTCTTTTTTAGGGCGCGTTCAATCTCAGCTGCTGATGTCCGGGGCCTATGGGCTCAGGCGGTACCGGTGCCGGTCTTCGCACCAGATTTTGGGGTCGCGTAGCAGTGGCTACAGGTATATTCGCAATACGGCGAATATAGTGGTCCCTCGCAGTCGTTTGGGCGGACTATTTTCACTTTTGGCAATTCCTTCTCCGGTTGTGGCGTTATTTTTGATTTCGTCTTTGCCACGTTGTGTATTGTAGAGTATGGGATTTCGGTTGTGGTTTTATTTTTTTTTCGCCCAATTGGCTCATTATGAATTCTACCTCGGCGTGTAATTTCACCGAGGTATTCCAACTTATTATGTTTGGGCTGTTTAATAGCCTCAAAATTTCAGCCTTTCTGGCTTTTAACTTCTTTACCACACCGGATTTTTTTCCCATAACTCTACTTACTTTTGTTTATATGTATTTTTTCTTCATTCATTCTCATGATGCTGCCCAACGTTGGTGTAGTGGGCGGATTGCCTACCACACGTAAATAATATTCTGCTCAGCACGCTTTGCCTTCCGGTCATTTTTTATAGGTTAGTGACCACTGTCACGGTCGCCATGTAATAGGTTCGATGTTGAATCCTTTGAGATGTAGTATTTTGGGTTTAATAAAATAAGACACAAGCAGGTCTTGTCGCTTTGAGTATGGTTTATTCAATAATTCTTAATTCTATTAAAATTGTTCTCTATAGCTAAAACCGCGTAGCTGCGCTGCTGGCAATGCAGGCAGAGGAGCGGTATGCTTATGTATAAACATATATATGTATAAATGTATGAATGTATAAATAATGTTTACATAAGAGTATGTATGTATATATGTCGCCGCAGCGAGAGAGTAAGGATGTATCATATTGCACATTGGGCCAGAGTGGCCGCGCGTGTTATATTTGCCGACACAGCAATTGTCCAGCACCATGCACTCATGGGTGGTTAAGTAGCTTAAGAGGCAAATGTACTTGAATGTTGCGCACATAAACATTGTTACTAATTGATACAATATATTTGTATACATTGTAATGTTGTTATTCTGGAACATACTACAATATTTGTAGGGACGCACATAGGTAGATTTTGCAAAATTAGGCGGCCAAAAGTCAAAAAAAAAAATCATTTTAAGAACAAACTATTGATGCACATTGTTAGGAGATACTTCCGGGAAACTAACCTCATCATTCCCACCTTTCAAAATAGCGCCCGCGCCGAATTACAGGTAGTCAAACTTCGATTATCATTCACAGTGTTCATATTTAATTCTCGCCGTTTTCAGTGATACATTTTTCCAAAGTCAATATTTATTTTTGCAAAGCTACTATCAAAGTAATTGTGATGGATATCAATAGTCCAGATATGTATCTTTATGTGTTATGTAGTACTCACCAATTTTAAGAATGTTTTGCATACATTAGCATTGTTATAAAAGACCACATTTTTTGAAACAGATTTTTCTAAAAATAAAACTTTCAAAGGGGCTTATAACTACTTTCCCTGTCCGTCCCTGTAATATTTCTTCATTTAATAATTTATACACAGTTTCAATAATTATATGAAGTTATAGTTGGCCACCTATAGTCACCTATTCACGAAATATACTTATTCAAAGTTTTTGCGCGCCGATAAAAAAAAAAAAAATTCGAGACCCGGTGCACAGTGGTTGTGGCCATAGCCTAAAAATCAAAATATCAATCACACAATATTTTACCAAAATGTACACAAATTGTATAATAACCTTGATGGCAAACCGGATTTTTCTAGAAATCTAACGGGACTTGCGCAAAATTCCATTGAACACATGAACACGTGTTCATGTTTGAAGCCGGACTACGCTTTGCTTGCTTTTCGCCACAACAAAAACGCTTTTCAAAGGGATAGAACGTGTGACAGAGTACTCCAGAAAAATATTATTTATAATGAATTTTGAAGTTGAAGGTATTTACTTTAATTTATTCTTATTTGAAGATTAAATTGACCAATTAAATATTTTTTGTGTATTTTTGAATAACCTAACCTTTTTTGTGTATTTTGTGAACGTCCTTTTCATGTTTACTTAATGTTTTAGTTGTGTTACCCCCGGCTCCCCTCATTGTGAGTGGTATCAATGTGTTTGTCAATGTTTTAAGGTAATAAACATGAAAATGGTAGCTGCTGCTAGTTTTTTGCATTCGTTTTCGTCATTTGTGTTTGTTTATTATTTTTTGTTTTGTATAATATTTTTTGTATAATTTTTATTTCGACATTTCGCTTTTGGTATAGGTGCGTCTTCTAATTGCGTAGGTTTATCTAGTGCCTCTGGTGTGAGAGAAGTGACGAGAAGGTATTTATTTGACCTGATGCAAGGCCAAAATTTACGAACCATGGAGGAAAAACTAGATTTTTTGAAAAGTTACCTCCTCGAGTCTTCCAAAGATTCTGAAACTATCAAAAAATCTTTGAAACATAAATTTTCACATTTCAAATCACAAGTCAAACAAAGATGGTCTGGAGCAGGAAATACTTTGGAAGTATTCTTGAAAAAAAATCATTTGTGGTTAGAAGGGACCTTTGAAATACCAATTGAATCGTCAAATCGCCAAGGACGTCCTTGTAAACAGTTTTCTGAATCGAGTGATCGAAGCAAGAGAAGAAAGACTGAGGTAATACGAAGTTTGGTAAATCCTGAGGTGATAGTCCATGCTGCACAAGTGGTTTTTCAAAATGATGGGAAAAGAAATGCCTCTAAAATCCTTAAGGATATAACGAACTCACCAACACGGGCTGGCAAGTATAGAAAGTCATACTCCAAGAGTAACGAAACCATTCCTCCACTTACCCCCTTTGAAGCTCTCAAAATGTTTGTTGAGGCTGATCTGACAAGGCGACAATACGAAATAATAAGAGCAACAAACAAAGGCCATTATCCCTGTTATGATCTATTATTGACAGCTAAACAAGAATGCTATCCACCTAAAATGGCTATGAAAATTACGGCTACTAGCGCGGAAACGGACCTTCAAAGTTTAATGGATCATACAGTAACCCGTTTATCGATTTATTTGCAAGATTTGTTAATTACTCTTAACAAAACCGAAAGAGAGTCATTAAATATTATTTGCAAATGGGGATGTGATGGCTCACAACAACAGAGGTTTAAACAAAAATTTGTTGATGATGTCAACTCTGATGCAAATATATTTTTAAGTTCTTTTGTTCCCTTGCAAGTTGTTTGTGGAAAAGACCATAAAAAGATTGTTTGGCAAAATCCCACACCTTCTTCGCCACGCTTTTGTCGGCCGATTCGGTTCAGGTTCGTGAAAGAAACCACTGATGTAACCAAGGATGAAATAAAATTTGTAGAGAATGCTTGCAAAGCTCTTGCGTCGACCGAAGTGTCTATAGATCAGAATGTTTTTAAATTTAATCATATTATGAAGATGCCCATGGTTGATGGAAAAGTGTGTAACGCGGCAACTAACACAACCTCAACAAGTCGGTGTTACATATGTGGTGCCACATCAAAGAACTTCAATGATTTAAGTAATAAAACTGTTGTATGTCCTGAAGCATTAGAATTTGGAATTTCAATATTACACGCCAGGATAAGACTCTTTGAAAGCATTTTACACCTGGCATATAAATTGCCAATAAAAAAATATAGAGCGAGAAAGACAACTGAAGAAAAAACATTAGAAGAACAGACAAAAAAAATAATACAAGAACGATTTCGATTAGAAACTGGACTATTGGTAGACATGCCTAAAACCAACTTTGGCAACACAAATGATGGAAATACTAGTAGGCGGTTTTTCGAAAACACTTATTTGGCATCTGACATTACAGGAATAAACCATGAACTTATATATAGATTTAAAGTTATTTTAGAAGCAATTTCCAGTGGATTCAAAATTGATACTGCCAAATACGATGCATATGCCTTAGAAACTGCAAATCTATATATAAAGTTATATGGTTGGCATCCTATGACCCCCACTATGCATAAAATTCTTCTACATGGAGCTAGCATAATTGAAAATGCATTGTTGCCAATTGGACAACTATCCGAAGAAGCAGCAGAAGCGCGCAACAAACACTTCCGGTCATACCGTCTCAACTTTGCAAGAAAGTTTTCAAGGGAAGAATGCAATCGCGACATTTATCAAAGGTTGTTATTAACTTCCGACCCACTCATAAGCTGTATGAAATCAACAAAAAAAAAATCACATGAACCATTTTTAAGGGAAACCATAAATATGCTCATTCCTGCTGAGCCAAATGATAGTGCTGAGCATCACGATTTTGACTCGGAAGCAGAATAAAGATATTCATAATGATTAAATAATATTTTATGTAACTCTGAACTTAAAAATAATACTATATTCTAATAGATAAAGACAACTTTTGTAATGTTTCATTTAAAGTTAGCCCATATTCAATAGAAAACCTTGCCATTTTAGTATTAAGTTAAAAAAAAATTAAATTAATGTATTTTAATAGGAAATTAATGTATTTTAATAGGAAATTAATGTATTTTAATAGGAAACAATAATATTTAAATATTTTTTCCATTTAAAGTGTATTCTATTGCAAAAATGTTTTTGGCCGCCTAATTTTGCAAAATCTACCTATGTGCGATGGGGACGTAGATGATAGTGGCTACGGAACAGAGGAGAGCGAAGCCGAGTCGGCGGTAAACCAGGGCCACCAGGAGGAGGAGGATGATGAGGACTGGACGAGGCGATACGCATGATGGACGACGAAGAGGCGGGAGATGCTAGCAGCGGCCGAAGTAGCCCAGAGGAGTATGCGCCGTGGGAGCAAAATGAGATCCATAAGCCTCCGGCAAGATTGTGGGAGCCAGTGCGGCCACCAACGCCGTTTCGTATGGTGGACTCAATGTCAGAGGCCAGCGAAACGGCGGAGATGGCCGTGGCTGATGAAGGTGCGGCTGATGGAGTAGCCAGCCCACCTCCATTCGAGCCGGAGGGGACGGATTGGGAGGCAGAAGGAGCGATGTTGGAGAACCAGCAATGGATGAATTGGTGGCGACAGCAGATCCTGCAGCAGCAGGAGGCTGAGAGGGATCTGCTGGCATGGGAAAGACACCAGCAGGAAGAGGAACAGCTGGCAAGGGCCAGGGAAAGGCTGGCGGAGGTGACAAGGCAGCAGCAACAATACCAACAGCAACAGCAACAGTATCAACAGCAACAGCAACAATATCAACAGCAACAGCAACAATATCAGCAGCAACAGCAACAATATCAACAGCAGCAGCAACAATATCAACAGCAACAGCAACAACATCAGCAGCAACAATATCAACAGCAACAGCAACAATAGCAGCAGGAACAGCAACAACAGCAGCAGCAACAGCAACAATATCAACAGCAACAGCAACAACAGCAGCAGCAACAATATCAACAGCAACAGCAACAACAGCAGCAGCAGCAGCAACAACAGCAGCAGCAACAATATCAACAGCAACAGCAACAACAGCAGCAGCAGCAGCAACAACAGCAGCAGCAACAGCAACAACAACAACTGCTCGAATGCCGAGAGTGCCCATGGGTGTAGCCAAGACCGGCCTTGAATAGACAAATGTCTGCACCCATAGGGTACAACGACAGCGCTCGGCCGATATTAGCCAGGCAAATATCATGCCCAGTGCCATACGGGCATGAAAGGTATGAGGCGGTGGAGGAGACCGAATGGCCAGAGGTGGTGGCGGATGTCGCGGGGCAAATGGCTCAACATGAAGGGCCAAGAATAGTAAGGATAGTGTGGGCGGGACAAAATAGATATAGAATTAGGGTAGCTCAGGGGGTAATTCTGGTATATCGGGAACGGAGGGTATAATAATAGGATAATTAGATGTAAGTTAAAAGATCCGGAACGGGCCAAAATAAAAAAAAAAACCATGAAAAGATGCCCTAATCCGCCAACATTTAACGAAAAGATACTCAGTAATCGCCAACATTAGAAGATGCCAAATGGCCAATAAAAGATTCGAGCTGAGTCCAAAAGAAAAAAACCCCAAAACAAGCAAAACACATGCAAAAAAAAAAAAAAACTACAAAGGCAAAACATAAAAAAAATGCACAAGTACGAAAATGAAAAATACACATGCAGAAAACAAACACAAGGTACAAGGGACAGGGGAGGGCACATCCCTCCCGAAGAAGGGGGGGAGTGTGAGGAACATTATATAGACAAGAATAATGTCCCACACAACAAACAAGCTACAACAAACAAGATACAAAGCCACAACAAACAAGATACAACAAACAGCCAGATACAAACGCAGCCAAGACACAAACTAAAGTATAAGTGTTGAGTTTGGCGCTAAGGTTCGATGTTTAAGCGGGCCCACAAGAAAACACTCCACTTTTCACGTGATACTTCATTTATTTCTTCCACGTGTATTTCTTATGCTAATGGGTGTGTGTATGGTGTGTGTGCCGTGTGCGAGTCGTTATTATGCGATCCGTTTGAGAGCTGCTATGATTGTAAGCGAGCCGTTTGAGAGCTGCTATGATTGTAAGCGAGCCGCTATAAATTAATCGCCCTTACTCGCGGTTGTAACCAAACTGTTCTGTCCGCCGCTTAGTAACAAGCATAGAACCTAACATGTAAGCTTAAAGCGCAAGATGCAACGGTTAATTTCCCAGCACGTAGGCTGGTGCTTTAGAATAAGTATGAAAATGAAAGAGAATGAGTGATATATGCGTTAACCCATTGGTGGCTGCGTCGGGTCTGCTGGGCAGTTAGCGAATTTCGGCGGCAACATTCCCCCCCCCCCAGTAAAGCTGCTCTCTTCAGGGGCTTGCTTTGCTCCAAAACAGCCGACGTCTAATACAGCTACTTTAGCCACGGGCCGTTGAAGAGTCCCGTTGGCAGTTCTGATGATCACTCGACGCACCTGGTTGTCTTTGGCCAGGATTGTTTGCTCGACTATACCTTTTGGCCATCTATTTCGGGGCAGAGTCTCGTCCAATATTACAACGACGTCTCCAGCTGCTATTGGTGGTCTCTTCGTAAACCATTTTCCTCGCCTGGCTAAATCTGGAACGTATTCGCGTACCCATCGTCGCCAGAATTGATCGGCGAATTCTTGTAAAGCTTGCCACATGTGCTGTACGGTATGTGTGGTTTCGAAGACTGGTTTATAGCCGCTTGCTGATCCTAGTAGTAGATGGTTAGGAATGATAGCCTCGTCGTCTTTGCTGTCCAGAGAGACAAAAGTAAGCGGTCTGGAATTCAGTACAGTCTTGACGGAACGAACAAGTCGCTCCTATGCTCCCCCGATATGAGGAGCGGCTGGTGGATTAAATTTCCATTTGATGTCATCGAACGCCGGTTGCACGGCGTTGAAGTTGATCGTCTGCGCTTTGTCACAGATAATCTTTTCAGCAGCTTTGAAGTTAGTGCCATTGTCGCTGTAAATTTCTCTCGGGGTCCCGCGCCGATTGATGAAGTTTCGGATGCACATTATGCACGATGCAGTGTCCAAAGAGCATGCCAGTTCTATATGCACTGCCCGTATGGTTAGGCAGGTGAAAATAACGCCCCATCTTTTTTCGCTTCGCCGTCCTACAGCAACCAAGAAGGGCCCGAAGTAGTCGATACCGACGTAAGTGAAGGGACGTTGGTAGGCAGCCAGCCTGGCGATGGGCAGGGGAGCCATTTGCGGTGGAACAGGCATGGCGCTCTCATTTTTACAGCGTTGGCAAGACTTCCGCATGCCTTTGTATAAGACTCGTAGGCGTGGTATGTAAAACATGCCTCGAATCCTGTTAATACACGTCTCATGGGATGTGTGGTGCATTTCCTGATGATACCAGTTCACTATGAGCCGAGTAATGTGGTGCCCATATGGGAGCAGTATTTGGTTTTGGCCGTTTAGGTTTTCTGCTCGCCCTCGAGTACGTAGGAGCTGGTTTTCATCTAGAAAGATATTCAAACAAATGAGTTTAGAATTTGTTTTTAAAGTTTTGCGAATTTCTGGGTTGAATTCAGATGACTGCGAATGCCGCAGTAGGAGTGTGCGTGCCTGCTGAATCATCTCGTAAGACACCTCTGTAGGTGGCGATGCCTTCTTTTGTTTCGCTTTCAGTTTCTCAATGTAGAGAATAAAGCGCGCTAAAGCTCGATAAACCCTGCGCCAGTCGGAAAAATATTCCGCGTTAAGTTTTAGCTCCATCGGCGAATTGTCGATGAAGGGTATGTTATGCCTGAGTTCAGCATTGTTTGGTGGCCCCAAATCATCGCATTTTGGCCACTCGTGTTGATCCTGCAGCAAATAGTCTGGATCGTGTAGCCAAGTTTTATATTTATTGGCGTTGTTTGTTTTAGTAGCAAGATCTGCAGGGTTAAGGTTGGTTGGAACCCAGTACCATTGGCTAACGTTTGTGAATTCCAGTATTTCGCCCACGCGGTGCATGACGAATTGCTGAAACTTTCGTGGATCCATACGAAGCCATTTGAGAACAGTCTTTGAGTCGGACCAATAACAACTCGAGTTAATTGACAATCTTGGATTGCGTTGGATTCGGTTACTCAGCTTTGCTCCGATAACTGCGGCCTGCAGTTCCATCCTTGGTATAGATAGTGGACTCAACGGTGCCACTTTCGCCTTGGAGGCCACGAAGCTGAGGTAGGCTCTTTCCCCCTGGCGTATCCGAAGGTAGCAGACTGCTGCGTATGCCAATTCGCTGGCGTCAACGAACGTGCGTAACTGGACATCATGGATTTGATCGCTGCTGTTGAAATAACATCTCGGGATGGTCAATTCGGCGATTGTTGTAAGGATCCGTTTCCATCGTATCCATTTGGGTAACAATGCGTCGGGCAAACCAGTATCCCAGCCAATGCCGCTTCTCCAGACTTCTTGCAGTAGGATTTTCAGCTCTATTGTAAAGCATGAGATGAAGCCGAGTGGGTCGTACATTGACATAAGTACTTGCAAGAGCTCGCGTTTGGTTGGTGTTTTGTCGCTGTCTAAAACGTTGCGCTTCAGCCTGGCGAACTTGCAGATGAATGGGAATACGTCGGACTTCGGCATCCAATATAAGCCGATTACCTTTTCTGTGGCGGTAATTTCGACAGCTTCGGGGAGTAGCGAATCGATCTTTAGTATTCGTAGGACCTCCTTTGAGTTCGAAGACCAATTGCGTATGTGGAAACCACCTGCTGCATGGATGTCTCTGACTTGAGTTGCGATGTTTCCGACTTCCACGTAGTTGTCGCCGCTGTATATAAAATCATCCACGTAGTGGTAGTCCTTCATGGCTTGTGCTGCTTGAGGGTACTGTTGGCAGAATCGATCTGCATTTTTGTCACGAATAAAGTGTGCAATGCAGGGTGCGCAATTGATTCCGAAAGTAAGCGCTTCCATAACATAGACGTTAGGCTCTTGCCTCTCGGATTTGCTGTCGAACCACAGAAACCTTTGCGCATGGGTGTCTGCTGGTCTCACTCGGATCTGGTGGAACATCTCGGCGATATCGCCACAGATCGCCACTCGTCCCACTCGGAATGAGAGTAAGAGGTCAAACAGGGAGTTTAGGAGATCTGGACCACTCCAGATGTAGTCATTTAGGGCCTTGACGCCGGATTGGGCGGCTGCGTCCCATACAAGCCGGACCTTCTCTGGCTTATTTGGATTTTTAGTTATGAAGGTTGGTAGATACCATGTCCGTCTGTTTGGTGCAGCTATTTCCTCCGGCGTCAGCATGCGAGCATAGCCCTTTTCGACGAGGTTTTCGATTTGCTTGGTGATTTGCTCCTTCAACTGTGGTTGTCGGGAAAATTGCTTTTGTAGGCATTTAAGCCGTTTTAGTGCGTTTGCGTAGCTATCAGGTAATAAAACTTCAGGGTCTTTCCACATTAGACCGACCTCGTTCCTGCCGTTCTTCAAGGCGGTAGTAGATTCAAGTCTGGTTAGAGTTTGAGTTTCTTCTGGTGATGATAGCGGTTTTGCTGTGGTAGCGTCTAATGAGAACGCTTGTTTGATAATCTCATGCAGCTTGGCGTCTGCGTCTCGGCATCCACACATGTGAACGCTGACATTAGCTCTAGTGGCCCTTGATGGCGTGGAGCTTTGTAGTGCCCATCCCAGTCGCGTCTTTGACACTATTGGTTGGTGCCATGCCCCCTCTTTGATTTTAAGGGGTACGGCGAGGTTCCAGTTATTTGTGCCGATTAGGATGCTTGGGCGTGCGTTGGTGTATGATGCTATCGGTAGTCCCGCTAGGTGGGGGAATTCTTTGGCGAGAGCCCTTATGTCGATAGACTGTACAGGTAGATCCAGGGTATCTACACTGTGAACCTCTTCCAAGTAGAATTGATTACCATTATGTGGATTGGCAACCGTAAGCGTGACACGTTCCGATGCATTTTCTTCGCGTGTTGTATAGTTGGTCCATTTTAGGCACAGTGGATCTGGAACGCCTTTTAAGCCGAGTTGCTTAAAGACCTTGTTGTCGATGAGCGTTAGTGCCGATCCCTCATCTAGAAATGCAAAAGTGTTAGTGACTTTCGTTTTATTGATGATTTGTATTGGAATGACACGGAAATATGTTGAGCCAGACTCTCTGGATCGTTGGGTGTGCTTGCCCTCCGGCGTATGCACGTTGGTGACCATAGCAGGTCTGTTTGGGCTGCTGGATTTCGCAGCCTCTGGCATCGGCTGCATCTCATGGATCAATGGGTGATGTTTGCTTCGGCAGCCTCGTATGCCGCAAACCTTTTCACGTTGGCACTTTTGGTGATGACGGTTTAGGCATTGTTGGCAGAGCTTGTGATTTTTCAGAAAAGACATCTTTCGTTGATGTGGCGTGGCTTTGAACGATGGGCAGCTGTGTATTTTGTGCCCAGGTTCGTTACATACGACGCACGTAATTTCCTTGACCTGCTCTTTAGGTGCCTCTGTGTGATGATTTAGGCTTCCGCTCTTCTTATGGTAAAGCGGCGATGTTACCTGGCTTGCTGCTTCAGCTATGTCGTAGATCCATTTGCTAAAAGATTCCATTGATGGTACCTTAGTGTCTTTGGGAAACATTGCCCACTGCAGCTTCAATTATGTGGGGAGTTTCTCTAGTAGCTCTTGTACGAGCATTGGGTTTTGCATGTAACCTGTGAGTCCACATGCTTCCATCGTTGAGTAGATGTTTCGTACACACAGTGCGTATTCGATAAGTGGTTCAAGCTTATCTTTTATTGCGGGTAGTTGCCGCGTTTTTTCCAGTAAGTTGTGCAAAATATGCTCTGGCCGACCGAAACACATACGTAATGTTTGTATGATTTCAGGGACCATTGCTGGTAACAGGAGTTTGGATTGAACTAACTCACGTGCTTTTCCCTTCAGGCTAGCTTGCAGCCGCATAAGATTTTCTGCATTCGTATACCCAGCGATTTCCGTACTTGTCTGAAAACTACTGTAGAATAGAGGCCAGTTCTGAGGATTGCCATCAAATGTTGGAAGCTTTTTCGGTATCGCTTGACGGGCTGCAAGTTGTGCCGCGCTTGGTATGGCTGTGTTTAGGTCTATGTCCATTCGCACTTTACTTTCTGGATAGTACGATGCAGCCCTGGTTTGAGTATTTGTGAAATTCCAGGGAGCCATCGGCGTAGCACTTAGGTGCGGTTGTTCGCGTGTCGTAGCACGCGGGTTGTTTGAGGTTATTAACGGCAGCTGCGGTGCCTCGTGATCGTAATGCCACGTGTCACGCACAGCTGAGTGTGTGACCATCGCTTTTTGTTTGGCAGAAGTAAAAATAGGAACAGCCGTCCTAGCTGTGTCCGGGAATATTTTTGGCGGGCATAGTCCAAAGTCCCGATCCGGTTCTGGTAGCGGCGCCGTTGGTTTTGCTGGTGACGAAGTAGCCTGAGGTTCGCCTGCTCGTGTGGTATTTCCGAGGTTCTGCAGGGCGTTGCTCAATATGGTTGTGATGACTTCCGATGACACGTTGACGCAGTCGCAGTTCCAGCTGTTCTCAGATTTCTCGTCTATTACTCCAACGCAGTCGAAATGATACCAGGAACAGCATCGATTGCATTGCACCATGCGGTCATTGTCTTCCTGCATGCATTTCTTGCAATGATATATTCCACTTGATAAGTCTTTTGTTGCCATGGTTTACCAATGAGTTTACTTTTAAGCGATGTTGATTAGTTATGTGACCTATGTAGGTCGTAAACGGTTGACCGTTGAGGTTATGTATCACAATTTAGTGATTGGTTATGCAATCATCGAGGTTAACCTCTGTATGATTGGCGTGTAGAACCGTGGGTTGACCCGTCGAGTTGAGTTAAATAATTAACTTTTCCGGTTCATTTAGTGGTTTACCACTGTAAGATTAATTTATGGAATTAATCTGTAGAATTAATTTTTAGAATTAATTCCTGGCATAATTTATAGAATTAATTTATAGAATTAATTCCTGCCATTAATTTATAGAATTGTTGAGTTTGGCGCTAAGGTTCGATGTTTTAGCGGGCCCACAAGAAAACACTCCACTTTTCACGTGATACTTCATTTATTTCTTCCACGTGTATTTCTTATGCTAATGGGTGTGTGTATGGTGTGTGTGCCGTATGCGAGTCGTTATTATGCGAGCCGTTTAAGAGCTGCTATGATTGTAAGCGAGCCGTTTGAGAGCTGCTATGATTGTAAGCGAGCCGCTATAAATTAATCGCCCTTACTCGCGGTTGTAACCAAACTGTTCTGTCTGCTTAGTAACAAGCATAGAACCTAACATGTAAGCTTAAAGCGCAAGATGCAACGGTTAATTTCCCAGCACGTAGGCTGGTGCTTTAGAATAAGTATGAAAATGAAAGAGAATGAGTGATATATGCGTTAACCCATTGGTGGCTGCGTCGGGTCTGCTGGGCAGTTAGCGAATTTCGGCGGCAACAATAAGAATAGAGTTGGCGGTATAAGAGTGAAATCGGCTGTAAATGATCAAATAAACAAGGCCAGCCGAACATGGCCGATCGAACCCCACGCAACCGCTGGCGATTTCGTACAAGCGGGAAGATGCGTGGGAGACATAATACGATAAGTTCGGTCGTATAAGAGCCAATGAGAGAGGCCGGTCGAACATGGCCGATCGAACCCCACGCAACCGCTGGCGATTTCGTACAAGCGGGAAGATGCGTGGGAAACATAATACGATAAGTTCGGTCGTATAAGAGCCAATGAGAGAGGCCGGTCGAACATGGCCGATCGAACCCCACGCAACCGCTGGCGATTTCGTACAAGCGGGAAGATGCGTGGGAGGTATAATGAATATTAGTGGCTGTATAAGAGTAAATGAAACCGGGTTTGAGGGCATAATTGCATGCAAAAAGAGGGCATTGGCCTCATTAGATAAATTAAGAGCATGGAGAGGCAAATGTAAATGCATGCATTAGCGTACATACACGCACGTCACACGTACACTATGCGTGAGTGACGGCAAGGGAGAATACCGGTGGCCAATGGGTCGCGCGATGCCTACGTCACGCTCAGGAGAGCGAAAGCAGTTAGAATGCGACCACAGAAAGAATTTCGGGAGCGAGAGAAAACAAAAGTGAGGTCCAAGCAAGCCCGAAAGACGGGTGCGGGGGACGCTTGGTACCGAAACGAAACCAAGTGAGGGCTATGCTTGTGAATCGGGGAGTAGGGGGGAAAGCATAGATGCGAGAAGCAATGATGGTTTATGGATGTGTGAGGGGAATATGCAAGCCGAAGGGGGAGGGATGAGGCCATGGGGGAAGCCCTCTATCTGATGGATGCGAGATGCGTATGAAAGTGTATTTGCATGGGGAATTAAATAATGCAATATATTAAATTAATCAGGCTAATTATGTTTAAACGATAATTTAGTTAATACAATTAGTGTATATGTATGTAAATAACAATATTGAGCAAATATGGGTGAAATTGGGTATGACGAGTGGATCAAAGGGAGCGACGGGCGACGGCAGCGCTGGCAGAGAAAGCAGAGAGAGTCAACGGGATACGAAGGGCGGCCAATAGAAAGGCGACGACAATGCGTGAGAGTGATGGAAGCACGTAGATACAAGGGAGCTAGACAAGGACAAGGGAATAAATGGGCGCTCAGCCACAAAGAAAGTGGACACATGCGCAAAGGATTTACGGGACTTTCACCACGCATAGCAACAAGTGGATGCGTGGGTGAAAGCAGAGGTCCGATGGAAATGTACCAGCTGTATAGCGGTACTACACCAAGATATTCCTGAGGCCGTGGGAACTGCCTATATAAAGGCAACGCCCATCAAGCAGATCATCAAGTCATCAAGTCGTGATCAAGCAACAAGTAATTAAGGCCTTACGAGTAACCTTAAGAAACTTATCAAGGAAACACAAGGAGCAACAGAAAAACTAAGAACTATACAGGCCTTACGAGTAACCTGTACAGTTCAGTAGATAGCAACAAGTCCTTCAATAAGGATAACAAACACCGTACCCAAGCTAGAGTAAATTTGAGAGAAGCCAAGCAATCTCCAGGAGTACCCAAGGTCAGTGATAGGCACGAGGATATATCCTACTGCCGAAATTCCAGGATCTATATATCCTGACGAGTACCAATTTCTGAGGAACATCCTGCTTCGTGATAACAGCTACGGGATTCATCCCAAAGCCTTAAAGCAAAAGCATTCTCAACGAACTCAGCGAAAAGGGTGCAGAGGTGTGTAGCGCAACTCAAGCACACTACACAGATCGAGACAGTAACCAGCAACGGCTATAGGAGCAAGAGGAAGACAAGAAGGGTCGACGAGGGATTCGAAGTGACTCACCAACGCTGTCCAAGCCCAGAACTACCATCGAGAAACCGTCATATCCAACCGAGCCCACCAACGATTTGAATAAACATACAATTAAGCATTAACAACTAAAATCAAACGTGTTTTAATTTCACCGGGGCACAAAATAAATTTGTTGTGCCAAACCTAGCCCAGAGATATTGTAAATATCCCGAAGGACAAAAAAAGGATCGTTACACCGTCCAAACCAGCTGCGGCAACACTACATTGGTCGCCCTGTACTGCCCACCACGCTTCTCAATCTCTGAAAAGGAATTTACCGATTTCTTTAACACACTCGGAGATCGCTTCATTGCAGCAGGGGACTATAACACCAAACATATGCACTGGGGATCTCGCCTGGTAAATCCTAAAGGAAAGCAGTTGTACAACACAATAGTCAACCCTCTCAATAAGATGGATTGCGTCTCACCGGGTAGGCCTACTTATTGGCCCACAGATCCACAGAAAGTGCCTGACTTGATTGATTTCGCAGTAAGCAAGAGGATTCCACGTAATCGGATCACTGCGGAAACACTACTAGATTTAACTTCCGATCACTCTCCAGTGCTATTCACATTATTAACAAGACCTCAAGTACTTGATCGCCCATATAGGCTTACAAACAACAAAACAAATTAAATTTAAAATGTACATGAGTGCCCACATTGACTGTTCGCCGAAACTGGATGCTGCGATGATGGGAGCTGCAGCAAGAGTATCTACTCCACATGCCTCTTCTTACACCAAACCTGTTGACAGGCCTACGAACCGGCGGATAGAACAATTAGTAACGGAAAAACGACGTCTAAGAAGAGAATGGCAGATTACTCGATCACCAGCAGCAAAACTTCGCCTAAGGCAAGCTAATCGCAACCTCTCCAAGGCGTTAAGACAAGAGGAAAGCTGGGCTCAAAGGAAATACATAGAAAAGCTCAGTCCAACCAGCACTAAACATCCTCTGTGGAAAGCCCACCCAACTTTAAGCGCTCCTACAGAGACAATTTCACCGAGGAGTCCAACCGGTGGATGGGCCCGCAGTGACGAAGAGAGGGCATCCGTATTTGCCACACATCTTAAAATGGTTTTCCAGCCAAATCCAACATCAAACTCATCTGTACTTCCCCCTTCGAACACATTAACGGATAGTGAGTACTCGGAACTCCAATCGGACGAGATCACTGCAGTTATTAAAAACCACATAAAGCCGAAAAAAGCCCCTGGCCATGACCTAATCACACCGAAAATGATCCTAGAACTCCCTGTCTTCGCCATACAATATATCTGAAAACTGTTCAACGCTATCCACTATCATCATGATTCCTAAAGTGGGAAAGGACAAAAACCAGCCATCATCCTTCAAGCCAATTAGTTTGCTGCCATGTATTTTGAAGCTTTTTGAAAAGGTCCTGCAGATCCGACTAAACTCATTTCTGGCATCAGAGAACACAATCCCTTCACACCAGTTCGGCTTCCGCGAAAAACATGGTACAATTGAACAAGTCAATCACATAACATCCGAAATACAAACAGCATTCGAACTAAAAGAATACTGTGCGGCTGTCTTTCTCGACGTTGCCCAGGCTTTCGATAGAGTTCGGCTGGAGGGTCTGATGTTCAAAATCCGGCAAAAACTGCCACCATCATGGAATCTTACCTTTACAATAGGAAATTCGGTGTAAGATGTAATGGCTCCGTCTCGGCTGATTTTGAAATCAAAGCTGGTGTACCGCAAGGCAGTGTACTCGGCCCATTGCTCTACCTGCTGTACACTGCAGACTTACCAACGAGTTTAGGACTTACAACGTCCACTCTTGCCGATGACACGGCAATACTCAGCAGATCCAAATGCCCAATACAAGCCTCTGCAAAATTAGAGGAACACCTCAAGGTGGTAGAGGAATGGCTAGCAACCTGGCGTATCCGGGTCGACGAGCAGAAATGCAAACATTTACGCTTAACAGAAGAAACTGTCCAGCTCTAAAGCTAAACAACGTACCAGTTCCTCAAGCCGTGGATGTCACTTACCTTGGCATCCACCTAGACAGAAGACTAACTTGGCGCAAGCACATCAAAGCAAAAAAGTCACAGCTTAAACTGAAAGCGAGTAGCCTACATTGGATCATCAATGCTCGGTCCCCTTTACGTCTGGAGTATAAAGTCCTCCTATACAACTCCGTATTGAAACCCATCTGGACTTACGGAGCCGTACTATGGGGAAATGCAAGTACCAGCAATGTCGATATTATACAAAGAGCGCAGTCGAAGATTTTAAGATCAATCACGGGCGCCCCGTGGTATATACGAAACGACAACATTCAAAATGATCTAAATATACCTAGCGTAAAATCTGAAATAGGTACTCAACAACTAAAGTATTCTGCGAAACTGGATGCACACCCAAATGTTCTTGCCAATTCCCTTACGCGAACTAATAATAGAACTCGTCTTAAAAGAAATGACAGACCAACCCAATAACAAGTGATTAGGACCGCCTGCAATATCCCCAGGATTTATCTTAAGTACTAGTCTAAGAAAAATATCTCAAACTTGTTGTTAGGCTCTAATTTAAGAGTAGATTCAACAAATATATATTAAACATTAAAAAAAAAAAAAAAAGTCGGTCAGCTGAGTTGACTATTTAAGAATGCTGACCGCATCAGCTAATCGCATATTCCAATCATGAAAAAATTGTGCAGTCGTCTCCCCTAAACTGCTCTCTCAACAGTCTTTTGCCTGGACCTGTTTTGTTTTCATTCTATTTCTTTTCAGTTTTCACCTGTTTTGCATTCCGACAATTGTTATGACAAAATTGCAAAAAGGAAAAGAAGGAAAGGCATATCGACATGAAAATAAAAAGCTATTTACTTTCCCTAGTGTCGTAGCTTATTTGTATCGTAGTAAAAGGCCTCGATCAATATCGATACATCTAGTATTTAAGTTTCGATTATTTAAATGTATGCTCAGTTTAACAATATACGGCCACACTCGAAAAAAGACCACGCCGCCAATAAGAACATTGTAAAAGCATACTATTAAGAAAAAAATCAAAATAAAGTTTATAAGCGTCTAAAATATAATTAACATAGTGGTCCTTCGAGCCGGATAGCTTAAATAGCAATCGATCCATAAACAAAAACAACCCATTTAATCAAAAATGTGGCAGTGGAGCAAACAGCAGCTTGGCCGCATTGATTCGTGGAAATCGCAAACACTACGAGATGTACATTTTGCAATCTACCTGAAATGTGTTACGGAAACATTGATAAAACGACAGCTTCGTACGTTCAAAGGTTTAAATTATAACAATGCTGAAAAGGCAGAACATGAGCAGGCAATCTCAAAGGAACTAGGCGCAAACGCTTTATTGCGCGTCTGTGAGTTTCTTGACATCGGCGTCGGTGAGAAACAGACAAAAAATGATTTGGCGGCAAAAATTGTTGACGCCATATCATTTGTCAGCACCGGAGACTCTGATGGGTCAAATGCAATAGTTCTGGAGCAGCGACTAGTTATACTGGAACAAATTGAGAATGTGGATACAGCATACGTAGACGTCAAGCGTAAAATGTGCGAAAAGGAGACAAAGCTTATAAACAACAAACGGATACTGTCAGAGGCAGATAACAACTCAACTGCAAACTCAGAGATAGACTTAACTAGTATGCACAATGAAATACTTATAGTTCAAAGGGAACTAGAACTTGTTCAAGTGGAAGAAGAAGCACTGGTAAGTAAGAAAAATGTTCTGAAAGCCAAGGTCGCACTAAGAGATTGTTCTTCCCGCATGTCCGAACGATTTGAAACATCTGTGCGAAATGAGCGAACTTCAATGTGGGTTCGTTCGCAATCTGAAGGGTGTCAGAATAATTTGGATGAAACCAATAATCCGAGCATGGCAACAAGAGCCATGAACCAGATGCTGGCGCGGCAGAGCTTAAACAGTAAACACCTGGAGTTTGATGGTTCATCAGCGTTGAATTGGACACACTTTATCCAAGAGTTCAATGCTACGAGCAAACATTGCGGATTCTCCAAAGAGGAAGATGTTCAACGATTATCAAAAGCTCTAAAGGGAGTGGCTAAGGAAAAGGTTACTTTGCTACTAATCTCTGCAAAAGATCCAGACATAATCATATCGATTTTAGATAAAGCGTATGGTGGAGCCGAAAATATTGCACTAGAGTTGATGTCAAGAGCGTGCCAAGTAAAGCCAGTCAATAATATCGCGAGATGCAAACGTGCGCGCTTCATTCTGTACATTTGACAAGCTAGCTGAGTGAGCACAAAGACAAGCAGATCTAATGCAAGATGTCTCATTTTTCAAAAAGGTTACATCAATTAACCAGCAGTCGTCATTCGTAGAGCAATATAAAGTAACCCAATCCCAACCACAGGAAATAGAGGCGGTAAACCAACCAAAGCCAAAATCAAAAGCAATTTGCTTTATTTGCAGCGAGGAAAAACACCCTCTAACCAAGTGCAACGTATTCTTAAAAGCAGATATTAAAAAGAGATGGGATTTAGCTAATCGTAACAAAGCGTGTTACAGCTGTCTAAAATTCCATAAAAGCCAATGCAGCGAAAGACAAGCCTGCAAAATTGACAATTGTGAAAAGTTTCACAGCCCATTACTGCACAAGAGACCCATACAAGTAAATCTAGCAGCCACCACAAACGTCACAGGATGCGTATCTGATTCACCAAAATCTGCATTACTCAAAATGGTACCAATCACAGTACACGGCGAAAAAGGCTCGAAAGAAACTATCGCATTTTTGGATGACGGTAGTACATCCACAATCATGGAAATGAGCTTGGCAAGAGAAGTTGGCATAAAGGGTGACGCAAAACCATTTTGTTTTACTTGGACAGGTGGTGTCTACAGATATGAGGCAGATGCGGAATCGGCAACCATTAATATCAGTGGAAAAAACGGTCCGAAACATCAGCTAAATGGAGTTTGGTTAGTCAACGATCTAAAAATACCAACATAACAACTTCACTATAAGAAGCTAACAGAATTTGTACCAAAAAATATGGTAGACTACACGAAGTTACAGGATAGGCAACCCATGGTATTGATAGGACAACGCCATGCTAAATTAATTACCGCACGAGCCGTTATAGATGGCAATGAGCATCGGCCAATGTTATCTAAAACTAAATTAGGCTGGGTAGTACATGGACCAGCACAAACCAATCTACAAGCATCACATTTTACTTGCTGTCAAATAGAAGATGTATGTCTACAACAAATGATTAAGCAAAAATTCAGTATTGAAAACTTCGGTGCCTGTACAATAAAGATCGACAAAACACGGTCTGTGGATGAGCGGTCAGCATTAGCAAAGGCCGAAAGCTCAATTAACCAAAAGGGTAATTTCTACGAAATTCGATTGCCATGGAAATCGGATGACATAAAACTACCGGAAAGCAAGTCAATGGCTTTTCAGCGACTCAAATGTCTTGAGCGAAAGCTTTTGAGAGACAAGGATACCGCAGAAGCATATAAGAACGAAATAACAAAACTTTTGGACAAAGGTTATGCCGTCCAATTAACAGAGATTAACGTTCTCAACTCTCCAAAACTGTGGTTTTTACCACATTTTGCTGTTATCAACCCAAATAAGCCCGGCAAGGTTCGACAACGGTACGTCCTTAATAGCAACCTGCTTACTGGCCCAGACTGGTCAACGTCTATAATAGGAATTTTGATACGATTTCGGCTACATGCGGTAGCAGTCGTAGCAGACATTCGCGAAATGTTCAATCAGGTGAGCATTACAGAATGTGATACTGCAGCACAATGTTTCTTATGGAGAGATCTTGACCAAAAAAGAGAGCCATCAATATTTCAAATGAAAGCAATGTTGTTTGGAACTACTTGCTCACCATTTCTGGCACAATTTGTTAAAAATTACAATGCTAGCAAATTTAAAGATGAACAACCCGACGCAGTAAAAGCTATATTGGAAAATCATTACGTAGATGATTATCTCGATTCCAAACCTAGTGCGTATGAAGTCATCAACATCATTAATGCAATCACGAAAATACACTCAAAGGCTGGATTTGAATTGTGTCAATTTATATCAAACAGCGACGAAGTGATGCAATCCATTCCCAAAACTCTCAGGGCGAACAAGTCTACAGCAATGATAGGGGAAAAAATGGACGTACAGCAAAAGGTGCTAGGAGTATTGTGGGACGCAAAAGGCGACTTCTTCACGTACTCCACTACGGTAATGCATAAAGTTACAGATGATCTGCTTTCTGGTAAAGTTACACCAACAAAGAGGAATGTATTGTCAGTAGCTAATTCGCTATATGACCCATTGGGGCTCATGACACCAGTCACAATCAAAGGACGAATCCTTATGCGAGATGTATGGGAGTCTGGAATAGGCTGGGATGACCAAATCAAGGGAGATCTAATAAACAAATGGCGAAATTGGATAAAGGCATTAATATCAATTGAGGGCACCAAAATTCCAAGGTGTTATAGCTCTAACTGAACAATGCCGACCGCGTTGAAATGCACATATTTAATGACGCAAGTGCAAAAGCATATTCTTCAGTTGCCTATATCAGATGCAGCTATGTTAAGGAGGATAAATGTCAATTTGATGTGTCACTAATTGCATCTAAGGCAAGGGTTTCTCCAATCAAACATATAACTATTCCGAAACTGGAAACGATGGCCGCCGTACTGGGATGCCGTTTGGCTGAAATGATAAGCCACGAATTACAAATCAATATAGATCAACATTACTTTTGGACTGATTCACGTACGGTTCTTACCTGGATTAACAGCGATAAACATATGGACGTTTTTGTCGCAAATAGAATAGGTGAGATTTGGGAAAAATCGGTAAGATCAGAGTGGCGCTGGCTATCAACAAATGAAAACATCGCTGACGTCATAACGCGTGACAACATATCAGAGCATAAACTTCATTGGTGGTTGACGGGACCCGAAGTTCTTCAAAGACCCGAATCCACATGGGATCTTCAAAAACCCATTATAGAGGAATA
The DNA here is from genome assembly GCF_018902025.1 of Drosophila willistoni. Classification (NCBI taxonomy): domain Eukaryota; kingdom Metazoa; phylum Arthropoda; class Insecta; order Diptera; family Drosophilidae; genus Drosophila; species Drosophila willistoni. The sequence continues at coordinate 101,493 of NW_025814176.1, read as the reverse complement.
CGACCAAACAGGGGTCGTAGTGGTACTTCAAGAGATGGAACATCCAATGGATATACTCATACAAAGAATTTCCGGATACAATAAATTGATTCGCAGTACTGCCTGGATTGGGAGATACATAAATAACTTAACGAAACGGTTAAAAGGTAATCGAAAATTGAATGTGTTAAGTGTCGGCGAAATTGAATGGGCGGAAACTGTCTGGTGGAAGGTTGTACAGCAACAGCTATTTCAGGACGATCTAATCAGCATAAGGACTGGAAAGCCTTCTTCAAAATTGAGGTTGTCAAAATATTGTGTATACCTGGATGACAATGGCATAATGCGAGTGGATAGCAGAATAGAACGTGCAAAAGAGGTATCGACATATACCAAAAGCCCAGTTGTTCTCGATGGCAAACATATCTTTACTCGGATGCTGATCAATAAAATTCATGTCGACGCACAACATGTCGGAACACAGGTAGTAGTACACCAGTTCAGGAAGGCATACTGGATGCCAAAATTAAATAGGATGATCAGAACGACGATCAATGCTTGTGTTTGGTGTAAACGTAAAAAGGCAAAACCACAAACACCAAAAATGGGATTTCTGCCCGAAGAAAGGTTTTTCACACAAAAAACCATTTACAGCAACAGGCGTCGATTTCTTCGGTCCATTTTACACCAAAGCAGAAAGAGGAACTCGAGCCTCAAAACACCTCAGCAAACGGTACGGAGTTATATTCACATGTCTGACTACTAGAGCAATCAACGTGGAGAGAACCCACTCCCTAGACACCGATTCTTGCATAATGGCAGTTCGTAAAATAATGGCTCGACGTGGACCTATACAAATCATCTGGTCAGATAATGACACAAATTTTCGCGGAGCATCACGAGAATTACAAGAAGCCCTAGAGGACCTGGATGAGTGTGCCGTGAAAGAGTATATGGCAAGTATTAAAATAATTTGGATTTTCATTCCAGCAAATCCACCAAATTTCGGAGGCTGCTGGGAGCGACTAGTAGGCTGTTTTAAACGGGCAATTGAAGCAATTTTAACAGTAAACGCAAATCCCAGCGATGAAACGTTGCAAACAATTTTTATGGAGGCAGAATATCTGGTCAACAGCAGACCATATATACTGGAATCTGATGACCCCGACGACGAACTTGGTCTGTGTCCAAACGATATTTGTATCCCGCAAAGCTGCATACTCCTTGGCCCAGGCAACTTTACTCCCAATACGATGGAGAAACGAGCTAGGAGAATCTCGCAGTACCAGATAGACTCTTTCTGGAAACGTTTCATTAAAGAATATCTTCCCACACTTATACATCGGGAGAAATGGCATAAAGATGTGCCAAACTTGGAGGTCGACGACATAGTTGTTATGAAAGACAACACCCCGCGCGGCGAATGGCCGCTCGGTCGAGTTATGAAAGTTTTTCCAGGTGAAGATGGAGTTGTACGCGTAGTCGAATCGAAGACGGCTAAAAACACGTATCGTCGCCCAGTCAATCGTCTATACAAAATACGAGTCAAGCGCTACGATGAGAAGGATCGTGCTCAAAAAAGGGATTCCGCACTAGGGGCCGCTATGTCGTAGCTTATTTGTATCGTAGTAAAAGGCCTCGATCAATATCGATACATCTAGTATTTAAGTTTCGATTATTTAAATGTATGCTCAGTTTAACAATATACGGCCACACTCGAAAAAAGACCACGCCGCCAATAAGAACATTGTAAAAGCATACTATTAAGAAAAAAATCAAAATAAAGTTTATAAGCGTCTAAAATATAATTAACACCTAGTGAAATGGATCCAAGGGCTCGGCACAAAAGGGAAGCTCGAGAGTGGACTAGAAAGTTTCATGGATAAATTTTTAAGTGTGTCATAAATAAAATACAGGATTATTCAGTTAATAAGGTTAATAATTAAATAGTTTTGAAAGATTTCTAAGTAAAGTTTTAATCGAAATATTTAGTTATTACATTTTTTCCCGCGACAAATCTTTGTAGCTGATTTTTTATATGAATAATTTTCAGAATACTCTAGATATATGTTCATGAACATGAATAAAAGGATTTTTCCTCTCTTTATTTCAATTATCATCCAATTTTAATATTCTCTCTTTAGATATATCCCTGACACAATAAACGAACTTCGCTTCCTGAGTGGCCATTTTACTACAAGGCTTTTCATATACATATGGAGTGCCTGCTCCCTTTCTTCCACCAACAGAACTAAGCAAATACTCTCACAAGCAAATATGATGGAGTATCCTGGAGTATATGGATAGAGGGGGTGTAGGGTAGGGTAGGGCAGGGAGTGGATGGTAGATGCTTTTGGTTTGCTTTTAATTGCTTTCAAGTAAACAGAATGCCCCTTTGGAAACTGGCACATAAATATAATTGCGTTAACCACCACCGACCCGACCGAAGTGGGTGGTTGCGGGCGTGTGTGCCAAAGGTGTTATTTAATTAAATGCCACGATTTACGAGTTTTATATTACACTAGCCGACATGTTTTCCAGGCACTCTAAATACAAATACAAAGAGATCAAAAATTCAATTCATTATACTTTAATTTAACTCTTTAATGTCAACATAGTCGAAATGACTAAAATTCCTTTATCAATTTCTATTAAAGATCTTCGTTAATTTCCTTAAATTCGTTCACTTCTACCTGGAAGTGCATTTTAGCCGGCTTGAGGTCAGTCTTCCAATCTGATTATGAATATCGTTTCGATATTGATCCTATATTTACAATCTGTATAAAAACATGTTTACTAACACAAATGAGTTTAGATAAATTGAAAACTTTTAATTCTCTTAGCTCTCGTAGCTCTCTCTAATCAATATATGAATATTTGTATATTATATTTTTGTCGAACCAGCAAATATTTTCCACTATTGTAAACATATTTTTTCTTGTCGTATTTCCTATCAAACAGCGTGTTGAGGGTTGAGCAGGAATGGAATTTTTTTTTTGCCAGTGCCAGCTGCATTAGACCATAAATTTGCCAAAAAGTAAACAGTAAACATTTTTTGTCATTTTGACACACCGTTGCCAAGCCCAGAACAGGAGTTTTTCCAACTGTTTTAAATAATTATTTAACATTTTACATTGTTTAGTTGGCGCATTGTGTGCCATGCCTGTGTGTATTTTAACGGGAGGGATTTTTGTTTGTTGTAAGGATTTGCCCGACTTGCATTTGTGCCAAAACGTTTCATGAATGATTCATGTGCAGCCCCAACCAGCCACACACACTCCTTCACTTTATTCAGCCCATCTAGGCCCAGTTGGTGACAATGAATGCTTCGATTTATGTGACTGGTTTGAAGAATGAGGGCGAAGATCTGGAATGTTTGGTGGGTGGTGAAGGAGTTGTAAAGTGTTCTTAGAAAATTGAGCTTATCTTTAACGAGGATGATTTCTTTAACTTACTGAGTTCGCAAAACTTGGCATTTTGAAGCGATACCCCATTATGAAGTATTGTTAAAAAGGTTCTTTTCTGGTTGGTCCACTAATACACTTTTTAATAACTTTACATATTTTGTTTAAAATATGAAGTGTTAATTTTGTACAATTTTGAATGTCAAATATATATAAAGGACATAGTAAACCAACTTCTCTTACTATATAATTGAATTTATTAATTCTCAGTACCATCTTGCTTTGATTTCGTCCTTCTTTTCCAACTTTTCTGACTTCATTTTTAATACCTTTTCAACTTCATGGAAATACACAACCTGTTGGGGTCGATTTCATGGTTGCATCCATTTTACGCACCTCATAAATTGCATTGTATGCCTTCAAATTGGAGAGCATATTTGGCAATAGAATCTCAATGATGTCATCGATTTCTTTGCTATGTGGACCGGAAAATGCTTGCAGTCTCTGCAGGACATTTTGCATTCGCGTCTCCAAATTGCCAGCCAAGGAACCTGACCCCACTGCATTTGCAGATGAAGGTAGCGATTTCATCCCTTCTGCCTTAGAGGTACACAGTCAGGCTCTGTAGTTGGTTCCACCTTTTCGACTTCAGCTTTGTCGTCTTCCGCTTTGTCGTCTTCAGTTTTGTCGTCTTCAGCTTTGTCGTCTTCAGCTTTGTCGTCTTCAGCTTTGTCGTCTTCAGCTTGTCGTCTTCAGCTTTGTCGTCTTCAGCTTTCTTGACTTCAGCTTCTTTGGATTCTGGCTCGTTCAAGAGTTTCGAATTGTCGACTGTTCGGCCATTTTAGTTTAGTTTTGAAAAAGTATACTGTTACCAAAAATAAAATGAATTTATTTTTTCTTCGAAAATTGTACAAATTTCAACGTTGTGTATAACACTATAACTAAGAATCGAATAAAAATTATGTACGTACATATCACTCTCTACTTCATAAATTCACTGCAATATGTTTAAAAGCAAACTTGATCTACAAAATTAGGTAAAACTTGTTTGAAGTATGTATATTATAGTAAAGTCGCATCTAAAATCTGCTTTTAATTTTAAAGGGAAAACAATAATGATAAAATTACATTTAAGCGATAGGCATAATATATAGAATAATCGCTTTTTTATTTGTATTAGTCGCTCCCTTTTTTTGTATTAAAATAAACACGTTATAGATTGCAGTTTTCTCAATTTAATATAAGTAATAAGCTATTATGAGAACCATGTTCCGGTCATTCTGACGCTTTGAATTGTTCATCAGTGTACTACAACAAAAAAGTTTAAATAAACGTATGTGATAATTACATTTAAATTTTTTTCGTATTTTTTTCAAGATCATTAATTTTAAGTAATTTTATGCATATTATATATAAAAATCGTTTTTGAAAAAAAAAATATAAAAATAAAAAATAATGGTTAAAATGATTTTTATTTTTTTCGCTCAAAATAGTACTCACTAAAACGCCTTCTTAGGGCTACAGACACTACTCAAAATTTATATATAGACAAGAACAAAAGGCATAAGATAAACTGCCTTTTTATTAGAATTAATATTTTAGTTATATTTTTAAGTTAGCTTTTTTTGATGCCCTTCAAGAGGGCGATATATTTTCTGGTTAATTTACATTTTTATTGTCATAAATAGATTTAAAATTTATAATACTAAATGACTTAATTTTGTTCATTTCTGGATATTTTGATTAAAACTATTTTTTAACTTAATACATATAAACTTCTGATTTGATAGATTCATAAGAGTTTAGTAATATATCTTTCCACGATTTAAATTAAGTGTGAAGTCTGATTTTCGCGTTGCTAACATATTCAATATAAAACAGTTTCTTTCGGCACGTGCTATGGCCGCAGGGGAAGGATCAGAAGAGATAGTCATTTCCTCTTGGAAGCATGTAAGTGACTTTTTCTTGCAATATGGATATATCATCTGTTGAGCTTCGATCGGCTTTTTGGTGGAATTCGAATGAGATTTGTGCGCAGTTATATCCGTATCGCTTTCAATTGTCGCACTTAAATGTAAGACTCTGGATTTGATTTGTAGTGACTTCTTTGACGGTTGAATTGTTTCCTTTTTCGATTGTGGAGACGACTTCTTCGATGATTTAATTGAGTAAGGAACTAGTTCTTTCTTTGATTCTAGAGGCTGCTTCGACGACTCAACTATTTCCTTTTTCGATTGTAGAGACGACTTCTTTGAAGATTTTATTAGATAAGGAACTTGTTCTTTCTTTGAACCTAGGCACTGCTTCGACGACTTAATTAAGTAAGGGATTGTTTCCTTCTTTAATTCTAGAGACTGCTTTGACGATATTAATGGGCAAGCAATTTGTTTCACCTTCGTTTCTTGAGACATTTTTGCTGGTTTTTGAGTTTCTGCAACCGGCTCTGGTATATTTTTTTTATACCTTGTATTTTCTCCAGTTTGTTAAAGATTTTGTATAAATCGTAATATATAACAGCTATATCTTGATCAATGACAGTCGTATGATCCATTTGGGATTTTAATTTTCTTAAAATTCTATTGATTTTCCAATTTAGTTTGTCATAGTGCTTCAGCTCATTTAAAACTTTTGGCATAATCAAAGTCATAATGCCATCAACGTCCATGTCATGCGAATCAGATTTAGGCATTTCTCTAACAATTTTCTCCACTTTGCGCCTTAGATTTTGTTCTTCGTCAATTGATAGTGAAGTAGATAAAGTCGTGCAACTACTTATCTCATGTTGCGATTCCCTTTGGCTGGATGTGCGATTTTCTTTTGTTTTAGTGGTAAAAAAAGAAGGAATTTGTTTCGACATGTTTTTTTTTTTTTGCTCCGTTCGCTCAGACTTCAAATTTGGAATGAAATAGAATGTGATCAGTTTGCTGTTTAGTAGAAACACGTTGCCTACTTAAATATTTAGTTGGGAAACGCTTGTCTTCTTCAGTTCTTCATCATTGAACTTAACATTCTTGTTCTTGGTTTCGTATTTCACGGGCAGCGTCTGCACATTTAAATGGCTGCTTACTTGCCTGTCTGCCAATCGCGCCAGTCAGCAGCAAATGCAAATTTAATGGTCTATGAAAAAGGGAAGGTTCGGGCAAATGCTTTTAACCACATCCGTAGCTATTAGATGAACGGCAAAATGTTTGCTAAATAACAAGAACAACAACAACAACAACAATAGGTAGGAAAGTGTAGTATAACAATGGAAAATGACGCCAGTGGAAATGTGAAAATCAATGCGCATTAGTGCCTGAACGGAAGTGGTGTTATTTCATCTTCGTGGCGAATGCAAACGAAGACCTGAGGTAAGAGCAAGGCAGCTAATAGCATATCAAGTTGAGGCAGTTTGGTTTCGCATCCTCTCCTTTTTTTTTGCTCTTCTTACCATTCTCATCCTTCTCTTTCTGCTCTCCAGCTGTGTAATGCAGGTGAATTTTACATTAGCAACAAGGAAAAGAAAAGAAAAGGAACTGGCAACTCACCGCAACCAAATGGCAGGACTCATCAATTTCAATAATAAAACCGATATACTAAAATCCAAATCAATTGTAGCGCGGCTGGGTTAAATGAACCAATCGAAATACACTAAAGACACTAAATAAATGAGAAAGGAGATGGGTAAGGACACCCAATGAAAATAGAAAAAATGATAGAATGCAATAGAAAATTCAAAATACTAAAAATGAGTAAATAAAAATTTCTATTCAATCGATTTTTGGGAAATCCATGAGGTCGATGTTTTTTTTTCCTTCTTGTAGCATTCCCTGCCGTGTCCTGTCATTCGTACATGCAATCTCAATACCCACACACACACGCACACTCACCCACACATTGGTAATGCATTCAAGCAAAAATTAAAATATGTATAGGTAGTACCTATTAGGTACATGTGTGTTTGACTGTGTGTGTATTCAGAGATATGTGAATGTGAACGTGTAGATGTATCTCTGTTCGCTTGCTTGTTTGGCAAAATATAATTTCTACATGTACAGTTCATTAAACAGAGCAAACCAACTTGGAAAAGCTCCTAACTTGCCATAGATGTGCAGAATAACGGACAAAGACAGATAGAGGAGAGTGTTTGAAAGAGAGAGAGAGAGAGAGAGAGGTGGAGGCAGGGAAAACATGTCCGGAGAGTTGAAAAAAACACGCAGATAAACAAATATGCAAATTGTGGCAGGAAACGAAAGATAAGAAAATAGTTGCTAAGGTGAATATGGTAAACTAAATCAATATATGAGTAGGTATACATATATATATATATTTTAGGCGACAGAAGCCTTCACAATTAGAAAGTCGAGTAGAGACTGACAAATTGTTTCCTTCCTCATGTGTATAAATTTGAATAAAAAGATGATTACCATTAATACAAGAAAAACTAGTAATGGTAAATTAAGCTTAAATATTTGCCTATGATTTAAGAATGTTGCTATTGCTGGCAGGTGTCTTTTGATCTCTGCAAGTTTCTAGAGGATATTACCAAATAGTTCAATTAATAATCAGAATGTTCTTAACAATGATAAAAGCTGACAACCTTTCCAATTTTATAAAAAAATTATAGGCATTGCTAATATCTTCATTATATGTTTGTAGTCAAACACTCAATAATGCTAAAATTGATCTATATTACATCGAAACTAGTACCTTTTGAATAAAAATTTTCCAACATCAAAAACAAAATAACATGGCCGTAAAGACCAACTTAGCCCTTTTTCATTTTGATTGACAAATAATTATTGGGAAATCCATTTTCAAAGGTCGCAAATTAATTGTTGATTTTCTGTCAATTAACCAGATCTGCTCTTAAATTGGTTATAATCAACTTTAATCAACTCACATATTTCCATCAATTGTGCATTTTAATTAACTAATCTTTTTTTTTTTGTATATCGCTGCCTGCGGTTATTTACTACAGTTGCAGTACAATAATAATGAGAACAAAATATACAATTTATGACTCTAAATCAAATGAAATCAATTTTAATCAGTTTTACATAGTTTCAGCATCATTATTGTGCAAGCTCATTGAGGTTTAAAAAGATATAAACCCCTTAGATCTAATTAGTGAACAAGACAGATAGAGTGACATATGTATGTATAAACACAAATATATATAATAAATTTCGTCCTACTCAAAAAAATGTCTTTTTGGCACTCTCAATAAAGGATTCGCCTAACTTGATCTCTTGGGTCTACATTAGGCCTTAACAAAATTATAAGGATCTTCTAGATAAGATATACCGCATTAAGGATTACCGCATACATACTTGCCTGTTGGCGAATGTGGGAGTACCTGTCTCATGAACCCTTTTACCTACTTTGCGGCCTTTTGCATCAAAAGAAAGAGATGGAAATAGTTGGGCTGTTGAAAACACCTCTTTAAGAAAAAACACCTTTTTTGTAAGGCAACGAAGTCTATCTATTTTAATCCGATTTTGATGAGCAATATCTTATTCGACAGGAAATTTAATTCACTATCTTTCATAGTTCAAGTGTTGTCATACTTTAGTGTGTGTTAGTGGCGTAAAGTGACGTCAAGCAGAGAGACCAAAAAATTCCATACAAAATTGAATTTTTCAAATGGCTCCAAAATGGACCCTGGGCCAAATTGAAAATTTGTGGTATGCAGTTTATCTTAGTTTTACTAGATCTAAAACTTTTTCTTTGAGTCCAAAGGTGTACGATCAAATTTACAAATTTTGAAAATGTGTCTTTTTTTTTTGCCGGGTCCGAATTTGGGGGCTTTTTATCAAAACCCATTTAAAAAAACCATTGGAGATATGCCCACGAAATTTACAGAACATCATCTCAATAGAATAACCAATTGAACGTTATAAATTAACATATCAAAACTTTTCACCAACATTAAGTAACAATCGAATGAAATCAGAATTTAAGGTCAAAAAAAATGTACTCAAATAAATTGCCGCCACTGTATGTGATAATTACATTGAAATTTTTTTCGTATTTTTGTCAAGATCATTAATTTTAAGTAATTGTATGCATATTATTTATAAAAATCGTTTTTGAAAAAAAAAATATAAAAATAAAAAATAATGGTTAAAATGATTTTTTTTTTTTTTCGCTCAAAATAATACTCACTAAAACGCCTTCTTAGGGCTACAGACACTACTCAAAATTTATATATAGACAAGAACAAAAGGCATAAGATAAACTGCCTTTTTTTTAGAATTAATATTTTAGCTATACTTTTAAGTTAACTTTTTTGGATGCCCTTCAAGAGATTTATATATTTTCTGGTTAATTTACATTTTTATTGTCATAAATAGATCTAAAATTTATAATACTAAATGACTTAATTTTGTTCATTTCTGGATATTTTGATTAAAACTATTTTTCAACTCAATACATATAAACTTCTGATTTGATAGATTCATAAGAGTTTAGTAATATATCTTTCCACGATTTAAATTAAGTGTGAAGTCTGATTTTCGCGTTGCTAACATATTCAATATAAAACAGTTTCTTTCGGCACGTGCTATGGCCGCAGGGGAAGGATCAGAAGAGATAGTCATTTCCTCTTGGAAGCATGTAAGTGACTTTTTCTTGCAATATGGATATATCATCTGTTGAGCTTCGATCGGCTTTTTGGTGGAATTCGAATGAGATTTCTGCGCAGTTATATCCGTATCGCTTTCAATTGTCGCACTTAAATGTAAGACTCTGGATTTGATTTGTAGTGACTTCTTTGACGGTTGAATTGTTTCCTTTTTCGATTGTGGAGACGACTTCTTCGATGATTTAATTGAGTAAGGAACTAGTTCTTTCTTTGATTCTAGAGGCTGCTTCGACGACTCAACTATTTCCTTTTTCGATTGTAGAGACGACTTCTTTGATGATTTTATTAGATAAGGAACTTGTTCTTTCTTTGAACCTAGGCACTGCTTCGACGACTTAATTAAGCAAGGGATTATTTCCGTCTTTAATTCTAGAGACTGCATTGACGATTTTAATGGACAAGCAATTTGTTTCACCTTCGTTTCTTGAGACATTTTGCTGGTTTTTGAGTTTCTGCAACCGGCTCTGGTATATTTTTTTTTATACCTTGTATTTTCTCCAGTTTGTTAAAGATTTTGTATAAATCGTAATATATAACAGCTATATCTTGATCAATGACAGTCGTATGATCCATTTGGGATTTTAATTTTCTTAAAATTCTATTGATTTTCCAATTTAGTTTGTCATAGTGCTTCAGCTCATTTAAAACTTTTGGCATAATCAAAGTCATAATGCCATCAACGTCCATGTTATGCGAATCAGATTTAGGCATTTGTCTAACAATTTTCTCCACTTTGCGCCTTAGATTTTGTCCGTTCGCTCAGACTTCAAATTTGGAATGAAATAGAATGTGATCAGTTTGCTGTTTAGTAGAAACACGTTGCCTACTTAAATATTTAGTTGGGAAACGCTTGTCTTCTTCAGTTCTTCATCATTGAACTTAACATTCTTGTTCTTGGTTTCGTATTTCACCTGCCCGTCTGCACATTTGAATGGCTGCTTACTTGCCTGTCTGCCAATCGCGCCAGTCAGCAGCAAATGCAAATTTAATGGTCTATGAAAAAGGGAAGGTTCGGGCAAATGCTTTTAACCACATCCGTAGCTATTAGATGAACGGCAAAATGTTTGCTAAATAACAAGAACAACAACAACAACAACAATAGGTAGGAAAGTGTAATATAACAATGGAAAATGACGCCAGTGGAAATGTGAAAATCAATGCGCATTAGTGCCTGAACGGAAGTGGTGTTATTTCATCTTCGTGGCGAATGCAAACGAAGACCTGAAGTAAGAGCAAGGCAGCTAATAGCATATCAAGTTGAGGCAGTTTGGTTTCGCATCCTCTCCTTTTTTTTTGCTCTTCTTACCATTCTCATCCTTCTCTTTTTGCTCTCCAGCTGTGTAATGCAGGTGAATTTCACATTAGCAACAAGGAAAAAGAAAAGAAAAGGAACTGGCAACTCACCGCAACCAAATGGCAGGACTCATCAATTTCAATAATAAAATTGATATACTAAAATCCAAATCAATTGTAGCGCGGCTGGGTTAAATGAACCAATCGAAATACACTAAAGACACTAAATAAATGAGAAAGGAGATGGGTAAGGACACCCAATGAAAATAGAAAAAATGATAGAATGCAATAGAAAATTCAAAATACTAAAAATGAGTAAATAAAAATTTCTATTCAGTCGATTTTTGGGAAATCCATGAGGTCGATGGTTTTTTTTCCTTCTTGTAGCATTCCCTGCCGTGTCCTGTCATTCGTACATGCAATCTCAATACCCACACACACACACGCACACTCACCCACACATTGGTAATGCATTCAAGCAAAAATTAAAATATGTATAGGTAGTACCTATTAGGTACATGTGTGTTTGACTGTGTGTGTATTCAGAGATATGTGAATGTGAACGTGTAGATGTATCTCTGTTCGCTTGCTTGTTTGGCAAAATATAATTTCTACATGTACAGTTCATTAAACAGAGCAAACCAACTTGGAAAAGCTCCTAACTTGCCATAGATGTGCAGAATAACGGACAAAGACAGATAGAGGAGAGTGTTTGAAAGAGAGAGAGAGAGGTGGAGGCAGGGAAAACATGTCCGGAGAGTTGAAAAAAACACGCAGATAAACAAATATGCAAATTGTGGCAGGAAACGAAAGATAAGAAAATAGTTGCTAAGGTGAATATGGTAAACTAAATCAATATATGAGTAGGTATACATATATATATATATTTTAGGCGACAGAAGCCTTCACAATTAGAAAGTCGAGTAGAGACTGACAAATTGTTTCCTTCCTCATGTGTATAAATTTGAATAAAAAGATGATTACCATTAATACAAGAAAAACTAGTAATGGTAAATTAAGCTTAAATATTTGCCTATGATTTGAGAATGTTGCTATTGCTGGCAGGTGTCATTTGATCTCTGCAAGTTTCTAGAGGATATTACCAAATAGTTCAATTAATAATCAGAATGTTCTTAACAATGATAAAAGCTGACAACCTTTCCAATTTTATAAAAAAAATTATAGGCATTGCTAATATCTTCATTATATCAAAAACAAAATAACATGGCCGTAAAGACCAACTTAGCCCTTTTTCATTTTGATTGACAAATAATTATTGGGAAATCCATTTTCAAAGGTCCCAAAATAATTGTTGGTTTTCTGTCAATTAACCAAATCTTTAAAGCAATTTGCTCTTAAATTGGTTATAATCAACTTTAATCAACTCACATATTTCCATCAATTGTGCATTTTAATTAACTAATCTTTTTTTTTTTGTATATCGCTGCCTGCGGTTATTTACTACAGTTGCAGTACAATAATAATGAGAACAAAATATGCAATTTATGACTCTAAATCAAATGAAATCAATTTTAATCAGTTTTACATAGTTTCAGCATCATTATTGTGCAAGCTCATTGAGGCTTAAAAAGATATAAACCCTTAGATCTAATTAGTGAACAAGACAGATAGAGTGACATATGTATGTATAAACACAAATATATATAATAAATTTCGTCCTACTCAAAAAATGTCTTTTTGGCACTCTCAATAAAGGATTCGCCTAACTTGATCTCTTGGGTCTACATTAGGCCTTAACAAAATTATAAGGATCTTCTAGATAAGATATACCGCATTAAGGATTACCGCATACATACTTGCCTGTTGGCGAATGTGGGAGTACCTGTCTCATGAACCCTTTTACCTACTTAGCGGCCTTTTGCATCAAAAGAAAGAGATGGAAATAGTTGGGCTGTTGAAAACACCTCTTTAAGAAAAAACACCTTTTTTGTAAGGCAACGAAGTCTATCTATTTTTAATCCGATTTTGATGAGCAATATCTTATTCGACAGGAAATTTAATTCACTATCTTTCATAGTTCAAGTGTTGTCATACTTTAGTGTGTGTTAGTGGCGTAAAGTGACGTCAAGCAGAGAGACCAAAAAATTCCATACAAAATTGAATTTTTCAAATGGCTCCAAAATGGACCCTGGGGCCAAATTGAAAATTTGTGGTATGCAGTTTATTTTAGTTTTACTAGATCTAAAACTTTTTCTTTGAGTCCAAAGGTGTACGATCAAATTTACAAATTTTGAAAATGTGTTTTTTTTTTTGCCGGGTCCGAATTTGGGGGCTTTTTATCAAAACCCATTTAACAAAAAAACCATTAGAGATATGCCCACGAAATTTACAGAACATCATCTCAATAGAATAACCAATTGAACGTTATAAATTAACATATCAAAACTTTTCACCAACATTAAGTAACAATCGAATGAAATCAGAATTTAAGGTCAAAAAAAAATGTACTCAAATAAATTGCCGCCACTGTATGTGATAATTACATTGAAATTTTTTTCGTATTTTGTCAAGATCATTAATTTTAAGTAATTGTATGCATATTATTTATAAAAATCGTTTTTGAAAAAAAAATATAAAAATAAAAAATAATGGTTAAAATGATTTTTATTTTTTTCGCTCAAAATAATACTCACTAAAACGTCTTCTTAGGACTACAGACACTACTCAAATTTATATATAGACAAGAACAAAAGGCATAAGATAAACTGCCTTTTTTTTAGAATTAATATTTTAGCTATACTTTTAAGTTAACTTTTTTGGATGCCCTTCAAGAGATTTATATATTTTCTGGTTAATTTACATTTTTATTGTCATAAATAGATTTAAAATTTATAATACTAAATGACTTAATTTTGTTCATTTCTGGATATTTTGATTAAAACTATTTTTCAACTCAATACATATAAACTTCTGATTTGATAGATTCATAAGAGTTTAGTAATATATCTTTCCACGATTTAAATTAAGTGTGAAGTCTGATTTTCGCGTTGCTAACATATTCAATATAAAACAGTTTCTTTCGGCACGTGCTATGGCCGCAGGGGAAGGATCAGAAGAGATAGTCATTTCCTCTTGGAAGCATGTAAGTGACTTTTTCTTGCAATATGGATATATCATCTGTTGAGCTTCGATCGGCTTTTTGGTGGAATTCGAATGAGATTTCTGCGCAGTTATATCCGTATCGCTTTCAATTGTCGCACTTAAATGTAAGACTCTGGATTTGATTTGTAGTGACTTCTTTGACGGTTGAATTGTTTCCTTTTTCGATTGTGGAGACGACTTCTTCGATGATTTAATTGAGTAAGGAACTAGTTCTTCTTTGATTCTAGAGGCTGCTTCGACGACTCAACTATTTCCTTTTTCGATTGTAGAGACGACTTCTTTGATGATTTTATTAGATAAGGAACTTGTTCTTTCTTTGAACCTAGGCACTGCGCTTCGACGACTTAATTAAGCAAGGGATTATTTCCGTCTTTAATTCTAGAGACTGCATTGACGATTTTAATGGACAAGCAATTTGTTTCACCTTCGTTTCTTGAGACATTTTTGCTGGTTTTTGAGTTTCTGCAACCGGCTCTGGTATATTTTTTTTTATACCTTGTATTTTCTCCAGTTTGTTAAAGATTTTGTATAAATCGTAATATATAACAGCTATATCTTGATCAATGACAGTCGTATGATCCATTTGGGATTTTAATTTTCTTAAAATTCTATTGATTTTCCAATTTAGTTTGTCATAGTGCTTCAGCTCATTTAAAACTTTTGGCATAATCAAAGTCATAATGCCATCAACGTCCATGTCATGCGAATGAGATTTAGGCATTTGTCTAACAATTTTCTCCACTTTGCGCCTTAGATTTTGTTCTTCGTCAATTGATAGTGAAGTAGATAAAGTCGTGCAACTACTTATCTCATGTTGCGATTCCCTTTGGCTGGATGTGCGATTTTCTTTTGTTTTAGTGGTAAAAAAAGAAGGAATTTGTTTCGACATGTTTTTTTTTTTTTGCTCCGTTCGCTCAGACTTCAAATTTGGAATGAAATAGAATGTGATCAGTTTGCTGTTTAGTAGAAACACGTTGCCTACTTAAATATTTAGTTGGGAAACGCTTGTCTTCTTCAGTTCTTCATCATTGAACTTAACATTCTTGTTCTTGGTTTCGTATTTCACGGGCAGCGTCTGCACATTTAAATGGCTGCTTACTTGCCTGTCTGCCAATCGCGCCAGTCAGCAGCAAATGCAAATTTAATGGTCTATGAAAAAGGGAAGGTTCGGGCAAATGCTTTTAACCACATCCGTAGCTATTAGATGAACGGCAAAATGTTTGCTAAATAACAAGAACAACAACAACAACAACAACAACAACAACAATAGGTAGGAAAGTGTAGTATAACAATGGAAAATGACGCCAGTGGAAATGTGAAAATCAATGCGCATTAGTGCCTGAACGGAAGTGGTGTTATTTCATCTTCGTGGCGAATGCAAACGAAGACCTGAGGTAAGAGCAAGGCAGCTAATAGCATATCAAGTTGAGGCAGTTTGGTTTCGCATCCTCTCCTTTTTTTTGCTCTTCTTACCATTCTCATCCTTCTCTTTTGCTCTCCAGTTGTGTAATGCAGGTGAATTTTACATTAGCAACAAGGAAAAAGAAAAGAAAAGGAACTGGCAACTCACCGCAACCAAATGGCAGGACTCATCAATTTCAATAATAAAACCGATATACTAAAATCCAAATCAATTGTAGCGCGGCTGGGTTAAATGAACCAATCGAAATACACTAAAGACACTAAATAAATGAGAAAGGAGATGGGTAAGGACACCCAATGAAAATAGAAAAAATGATAGAATGCAATAGAAAATTCAAAATACTAAAAATGAGTAAATAAAAATTTCTATTCAATCAATTTTTGGGAAATCCATGAGGTCGATGGTTTTTTTTCCTTCTTGTAGCATTCCCTGCCGTGTCCTGTCATTCGTACATGCAATCTCAATACCCACACACACACACGCACACTCACCCAAACATTGGTAATGCATTCAAGCAAAAATTAAAATATGTATAGGTAGTACCTATTAGGTACATGTGTGTTTGACTGTGTGTGTATTCAGAGATATGTGAATGTGAACGTGTAGATGTATCTCTGTTCGCTTGCTTGTTTGGCAAAATATAATTTCTACATGTACAGTTCATTAAACAGAGCAAACCAACTTGGAAAAGCTCCTAACTTGCCATAGATGTGCAGAATAACGGACAAAGACAGATAGAGGAGAGTGTTTGAAAGAGAGAGAGAGAGAGAGAGGTGGAGGCAGGGAAAACATGTCCGGAGAGTTGAAAAAAACACGCAGATAAACAAATATGCAAATTGTGGCAGGAAACGAAAGATAAGAAAATAGTTGCTAAGGTGAATATGGTAAACTAAATCAATATATGAGTAGGTATACATATATATATATATTTTAGGCGACAGAAGCCTTCACAATTAGAAAGTCGAGTAGAGACTGACAAATTGTTTCCTTCCTCATGTGTATAAATTTGAATAAAAAGATGATTACCATTAATACAAGAAAAACTAGTAATGGTAAATTAAGCTTAAATATTTGCCTATGATTTGAGAATGTTGCTATTGCTGGCAGGTGTCTTTTGATCTCTGGAGGATATTACCAAATAGTTCAATTAATAATCAGAATGTTCTTAACAATGATAAAAGCTGACAACCTTTCCAATTTTATAAAAAAAATTATAGGCATTGCTAATATCTTCATTATATGTTTGTAGTCAAACACTCAATAATGCTAAAATTGATCTATATTACATCGAAACTAGTACCTTTTGAATAAAAATTTTCCAACATCAAAAACAAAATAACATGGCCGTAAAGACCAACTTAGCCCTTTTTCATTTTGATTGACAAATAATTATTGGGAAATCCATTTTCAAAGGTCCCAAAATAATTGTTGATTTTCTGTCAATTAACCAAATCTTTAAAGCAATTTGCTCTTAAATTGGTTAAAATCAACTTTAATCAACTCACATATTTCCATCAATTGTGCATTTTAATTAACTAATCTTTTTTTTTTTGTATATCGCTGCCTGCGGTTATTTACTACAGTTGCAGTACAATAATAATGAGAACAAAATATACAATTTATGACTCTAAATCAAATGAAATCAATTTTAATCAGTTTTACATAGTTTCAGCATCATTATTGTGCAAGCTCATTGAGGTTTAAAAAGATATAAACCCCTTAGATCTAATTAGTGAACAAGACAGATAGAGTGACATATGTATGTATAAACACAAATATATATAATAAATTTCGTCCTACTCAAAAAAATGTCTTTTTGGCACTCTCAATAAAGGATTCGCCTAACTTGATCTCTTGGGTCTACATTAGGCCTTAACAAAATTATAAGGATCTTCTAGATAAGACGCATACATACTTGCCTGTTGGCGAATGTGGGAGTACCTGTCTCATGAACCCTTTTACCTACTTAGCGGCCTTTTGCATCAAAAGAAAGAGATGGAAATAGTTGGGCTGTTGAAAACACCTCTTTAAGAAAAAACACCTTTTTTGTAAGGCAACGAAGTCTATCTATTTTTAATCCGATTTTGATGAGCAATATCTTATTCGACAGGAAATTTAATTCACTATCTTTCATAGTTCAAGTGTTGTCATACTTTAGTGTGTGTTAGTGGCGTAAAGTGACGTCAAGCAGAGAGACCAAAAAATTCCATACAAAATTGAATTTTTCAAATGGCTCCAAAATGAACCCTGGGGCCAAATTGAAAATTTGTGGTATGCAGTTTATTTTAGTTTTACTAGATCTAAAACTTTTTCTTTGAGTCCAAAGGTGTACGATCAAATTTACAAATTTTGAAAATGTGTCTTTTTTTTTTTGCCGGGTCCGAATTTGGGGGCTTTTTATCAAAACCCATTTAACAAAAAAACCATTGGAGATATGCCCACGAAATTTACAGAACATCATCTCAATAGAATAACCAATTGAACGTTATAAATTAACATATCAAAACTTTTCACCAACATTAAGTAACAATCGAATGAAATCAGAATTTAAGGTAAAAAAAAAATGTACTCAAATAAATTGCCGCCACTGTATGTGATAATTACATTGAAATTTTTTTCGTATTTTTGTCAAGATCATTAATTTTAAGTAATTGTATGCATATTATTTATAAAAATCGTTTTTGAAAAAAAAAATATAAAAAATGAATTAAAATGATTTTTATTTTTTTCGCTCAAAATAATACTCACTAAAACGCCTTCTTAGGGCTACAGACACTACTCAAAATTTATATATAGACAAGAACAAAAGGCATAAGATAAACTGCCTTTTTTTTAGAATTAATATTTTAGCTATACTTTTAAGTTAACTTTTTGGATGCCCTTCAAGAGATTTATATATTTTCTGGTTAATTTACATTTTTATTGTCATAAATAGATTTAAAATTTATAATACTAAATGACTTAATTTTGTTCATTTCTGGATATTTTGATTAAAACTATTTTTCAACTCAATACATATAAACTTCTGATTTGATAGATTCATAAGAGTTCAGTAATATATCTTTCCACGATTTAAATTAAGTGTGAAGTCTGATTTTCGCGTTGCTAACATATTCAATATAAAACAGTTTCTTTCGGCACGTGCTATGGCCGCAGGGGAAGGATCAGAAGAGATAGTCATTTCCTCTTGGAAGCATGTAAGTGACTTTTTCTTGCAATATGGATATATCATCTGTTGAGCTTCGATCGGCTTTTTGGTGGAATTCGAATGAGATTTCTGCGCAGTTATATCCGTATCGCTTTCAATTGTCGCACTTAAATGTAAGACTCTGGATTTGATTTGTAGTGACTTCTTTGACGGTTGAATTGTTTCCTTTTTCGATTGTGGAGACGACTTCTTCGATGATTTAATTGAGTAAGGAACTAGTTCTTTCTTTGATTCTAGAGGCTGCTTCGACGACTCAACTATTTCCTTTTTCGATTGTAGAGACGACTTCTTTGAAGATTTTATTAGATAAGGAACTTGTTCTTTCTTTGAACCTAGGGACTGCTTCGACGACTTAATTAAGTAAGGGATTATTTCCGTCTTTAATTCTAGAGACTGCATTGACGATTTTAATGGACAAGCAATTTGTTTCACCTTCGTTTCTTGAGACATTTTTGCTGGTTTTTGAGTTTCTGCAACCGGCTCTGGTATATTTTTTTTTATACCTTGTATTTTCTCCAGTTTGTTAAAGATTTTGTATAAATCGTAATATATAACAGCTACATCTTGATCAATGACAGTCGTATGATCCATTTGGGATTTTAATTTTCTTAAAATTCTATTGATTTTCCAATTTAGTTTGTCATAGTGCTTCAGCTCATTTAAAACTTTTGGCATAATCAAAGTCATAATGCCATCAACGTCCATGTCATGCGAATCATATTTAGGCATTTGTCTAACAATTTTCTCCACTTTGCGCCTTAGATTTTGTTCTTCGTCAATTGATAGTGAAGTAGATAAAGTCGTGCAACTACTTATCTCATGTTGCGATTCCCTTTGGCTGGATGTGCGATTTTCTTTTGTTTTAGTGGTAAAAAAGAAGGAATTTGTTTCGACATGTTTTTTTTTTTTTTGCTCCGTTCGCTCAGACTTCAAATTTGAAATAAAATAGAATGTGATCAGTTTGCTGTTTAGTAGAAACACGTTGCCTACTTAAATATTTAGTTGGGAAACGCTTGTCTTCTTCAGTTCTTCATCATTGAACTTAACATTCTTGTTCTTGGTTTCGTATTTCACCTGCCCGTCTGCACATTTAAATGGCTGCTTACTTGCCTGTCTGCCAATCGCGCCAGTCAGCAGCAAATGCAAATTTAATGGTCTATGAAAAAGGGAAGGTTCGGGCAAATGCTTTTAACCACATCCGTAGCTATTAGATGAACGGCAAAATGTTTGCTAAATAACAAGAACAACAACAACAACAACAATAGGTAGGAAAGTGTAGTATAACAATGGAAAATGACGCCAGTGGAAATGTGAAAATCAATGCGCATTAGTGCCTGAACGGAAGTGGTGTTATTTCATCTTCGTGGCGAATGCAAACGAAGACCTGAGGTAAGAGCAAGGCAGCTAATAGCATATCAAGTTGAGGCAGTTTGGTTTCGCATCCTCTCCTTTTTTTTTGCTCTTCTTACCATTCTCATCCTTCTCTTTTTGCTCTCCAGCTGTGTAATGCAGGTGAATTTTACATTAGCAACAAGGAAAAAGAAAAGAAAAGGAACTGGCAACTCACCGCAACCAAATGGCAGGACTCATCAATTTCAATAATAAAACCGATATACTAAAATCCAAATCAATTGTAGCGCGGCTGGGTTAAATGAACCAATCGAAATACACTAAAGACACTAAATAAATGAGAAAGGAGATGGGTAAGGACACCCAATGAAAATAGAAAAAATGATAGAATGCAATAGAAAATTGAAAATACTAAAAATGAGTAAATAAAAATTTCTATTCAGTCGATTTTTGGGAAATCCATGAGGTCGATGGTTTTTTTTCCTTCTTGTAGCATTCCCTGCCGTGTCCTGTCATTCGTACATGCAATCTCAATACCCACACTGTAACCTTCCTATTCGGTTTCTCGTTGCGCGCCACGAATTTTATATAATCGGTTCTCCGATCACAGCGACGATAAAGCTATCGATAACCACAAGAAGGCGGTAGGTGAATTGCAGCAGGTCGAGATCCTCTGGTTCCGTAGCTCTTGCGGGGTGGGGGGGTTGTTTGCTGAATCTCTACCTTTAATTATAAAATTTAATTTTATTAGGATCTCTACTGAAACTAACTTTAAATGAAAATAGAATGACTGCAGAAAATACTTACGAAAACCGCAAGGAATTCATGTTAATAAAAAAGGCAAAAGAAATGAAGGTGTATCCTTTTGTTCACAAGCTAGCGGTTACTGAGGTCAAGATGTAGATGGACCTTATCAGTTCTATACCCTCCCAACCATGAATCTTTATTGGCATTTGTAAAGATTCCCAAAAAAAACTGATAGATATCAACTCATGTACCCATGTCACTAGGAAAATTAATTATAAAGCTTAAGCAATCATATTCAAATTCATTATAATTTCAGATAGAAGCATTTCTTGTTGTACACAATAAATTTTAAAGAAATATTTACAGACTAATTTTAAAAAGCGGGTCTGGTATGACTCAACATTTTGAGATTCTGAACTTGCAGACTTGCAAAACAATGGAACTCAAAGTTAATTAAACTATTAAATAAGAGGGACTAAAACTAGCAGTATAAAAGAGAGCTTACTAGTTATACATTATTAATTATTGTAGAAGATTATAGAATAAAAAAAATATAGAAGGAATATTAAAGGAATTCAGTTAATATTTTTTTTTGTTGTAATTATTCATCTTTTTCAAGTTTTTTTTTATCTTTTTTTTTTTTTGTTTTAAATTCTTTAAAGTTATGTTAAATTTTCAAGTCGCACAAATTCACTCATTGCTTTTGATTGCTCTTCAAGTCAAACATTATTTACGGAAATCAATTTTTTTTTTTTAATTTAACTATCTGGTTGATCACAAAACGCTGAAACAGAAATTACATCAACAAGTCAGAGTATCAATTGACTACCATTCTCCATAGTTCGCAAAAACTTGGTTGAAAGTCGCCGAATTGATACTACTTAATACACTAGGCACTTACCCCATAGTTTATTCGCTGAAAGGCCTTCCATCGATGCACTGTGGGAGGGTGTTTATATGATGATTTCTCCTTCGCGCTTTATGACCACCATTAAACTCCGTTCACTCACTTGGCTTTTACATTTACTCTAGTTTACGTTACTCTCGACTTGAATTATTTAATATAACCTTAACGAGATTTTTAATTGATTCAATATTTGACTTATTTACATTCTCTTTCTTTTCTTTTTCTTTTTGTTTAACTTGATTAGAAATTAAAATTTAAAAATAAGATCAGAAATGAAAATATCGGGACTTAAAGATTCCGTTCAAAACGAGGTTAATTTCAAAAAAAAATTTGTAGGAGCTTTCGAGGTGGTCACATAGAATGCGCTAAATAGGGCAACAGCAAGCAGTATCCAGAATTTGGCTAAAAGACAAACTTTGTCTGGGTCAGCAACATCAGAAGGTTAGGTAGGCCACTGCCTTTAAAACCTTGCCATACAAAAATCCGGTTCAACGAAGGTTAGGACACCTTTCGGGAAATGAGACACTTTGTCCGCACCGTAAGCCTTAGCTTAGAAACGTTGTGGCACTGCCTGTGTTTAGTTGGCGGTGTCTTTTCAAAGTCCGAATGCCAATTCCAGAAGACAACGACAACCGAAAATTCGGATGCACGTGCTCCGGCACCAGAAATGGGTATTTGAAAACTCGCCGGTTTTCCAAAAAATAATCTTCCCAAACGAAAGCTATCAGGAATATTGGCCAGAAAAAGTAAGGTTTCCAATCTAGGATATAGAGTAAGATGCAGATGGCGGCGAGGTAAAAATTTTAGTTAACCTACATACCTGCTATGATTTATAACCAAAGATTTGGACTACAGCTTTTTTTTTTTCCACACTTTTCTCCTCAGAATTAAAAATGAAAATGAAGCCTAGCAAAAAATATGAAGCGCGTTGCCACCTCCAGAAAAACGATAGATTATTTATCGCTATCCCCCTATTATGCGTTTATCGATCGAGCGATACCAATATTTTTATTTATTGATTTATCGCTATTGGCAAAGTGGCGCGTAAAGACGTAAAGTTTAAAAATTTGAAAGTTTAAACTAGCGCACGCTACAACACACACACACGCACACTCACCCACACATTGGTAATGCATTCAAGCAAAAATTAAAATATGTATAGGTAGTACCTATTAGGTACATGTGTGTTTGACTGTGTGTGTATTCAGAGATATGTGAATGTGAACGTGTAGATGTATCTCTGTTCGCTTGCTTGTTTGGCAAAATATAATTTCTACATGTACAGTTCATTAAACAGAGCAAACCAACTTGGAAAAGCTCCTAACTTGCCATAGATGTGCAGAATAACCGACAAAGACAGATAGAGGAGAGTGTTTGAAAGAGAGAGAGAGAGAGAGAGAGAGGTGGAGGCAGGGAAAACATGTCCGGAGAGTTGAAAAAAACACGCAGATAAACAAATATGCAAATTGTGGCAGGAAACTAAAGATAAGAAAATAGTTGCTAAGGTGAATATGGTAAACTAAATCAATATATGAGAAGGTATACATATATATATATATTTTAGGCGACAGAAGCCTTCACAATTAGAAAGTCGAGTAGAGACTGACAAATTGTTTCCTTCCTCATGTGTATAAATTTGAATAAAAAGATGATTACCATTAATACAAGAAAAACTAGTAATGGTAAATTAAGCTTAAATATTTGCCTATGATTTGAGAATGTTGCTATTGCTGGCAGGTGTCTTTTGATCTCTGGAGGATATTACCAAATAGTTCAATTAATAATCAGAATGTTCTTAACAATGATAAAAGCTGACAACCTTTCCAATTTTATAAAAAAAATTATAGGCATTGCTAATATCTTCATTATATGTTTGTAGTCAAACACTCAATAATGCTAAAATTGATCTATATTACATCGAAACTAGTACCTTTTGAATAAAAATTTTCCAACATCAAAAACAAAATAACATGGCCGTAAAGACCAACTTAGCCCTTTTTCATTTTGATTGACAAATAATTATTGGGAAATCCATTTTCAAAGGTCCCAAAATAATTGTTGATTTTCTGTCAATTAACCAAATCTTTAAAGCAATTTGCTCTTCAATTGGTTATAATCAACTTTAATCAACTCACATATTTCCATCAATTGTGCATTTTAATTAACTAATCTTTTTTTTTTTTTTGTTTATCGCTGCCTGCGGTTATTTACTACAGTTGCAGTACAATAATAATGAGAACAAAATATACAATTTATGACTCTAAATCAAATGAAATCAATTTTAATCAGTTTTACATAGTTTCAGCATCATTATTGTGCAAGCTCATTGAGGTTTAAAAAGATATAAACCCCTTAGATCTAATTAGTGAACAAGACAGATAGAGTGACATATGTATGTATAAACACAAATATATATAATAAATTTCGTCCTACTCAAAAAAATGTCTTTTTGGCACTCTCAATAAAGGATTCGCCTAACTTGATCTCTTGGGTCTACAGATAAGACGCATACATACTTGCCTGTTGGCGAATGTGGGAGTACCTGTCTCATGAACCCTTTTACCTACTTAGCGGCCTTTTGCATCAAAAGAAAGAGATGGAAATAGTTGGGCTGTTGAAAACACCTCTTTAAGAAAAAACACCTTTTTTGTAAGGCAACGAAGTCTATCTATTTTTAATCCGATTTTGATAAGCAATATCTTATTCGACAGGAAATTTAATTCACTATCTTTCATAGTTCAAGTGTTGTCATACTTTAGTGTGTGTTAGTGGCGTAAAGTGACGTCAAGCAGAGAGACCAAAAAATTCCATACAAAATTGAATTTTTCAAATGGCTCCAAAATGGACCCTGGGGCCAAATTGAAAATTTGTGGTATGCAGTTTATTTTAGTTTTACTAGATCTAAAACTTTTTCTTTGAGTCCAAAGGTGTACGATCAAATTTACAAATTTTGAAAATGTGTCTTTTTTTTTTTGCCGGGTCCGAATTTGGGGGCTTTTTATCAAAACCCATTTAACAAAAAAACCATTGGAGATATGCCCACGAAATTTACAGAACATCATCTCAATAGAATAACCAATTGAACGTTATAAATTAACATATCAAAACTTTTCACCAACATTAAGTAACAATCGAATGAAATCAGAATTTAAGGTCAAAAAAAAATGTACTCAAATAAATTGCCGCCACTGTATGTGATAATTACATTGAAATTTTTTTCGTATTTTTGTCAAGATCATTAATTTTAAGTAATTGTATGCATATTATTTATAAAAATCGTTTTTGAAAAAAAAAATATAAAAAATGAATTAAAATGATTTTTATTTTTTTCGCTCAAAATAATACTCACTAAAACGCCTTCTTAGGGCTACAGACACTACTCAAAATTTATATATAGACAAGAACAAAAGGCATAAGATAAACTGCCTTTTTTTTAGAATTAATATTTTAGCTATACTTTTAAGTTAACTTTTTTGGATGCCCTTCAAGAGATTTATATATTTTCTGGTTAATTTACATTTTTATTGTCATAAATAGATTTAAAATTTATAATACTAAATGACTTCATTTTGTTCATTTCTGGATATTTTGATTAAAACTATTTTTCAACTCAATACATATAAACTTCTGATTTGATAGATTCATAAGAGTTTAGTAATATATCTTTCCACGATTTAAATTAAGTGTGAAGTCTGATTTTCGCGTTGCTAACATATTCAATATAAAACAGTTTCTTTCGGCACGTGCTATGGCCGCAGGGGAAGGATCAGAAGAGATAGTCATTTCCTCTTGGAAGCATGTAAGTGACTTTTTCTTGCAATATGGATATATCATCTGTTGAGCTTCGATCGGCTTTTTGGTGGAATTCGAATGAGATTTCTGCGCAGTTATATCCGTATCGCTTTCAATTGTCGCACTTAAATGTAAGACTCTGGATTTGATTTGTAGTGACTTCTTTGACGGTTGAATTGTTTCCTTTTTCGATTGTGGAGACGACTTCTTCGATGATTTAATTGAGTAAGGAACTAGTTCTTTCTTTGATTCTAGAGGCTGCTTCGACGACTCAACTGTTTCCTTTATCGATTGTAGAGACGACTTCTTTGAAGATTTTATTAGATAAGGAACTTGTTCTTTCTTTGAACCTAGGGACTGCTTCGACGACTTAATTAAGTAAGGGATTGTTTCCTTCTTTAATTCTAGAGACTGCATTGACGATTTTAATGGACAAGCAATTTGTTTCACCTTCGTTTCTTGAGACATTTTTGCTGGTTTTTGAGTTTCTGCAACCGGCTCTGGTATATTTTTTTTTATACCTTGTATTTTCTCCAGTTTGTTAAAGATTTTGTATAAATCGTAATATATAACAGCTACATCTTGATCAATGACAGTCGTATGATCCATTTGGGATTTTAATTTTCTTAAAATTCTATTGATTTTCCAATTTAGTTTGTCATAGTGCTTCAGCTCATTTAAAACTTTTGGCATAATCAAAGTCATAATGCCATCAACGTCCATGTCATGCGAATCATATTTAGGCATTTGTCTAACAATTTTCTCCACTTTGCGCCTTAGATTTTGTTCTTCGTCAATTGATAGTGAAGTAGATAAAGTCGTGCAACTACTTATCTCATGTTGCGATTCCCTTTGGCTGGATGTGCGATTTTCTTTTGTTTTAGTGGTAAAAAAAGAAGGAATTTGTTTCGACATGTTTTTTTTTTTTTGCTCCGTTCGCTCAGACTTCAAATTTGAAATGAAATAGAATGTGATCAGTTTGCTGTTTAGTAGAAACACGTTGCCTACTTAAATATTTAGTTGGGAAACGCTTGTCTTCTTCAGTTCTTCATCATTGAACTTAACATTCTTGTTCTTGGTTTCGTATTTCACCTGCCCGTCTGCACATTTAAATGGCTGCTTACTTGCCTGTCTGCCAATCGCGCCAGTCAGCAGCAAATGCAAATTTAATGGTCTATGAAAAAGGGAAGGTTCGGGCAAATGCTTTTAACCACATCCGTAGCTATTAGATGAACGGCAAAATGTTTGCTAAATAACAAGAACAACAACAACAACAACAATAGGTAGGAAAGTGTAGTATAACAATGGAAAATGACGCCAGTGGAAATGTGAAAATCAATGCGCATTAGTGCCTGAACGGAAGTGGTGTTATTTCATCTTCGTGGCGAATGCAAACGAAGACCTGAGGTAAGAGCAAGGCAGCTAATAGCATATCAAGTTGAGGCAGTTTGGTTTCGCATCCTCTCCTTTTTTTTTGCTCTTCTTACCATTCTCATCCTTCTCTTTTTGCTCTCCAGCTGTGTAATGCAGGTGAATTTTACATTAGCAACAAGGAAAAAGAAAAGAAAAGGAACTGGCAACTCACCGCAACCAAATGGCAGGACTCATCAATTTCAATAATAAAACCGATATACTAAAATCCAAATCAATTGTAGCGCGGCTGGGTTAAATGAACCAATCGAAATACACTAAAGACACTAAATAAATGAGAAAGGAGATGGGTAAGGACACCCAATGAAAATAGAAAAAATGATAGAATGCAATAGAAAATTCAAAATACTAAAAATGAGTAAATAAAAATTTCTATTCAGTTGATTTTTGGGAAATCCATGAGGTCGATGGTTTTTTTTCCTTCTTGTAGCATTCCCTGCCGTGTCCTGTCATTCGTACATGCAATCTCAATACCCACACACACACACGCACACTCACCCACACATTGGTAATGCATTCAAGCAAAAATTAAAATATGTATAGGTAGTACCTATTAGGTACATGTGTGTTTGACTGTGTGTGTATTCAGAGATATGTGAATGTGAACGTGTAGATGTATCTCTGTTCGCTTGCTTGTTTGGCAAAATATAATTTCTACATGTACAGTTCATTAAACAGAGCAAACCAACTTGGAAAAGCTCCTAACTTGCCATAGATGTGCAGAATAACGGACAAAGACAGATAGAGGAGAGTGTTTGAAAGAGAGAGAGAGAGAGAGAGAGGTGGAGGCAGGGAAAACATGTCCGGAGAGTTGAAAAAAACACGCAGATAAACAAATATGCAAATTGTGGCAGGAAACGAAAGATAAGAAAATAGTTGCTAAGGTGAATATGGTAAACTAAATCAATATATGAGTAGGTATACATATATATATATATTTTAGGCGACAGAAGCCTTCACAATTAGAAAGTCGAGTATCATAGAAAAATTGTTTCCTTCCTCATGTGTATAAATTTGAATAAAAAGATGATTACCATTAATACAAGAAAAACTAGTAATGGTAAATTAAGCTTAAATATTTGCCTATGATTTGAGAATGTTGCTATTGCTGGCAGGTGTCTTTTGATCTCTGGAGGATATTACCAAATAGTTCAATTAATAATCAGAATGTTCTTAACAATGATAAAAGCTGACAACCTTTCCAATTTTATAAAAAAAATTATAGGCATTGCTAATATCTTCATTATATGTTTGTAGTCAAACACTCAATAATGCTAAAATTGATCTATATTACATCGAAACTAGTACCTTTTGAATAAAAATTTTCCAACATCAAAAACAAAATAACATGGCCGTAAAGACCAACTTAGCCCTTTTTCATTTTGATTGACAAATAATTATTGGGAAATCCATTTTCAAAGGTCCCAAAATAATTGTTGATTTTCTGTCAATTAACCAAATCTTTAAAGCAATTTGCTCTTAAATTGGTTATAATCAACTTTAATCAACCCACATATTTCCATCAATTGTGCATTTTAATTAACTAATCTTTTTTTTTTTGTATATCGCTGCCTGCGGTTATTTACTACAGTTGCAGTACGATAATAATGAGAACAAAATATACAATTTATGACTCTAAATCAAATGAAATCAATTTTAATCAGTTTTACATAGTTTCAGCATCATTATTGTGCAAGCTCATTGAGGTTTAAAAAGATATAAACCCCTTAGATCTAATTAGTGAACAAGACAGATAGAGTGACATATGTATGTATAAACACAAATATATATAATAAATTTCGTCCTACTCAAAAAAATGTCTTTTTGGCACTCTCAATAAAGGATTCGCCTAACTTGATCTCTTGGGTCTACATTAGGCCTTAACAAAATTATAAGGATCTTCTAGATAAGATATACCGCATTAAGGATTACCGATTTGACATAAGATTGGTGATGCGGCTCCAAGTAACCTTCTCTGCTCTACTTTGGTAATGCAAACAAAAACTTAAAATGCATTTACCCTTGCATATGCAAGAGTATTAAAATCAATCTCTGCCACAATCTCGACAAGTATAAGCGATATATATTTTTATACAAGTACGTGTATGTTGTATATTTCGTTTTGAGTGAGGCCAGAGGCGTCAAATCACTTAACCGCCAGGCACAAATACAAAAATCCAGGGGCCAAAGCAATTTCCAACAATGACAGAGCCATAAAAATGTCTGACTCTGACTCTGACATTGACTCCAACTCTCTGGCTTTGACTTTTGTTTGCCTTCAATTTGTTTTCGGGTTTCCTTTATATATATAAATATTTTTTTTTTATTTCTCTTTTCATTGTGGGCGTTGCCAAATCAAGCACTTCTTATTTATATGGATTTTACTTCTTTGGTTTCTTCCTTTATTCTCACTGCCTGCAATTTGACATTGAGGCACATTAACTTTGACATTCGCGTGATTATGACTCTTGAGAGTGCTTTGGCAATGTCTTTAGCACTTTCATCATGGAGTTTGAGTGCGAGTTTTGCTGTTGCCAAGTAACAATGAAAGGAATCCATCTAGCTTAGCTTTTGCCAACTCATTGCAGTCTTATCTGTTGCAGCCATTGATAAGAAACCCAGTGCTAAGTGCATGACTCTCTCTATCACTGTGTCTATACTTATAGATTTTTCTTTCTCTTTGTATATAAATATTGTGCTATAAATGGATATATGCCAGGGACGAGCAACTTGAAGTGGCATATTGTAATGATTATGGCTATTTATGGTGCAATTTCAGGCCAATCATGAATCAATATACTTATACAGCTAAATTTAGTATAGTAAATAGCGGACGTTGACGATACTATGCGCAGTACGTTCATTCTGACCCCTACGACACCAGGACAAAGCCTGTTACGCGCGAGCTCAAGCAGATAACTGCCCACCTCCCACCCGACCGACCGAGGGGTGCAGCCTTATAACGCACGGCACGAATCGCGTGGACAAAATACACAATATAAAACACAGACAAACACATAATACTATAGCTATCTATTAATTAAATGGGATAGGATAGATGTTTTAAGCATATTAATAGAAAACTCTGAGCCGATTACAGGGGATAGAAGATTGTAATCAGAGCAGAGGACCCTAAAAGGTTCATGCATAGCATAGTTAGAAGAACAACGACTAAGGGATAAAGGTATCAAAGGATGTCTACTCCGTCTACATGGTACCGACAGATTCACCTGAGCTAATAACTCAGGCGAGTCGATATCACCATTTAGGAGCTTGTGCATAAAAATGACACCAAGCATAATTCTACGGTAAGTTAGGGACGGAAGGTTAATCAAGAGAAGTCTACTAGAATACGAAGGCAAATTGACATTGCGATCCCAGCTTAAGCCACGAAGAGCAAATAGCAAGAACTGCTTTTGAACGGATTCTAGTCTAATCTGGTGCGACTCATATTGAGGTGACCAAACGCAAGATCCATACTCTAAAATAGGACGGACAAGCGAAGTAAAAAGAACTTTGGTTGTATAGGGGTCATCAAATTCTTTTGACCATCTTTTAATGAAACCCAGGACACTCATGGCCTTTGCGACTTTGTAGCCGACTAAATGAATCTGTATCTTTATAAGTAAGACAAAGCTTGACATCGTCAGCATACATAACCACACGCAAATGAACAATGACTGATGGAAGATCGTTAATAAATAGTGTGAAGAGCAGAGGGCCAAGATGACTACCTTGAGGTACACCAGAAGTCACAGAAATGGAAACGGAGAAAGAAGACTTAAAAAGTACCTTCTGTTTTCTATTTGTTAAATATTCTCGAACCCAAGAAAGGAAAAGGGGTGGAAACCCAATGTCGCTCAGCTTAGAAAGTAATAGGGTATGATTAACGGAATCAAAGGCTTTGCTGAAGTCAGTGTATATGACATCAGTTTGTTTACCATTTTTGAACCCCTTGATAATTATTTATGTAAATTCTAAAAGGTTAGTGGTTGTAGATCTACGTTTCACAAACCCATGTTGGGATGGCGAAATAATAGAGCTGCAAAAATGTTGCAATTGAGAAGTTATTATTTTCTCAAAAGCTTTCGGAATAGCGGACAATTTTGAGATACCTCTATAGTTAGAGGCTTCGGACTTTTTGCCATTTTTATGCAGAGGAATAATATATGACTCCTTCCAAATAGATGGAAAAGAGGAAGATTCTACAGACAATAGAAACAATTTTAAAATGGGTTTACATAATGCGTTTGCACAGAACCTGAGTACACATCCAGGAATACCGTCTGGCCCCGGAGAATAAACAGGTTTAACTAATTTAAGTTCGCTAAGAATAGAACTTTCATCAATCACTGGATTGAAAATGCAATTAGCCTTTTTTAAATGATAAGGATACGGACTTGCTCGATATTCCGTTGAGGAATAAGTTGTTTTGAAAAAACTCGCAAACATATCGGCAATTGCCTGATCAGTGCTCGCTTTTTTATTTTGAAAAGACAGAATTAACAAAATTATAAAATTGTTTAGGGTCAGAAGAAAACTGAAGCTTACACCGCTGAAGATAATTCTTATAGCATTGTGTATTAAGCATCATGAATTTTGAACGAGCGACTGTATACAGAGCATAATCTGATAAACGACGTGTTTTTTGAAACTTCTTATAATATCGTGTCTTCACATTTTTCAAATTGGATAGCTCGCGAGACAACCAGGGAGGTTTGTTAAGCCGCTCCAGCCTACCAAGAGGCACACAAATACCAAAGAGTGAATTCAGAGTATCATAGAAAAAACGAACAGCCGAGTTCATATCACTACAATTGAACAGATAAAACCAATCGGTAGTAGCAATGTTTTCATTAAGGCTGGAAAAGTCAGTCTTACGAAAGCACCTAGTAACTCATTTGAACCAAGTAATGGTGAAAGCAAGGGCAAATCAATTTTTAAATTTAATGTAGGATGAAATTTGTCTTCTGGAAGAAAAAATGGTTCGATCCTAGAAACCTCACAATAAGAAGAATCCAATACAAAAATAAGATCTAACGATTTTCCATTAGAATTTAAGACAGGATTGACTTGGGATAAAGATAAACCTAGAAGGCCATCAATAAAGTCATGTGACAAAGAGGGCAACAACGTGGTAGATTCATCTGTTAGTGACCATGCTAAAGCGGGTAAATTAAAATCACCTACAACTATGAGCATGTCTTGACTCGAAACTAAAGAGGAGACAAACTGAATTGCCTCTAAATGAATTAAATATACCACCATGTCTGACAATGGTGGAATATAGGAACAAGTAATGAAAGCATTAAAAGATTTAAAATTTACTTTGACGCCGACAAACTCAATCTCCTGGGTACTAGAAAATTGAATCATTTCAGCTGATAAAGCAGCATCAACAGCTATCAGAACGCCACCACCTATGCGAGAAATCCTGAAAATAGAAAAGTTTGTGGAAAAAACCGATGCATCAGCAATATCAGGTTTTAGCCACGTCTCTGTGAAAGCTAGAATGTTATGCTCAAAAGAAAGACTATCTACATAGAGATTAGGAAGTTTAGATTTCAGTCCTCTAACGTTCTGGTAACCCAGGTTAAGGGACGAAGCTAGTTTTTTGACACACCAGCAGATGCTGATGTGGCAGGAATAAATGTAAGTTGATGCAAGTTTAGGTAATGTTAAATTTAATGTTTTTTTTTTTTTAACGTGTAATATATATTTGTTGAATCTACTCTTAAATTAGAGCCTAACAACAAGTTTAAGATATTTTTCTTAGTCTAGTACTTAAGATAAATCCTGGGGATATTGCAGGCGGCCCTAATCAATTGTTATTGGGTTGGTCTGTCATTTCTTTTAAGACGAGTTCTATTATTAGTTCACGGGCGCCCCGTGGTATATACGAAACGACAACATTCAAAATGATCTAAATATACCTAGCGTAAAATCTGAAATAGGTAGTCAGTAACTAAAGTATTCTGCAAACCTGCATGCACATCCAAATGCTTTCGCCAATTCCCCTACGCGAACTAAAAATAGAACTCGTCTTAAAAGAAA
Source organism: Drosophila willistoni (assembly GCF_018902025.1). Taxonomy (NCBI): domain Eukaryota; kingdom Metazoa; phylum Arthropoda; class Insecta; order Diptera; family Drosophilidae; genus Drosophila; species Drosophila willistoni. The sequence continues at coordinate 68,157 of NW_025814176.1, read as the reverse complement.
TGACAGACCAACCCAATAATAAGTGAGTAGGATCGCCCGCAGTATCCCCAGGATTTAGCTTAAGTACTAGACTAAGAAAAATATCTTAAACTTGTTGTTAGGCTCTAATTTAAGAGTAGATTCAACAAATATATATTACACGTTAAAAAAAAAAAAACATTAAATTTAACATTACCTAAACTTGCATCAACTTACATTTATTCCTGCCACATCAGCATCTGCTGGTGTGTCAAAAAACTAGCTTCGTCCCTTAACCTGGGTTACCAGAACGTTAGAGGACTGAAATCTAAACTTCCTAATCTCTATGTAGATAGTCTTTCTTTTGAGCATAACATTCTAGCTTTCACAGAGACGTGGCTAAAACCTGATATTGCTGATGCATCGGTTTTTTCCACAAACTTTTCTATTTTCAGGATTTCTCGCATAGGTGGTGGCGTTCTGATAGCTGTTGATGCTGCTTTATCAGCTGAAATGATTCAATTTTCTAGTACCCAGGAGATTGAGTTTGTCGGTGTCAAAGTAAATTTTAAATCTTTTAATGCTTTCATTACTTGTTCCTATATTCCACCATTGTCAGACATGGTGGTATATTTAGTTCATTTAGAGGCAATTCAGTTTGTCTCCTCTTTAGTTTCGAGTCAAGACATGCTCATAGTTGTAGGTGATTTTAATTTACCCGCTTTAGCATGGTCACTAACAGATGAATCTACCACGTTGTTGCCCTCTTTGTCACATGACTTTATTGATAACCTTCTAGGTTTATCTTTATCCCAAGTCAATCCTGTCTTAAATTCTAAAGGAAAATCGTTAGATCTTATTTTTGTATTGGATTCTTCTTATTGTGAGGTTTCTAGGATCGAACCATTTTTTCTTCCAGAAGACAAATTTCATCCTACATTAAATTTAAAAATTGATTTGCCCTTGCTTTCACCATTACTTGGTTCAAATGAGTTACTAGGTGCTTTCGTAAGACTGACTTTGCCAGCCTTAATGAAAACATTGCTACTACCGATTGGTTTTATCTGTACAATTGTAGTGATATGAACTCGGCTGTTCGTTTTTTCTATGATACTCTGAATTCACTCTTTGATATTTGTGTGCCTCTTGGTAGGCTGGAGCGGCTTAACAAACCTCCCTGGTTGTCTCGCGAGCTATCCAATTTGAAAAATGTGAAGACACGATATTATAAGAAGTTTCAAAAAACACGTCGTTTATCAGATTATGCTCTGTATACAGTCGCTCGTTCAAAATTCATGATGCTTAATACACAATGCTATAAGAATTATCTTCAGCGGTGTAAGCTTCAGTTTTCTTCTGACCCTAAACAATTTTATAATTTTGTTAATTCTGTCTTTTCAAAATAAAAAAGCGAGCACTGATCAGGCAATTGCCGATATGTTTGCGAGTTTTTTCAAAACAACTTATTCCTCAACGGAATATCGAGCAAGTCCGTATCCTTATCATTTAAAAAAGGCTAATTGCATTTTCAATCCAGTGATTGATGAAAGTTCTATTCTTAGCGAACTTAAATTAGTTAAACCTGTTTATTCTCCGGGGCCAGACGGTATTCCTGGATGTGTACTCAGGTTCTGTGCAAACGCATTATGTAAACCCATTTTAAAATTGTTTCTATTGTCTGTAGAATCTGCCTCTTTTCCATCTATTTGGAAGGAGTCATATATTATTCCTCTGCATAAAAATGGCAAAAAGTCCGAAGCCTCTAACTATAGAGGTATCTCAAAATTGTCCGCTATTCCGAAAGCTTTTGAGAAAATAATAACTTCTCAATTGCAACATTTTTGCAGCTCTATTATTTCGCCATCCCAACATGGGTTTGTGAAACGTAGATCTACAACCACTAACCTTTTAGAATTTACATAAATAATTATCAAGGGGTTCAAAAATGGTAAACAAACTGATGTCATATACACTGACTTCAGCAAAGCCTTTGATTCCGTTAATCATACCCTATTACTTTCTAAGCTGAGCGTAATTGGGTTTCCACCCCTTTTCCTTTCTTGGGTTCGAGAATATTTAACAAATAGAAAACAGAAGGTACTTTTTAAGTCTTCTTTCTCCGTTTCCATTTCTGTGACTTCTGGTGTACCTCAAGGTAGTCATCTTGGCCCTCTGCTCTTCACACTATTTATTAACGATCTTCCATCAGTCATTGTTCATTTGCGTGTGCTTATGTATGCTGACGATGTCAAGCTTTGTCTTACTTATAAAGATACAGATTCATTTAGTCGGCTACAAAGTCGCAAAGGCCATGAGTGTCCTGGGTTTCATTAAAAGATGGTCAAAAGAATTTGATGACCCCTATACAACTAAAGTTCTTTTTACTTCGCTTGTCCGTCCTATTTTAGAGTATGGATCTTGCATTTGGTCACCTCAATATGAGTCGCACCAGATTAGACTAGAATCCGTTCAAAAGCAGTTCTTGCTATTTGCTCTTCGTGGCTTAAGCTGGGATCGCAATGTCAATTTGCCTTCGTATTCTAGTAGACTTCTCTTGATTAACCTTCCGTCCCTAACTTACCGTAGAATTATGCTTGGTGTCATTTTTATGCACAAGCTCCTAATTGGTGATATCGACTCGCCTGAGTTATTAGCTCAGGTGAATCTGTCGGTACCATGTAGACGGAGTAGACATCCTTTGATACCTTTATCCCTTAGTCGTTGTTCTTCTAACTATGCTATGCATGAACCTTTTAGGGTCCTCTGCTCTGATTACAATCTTATATCCCCTGTAATCGGCTCAGAGTTTTCTATTAATATGCTTAAAAATAAATGTAAGTTGATGCAAGTTTAGGTAATGTTAAATTTAATGTTTTTTTTTTTTTTAACGTTTAATATATATTTGTTGAATCTACTCTTAAATTAGAGCCTAACAACAAGTTTGAGATATTTTTCTTAGTCTAGTACTTAAGATAAATCCTGGGGATATTGCATGCGGCCCTAATCACTTGTTATTGGGTTGGTCTGTCATTTCTTTTAAGACGAGTTCTATTATTAGTTCGCTTAAGGGAATTGGCAAGAACATTTGGGTGTGCATCCAGTTTCGCAGAATACTTTAGTTGTTGAGTACCTATTTCAGATTTTACGCTAGGTATATTTAGATCATTTTGAATGTTGTCGTTTCGTATATACCACGGGGCGCCCGTGATTGATCTTAAAATCTTCGACTGCGCTCTTTGTATAATATCGACATTGCTGGTACTTGCATTTCCCCATAGTACGGCTCCGTAAGTCCAGATGAGTTTCAATACGGAGTTGTATAGGAGGACTTTATACTCCAGACGTAGAGGGGACCGAGCATTGATGATCCAATGTAGGCTACTCGCTTTCAGTTTAAGCTGTGACTTTTTTGCTTCGATGTGCTTGCGCCAAGTTAGTCTTCTGTCTAGGTGGATGCCAAGGTAAGTGACATCCACGGCTTGAGGAACTGGTACGTTGTTTAGCTTTAGAGCTGGACAGTTTCTTCTGTTAAGCGTAAATGTTTGCATTTCTGCTCGTCGACCCGGATACGCCAGGTTGCTAGCCATTCCTCTACCACCTTGAGGTGTTCCTCTAATTTTGCAGAGGCTTGTATTGGGCATTTGGATCTGCTGAGTATTGCCGTGTCATCGGCAAAAGTGGACGTTGTAAGCCCTAAACTCGTTGGTAAGTCTGCAGTGTACAGCAGGTAGAGCAATGGGCCGAGTACACTGCCTTGCGGTACACCAGCTTTGATTTCAAAATCAGCCGAGACGGAGCCATTACATCTTACACCGAATTTCCTATTGTAAAGGTAAGATTCCATGATGGTGGCAGTTTTTGCCGGATTTTGAACATCAGACCCTCCAGCCAAACTCTATCGAAAGCCTGGGCAACGTCGAGAATGACAGCCGCACAGTATTCTTTTAGTTCGAATGCTGTTTGTATTTCGGATGTTATGTGATTGACTTGTTCAATTGTACCATGTTTTTCGCGGAAGCCGAACTGGTGTGAAGGGATTGTGTTCTCTGATGCCAGAAATGAGTTTATGCGGATCTGCAGGACCTTTCAAAAAGCTTCAAAAGACATGGCAGCAAACTAATTGGCCTGAAGGATGATGGCTGGTTTTTGTCCTTTCCCACTTTAGGAATCATGATGATAGTGGATCTTTTCCATGTTCTTGGGAAGTAGCCAATTTTTATTATAGCGTTGAACAGTTTTCAGATATATTGTATGGCGAAGACAGGGAGTTCTAGGATCATTTTCGGTGTGATTAGGTCATGGCCAGGGGCTTTTTTCGGCTTTATGTGGTTTTTAATAACTGCAGTGATCTCGTCCGATTGGAGTTCCGAGTACTCACTATCCGTTAATGTGCTCAACGGGGGAAAGACCAAATGAGTTTGATGTTGGATTTGGCTGGAAAACCATTTTAAGATGTGTGGCAAATACGGATGCCCTCTCTTCGTCACTGCGGGCCCATCCACCGGTTGGACTCCTTATCGGTGAAATTGTCTCTGTAGGAGCGCTTAAAGTTGGGTGGGCTTTCCACAGAGGATGTTTAGTGCTGGTTGGACTGAACTTTTCTATGTATTTCCTTTGAGCCCAGCTTTTCTCTTGTCTTAACGCCTTGGAGAGGTTGTGATTAGCTTGCCTTAGGCGAAGTTTTGCTGCTGGTGATCGAGTAATCTGCCATTCTCTTCTTAGACGTCGTTTTTCCGTTACTAATTGTTCTATCCGCCGGTTCGTAGGCCTGTCAACAGGTTTGGTGTAAGAAGAGGCATGTGGAGTAGATACTCTTGCTGCAGCTCCTATCATCGACTCAAGTGCAGAGACGCACATATCAATGTCCTCTGCAGCATCCAGTTTCGGCGAACAGTCAATGTGGGCACTCATGTACATTTTAAATTTAAGCCAATTTGTTTTGTTGTTTGTAAGCCTATATGGGCGATCAAGTACTTGAGGTCTTGTTAATAATGTGAATAGCACTGGAGAGTGATCGGAAGTTAAATCTAGTAGTGTTTCCGCAGTGATCCGATTACGTGGAATCCTCTTGGTTACTGCGAAATCAATCAAGTCAGGCACATTCTGTGGATCTGTGGGCCAATAAATAGGCCCACCCGGTGAGACGGAATCCATCTTATTGAGAGGGTTGACTATTGTGTTGTACAACTGCTTTCCTTTAGGATTTACCAGGCGAGATCCCCAGTGCGTATGTTTGGCGTTATAGTCCCCAGCTGCAATGAAGCGATCTCCGAGTGTGTTAAAGAAATCGGTAAATTCCTTTTCAGAGATTGAGAAGCGTGGTGGGCAGTACAGGGCAACCAATGCAGTGTTGCCGCAGCTGGTTTGGACGGTTATAGCAGTTGCTTGTACGTGCTGTGTTTCAAATCTGTTGAGGAACGAGTGTTTTATACGGTTTTTGATTAGGATACCGAGATTGAGAAGTGTGGTGGGCACTACAGGGCAACCAATGTAGTGTTGCCGCAGATGGTTTGGACGGTTATAGCAGTTGCTTGTAGGTGCTGTGTGTTCATTGGACCGTACTGCAGAATAAAATCTTCAAATATAGCTTTCGCTACTGTTTTTGCACTTTTGTCTTTTATTGGTATTATTACAAAGTATTTAGTTAGATCGAAGATTAAGGTTACTGCGTATTCATTTCCGTGTTCCGATTTTGGGAGTGGACCGATCGTATCCACAATTACCCTGTCGAAAGCCAGTTGCGGCGTTTCAGTTATGATTAATGGAGTTTTTGTGTGCTTTGTTATTTTTGCTTGTTGACACTTATTACATTTTTTTATATATTGAGATATATCTCGTGTCATATTCCTCCAATAGTAATGCCTTTTTATTTTGGCCATAGTTCTTAATATTCCAGTATGACCTCCTTGTATGGGGTCATCGTGGAACGTAAACAGTATTGCTTCTTTTTCTTTATCGTTATTTGATAATAGGGTCACCGGCTTGAGTAGCGCTACTCTTAATAATTGTAAAATCTTATTGCTCGTATTTTTAAAAGATTCTATTGAGATAGTTTCAAAGATCTTTTCGCTCGGTGCCACTTTGACTTGACTTGAGTATACAGGCTTCTTTTTCGAGCCTTTGAAAAAATTGACCTAAGTCGAGAATTCCATTGGTATACATATCGCAAATGTCAATTCTTGCTATAACTTTCTTGCCATGTTTGAATGTGGTTAAAGAATCAGTTATTCGCAAGGTCACTAATTTTTATACTTCGTCGTTTACAATGACGTCATACACATTGGGCTTAGAAGCATTAAGAGATTACTTTTGCAACTCTTTTATATTGTTTTCTTTTTCTTTTCCTGCGCAGGAATTTGACTGTTTACTTTGATTTCTGGTAGTGACTCTCAGTGACTGGTTGGTATATTTTGTAAGCCCTGTATAGTTATTCTCGATAGCGCGTCGGCTACGAAATTATCTTTTCCCTTTAGATATTCTACCGTAAAATTATATTCCTCTAATTCAAGTCGCATTCTAGTTAGCTTAGAACTTGGGTTTGCCATTGAAAAGAAATAAGTTAATGCCCTGTGATCTGTTTTGACAGTAAAATGTCTACAATAAATGTATGGTCTGAAGTGCGTGATTGCCCAGTGAATTGCAGCTAACTCTTGTTCAGTTGTACTCTTATTACTCTCACCTTTGGTGAAAGATCTAGACGCGTATGCTGCTGGAAGTTGTAGTCCATTTTTGTTTTGCGTGAGGACTGCTCCACATGCATATTTACTTGCGTCTGTGATTATGCAAAACTCTTTGCTAAAATCTGGATACTGTAACAGAGTTGGGTTCATTAATGCTGATTTTAAATGCTCTAACGCATTTTGACAATCACTTGTCCATTCGAATTTAACATTTTTCTTACATAATCTTGTTATGGGACGAGAATATTCAGCGAAGTTTTGTATAAATCTTCGATAATAATTGCAAAACGCAATGAATCTTCTAGCGCTGTCCGCATCATGTGGGACTGGATAATTTTGAATGACATCATACTTTGTGTCACCAGGCAAGATTCCTTTATCTGTGCATTTATGTCCCAAAAAGGTGACTTCATGCATAAAGAATGAACATTTTTCAGGATGTAACTTTAGGATGTTTTGCCTACACTTCTCAAAAACATCTGTTAGATTATTGAGCATATGTTTTTCGAAACAACCTATGACTATTAAGTCATCCATGTAAAGGAATGCTTGCGAAGGTTCAAGGCCAGTGAATGCTATAGTCATCATTCTCTGGAACTAAGTTGGCGCTATTTTTAAACCGAATGGTAATAGCATGAAGCGATATGAGCCATTACATGTGGAAAAGGATGTTATGTCTCGTGACTCTTCTTCGAGTTCAATTTGATGAAAACCTGACATTAGGTCGAGGCATGAAAAATACTTTGCTCTACCTAGTTGATCTAAAATGTCATCAATTCTAGTTAACGGAAATTTATCGGACAACAATTTTTTATTAATTTGACGATAGTCAATTACTAATCGCCATTTTTTATTTTCGGAATTTGGCAATGATTTTTTTGGTATTCTATAATTTTATAATTATAATTTTTGATATATATTGGTTCATCGTCCACCAGTCTTAATTTTTGTTTATAAAAGTTATTTGTTGTTATTGATTCGGTTTTTAGTCCGAATACATCGTTTTCACGCTGTTCTTTATTTGCTTCTATTATTTCGTAGCCGGAAAGTGGTTGATATTTCAAACTTGATATGTTTACTATTTGATCTATATTTGTAGTGTTTAGCAATCGTATGACTGCGTTTTGGGGGTTAGTTATGGTATTTGCTAAATAAATACCATGCTGAATTTCCTGATTTGGGATCAGTACACTGTCTTCTTGTGAACTTATTTCGATTTTTCGGACAACTTGGGATCTTGCTGGCAAAACTATTGAATTGTTACCATATATTGGATATTTTAGGTTGTTTGGTCTAATTATTAACCAGTCTTCGGACGGATTGAAATCTAATTGACAGCTGTATTTCCTTATGAAATCGATTCCTAGTATTCCATCACATGGAATAGCGAATTGGGTATTAACGATGTGAAAGTCGTGTGGGATTATATATTTTGAAGATTGGATTTTAACAGAAGTAAACCCTATGGATTTAGTTACTTCTTGACGGATTCCCTGTATATTTATGATTTTATTGGTTTGAATATTTTGGAAATTATCGGAATTTCCTTTTACAATAGATATTTCCGCTCCTGTGTCTATTAAGAATACTCACTTTTTTCCCGTTGCCACATTCGTGAAGGTAACAAACGTATTTTGATTTAAACTGATGGCGTGAATCTTATTACTCTTTACTGCTGAGTATCGAAAGGTGCTTGGGAGTTTCCCGAAGCATTCTGTGGTACCATAACATTATTATTGGTATAACTGTTTTGTCGGTTATTTCCTCGGTTACCTATATTATTCTTGTTGTAACCTCTGTTTTTTCCTCTGTTATTATTATTTTTGTTTTGCTGGGAATTTTGGCCATTATTGTTATTATTATAGTTATTATAATAACCACGACCATTGCCTCTACCGCGATAATTATATTTGTTATTATAATTATCACGGTTTCTTTGGGCATAATAGATGGCATTATTTTGGAAGCTATCTATGGATCCCGACTCTACTGAAAGAGTGGTAAATCTAGTGATTGCTTCTTTAGCTGATTGAAAGTGTCCTGATTCCATTAATAATTGGACTCTTGGACTTTTGGTATGACCTACCATGGCATTTACTGCCACTTTGGTAGTATATTTTATTGCTTCCTCACTTGGAAGACCATCGGCCATATATGCGCCTTTAAGGGCGTCGGTCAACTCAGTAATTTCGTTTGTGTATGAAACACAGTTTTGGGGTTTCTCTGCAGATTTTTAATTTATGCTGTTCAAAGATCTACTGAGTCACGCTTGAAGATTGTTGATAGTCTTTGTATTACTTCATCAATCGTTTTTTCTGAGCTTAGGCTATTAGCCGCTTGATCTTTTAATTTTGATTTTATGAGTTGGATGGCTACCGCTTCGTGCGGTTCTTTTATGGTGTCAAGAACGCGAAGCGCTCCAATGAAACCTGGTAGACTTTTAATATCACCATCGAAGTATGGTATCAGCTTGGTGACTGTATTTATAAATTCTACCCTCATTTGTGTCATTGTGCTTTCTTTTGGAATGGATGGTTTGTTATGACTTATTATTGATTGACCAGAGCTCACTGATAGTTACTTTTGACCTATTTCTTCATCAGCCATTGGTTTCGTTACTTCTTCTAGTGAAATTGAACTTTCCAAATCAGTTGTTTGTTTATATTCAATATTGTATCTTTTCAATACGGATTTTGCCTTTTGTTTGCAGTCATCATAGAATGCATTTGCGGCTGTTTTCCGTCCCGCACTTAGTTTACTATAGTGTTCTCTTAACACTGCTCTGATATTTTTTAGACTCTCTATTATTATTTTCGAGTGTTTTTCTATCGTACTTTGGGATGTTTCCCTATTCTGCGAGAGGCATTTACAAGATTTATTTAATTCTTGTGCAGGTATTCTAGCTTCTCCTATTATATCATCCCAAGTAATCATATTTTGTTTAATAAAAAAAAATTTACACTCTCTTTTTATACCCTTGCAGAGGGTATTATAAAATTGGTCAGATGTTTGTAACGCACAGAAGGAGACGTTTCCGACCGATAAAGTATATATATTCTTAATCAGCATGAGAAGCTGAGTCGATATAGCCATGTCCGTCTGTCCGTCCGTCTGTGCGTATGCGTTTTACTCAGCCGTCTTAAGAGCTATCGTTCTGAAATTCGAGGTTTTTTATTACCCGGGAAAAATAAAGTATGAAATTCATAAGGATCGGACCACTATATCATATAGCTCTAGAAGAACTAGAAGAAACATTTTCATAAAAATCGGAGTATGCTATGAAATTTACATATGTGATAATATTGGATATAAAACCCCAGATCCCAAAATATGAATGTGATCGGATAAATATAGCACACACAGACGCAACGCTACATGAACTGTATGTGTATGAGTGCGTTGCTTTGCTTTGGGAATAAGGGAAGAAGAAGAACAACTTGTAAAATAGAGAGTAAAATTGTTTTATTTGTATATTGATGAATTGAGTTGCAGAAAACAAATTTTGAACATGTAAAATTATTATTACCAAGGACTGCAAGAGTATATAAACTTCGGCATAGCCGATGTTAGTTTCTTTGATATTTTTTTTTCAATTCCCTGAGAGATCGATTGTCTCTATGGGTTCTTCAAATAGTTTATGTACCCAGGTGGGTAAAATTCTATTTTTTCGGTTTAGGCGATTATATGCTTCTACTATGGATCTTTCTATCAAGTGGGCTGTCCCTGATTTGAATTTTCTGTTATTCACAATCCAGTATTTAATTTTCTTATATTTTGGATTGGTTTCGCCTCTGTTAAAGAGGAAGTCTAAGAATGGAATATATATGTTCAAATATTTAAGTTCTACTCGATCCATTTGTATATTATATTTAGGCCGTCTGCTCTACTCTTATATTTTTCTTGATTTTGGCTTTATTTCCGCAACAACTTATTATTGTTGAGCTTCATCCATCAGGTAGAAGCGAAATGTGCCTGTTGAGTTGAAAAAGCAGCATATATTTGGTACAGTGACAATAAAACTCATCTGTACCATTGCACTTCCTTTAACTGGGAATTCTTCTCCCGTTAACATTATTATTGGTATAACTGTTTTGTCGGTTATTTCCTCGGTTACCTATATTATTCTTGTTGTAACCTCTGTTTTTTCCTCTGTTATTATTATTTTTGTTTTGCTGGGAATTTTGGCCATTATTGTTATTATTATAGTTATTATAATAACCACGACCATTGCCTCTACCGCGATAATTATATTTGTTATTATAATTATCACGGTTTCTTTGGGCATAATAGATGGCATTATTTTGGAAGCTATCTATGGATCCCGACTCTACTGAAAGAGTGGTAAATGTAGTGATTGCTTCTTTAGCTGATTGAAAGTGTCCTGATTCCATTAATAATTGGACTCTTGGACTTTTGGTATGACCTACCATGGCATTTACTGCCACTTTGGTAGTATATTTTATTGCTTCCTCACTTGGAAGACCATCGGCCATATATGCGCCTTTAAGGGCGTCGGTCAACTCAGTAATTTCGTTTGTGTATGAAACACAGTTTTGGGGTTTCTCTGCAGATTTTTAATTTATGCTGTTCAAAGATCTACTGAGTCACGCTTGAAGATTGTTGATAGTCTTTGTATTACTTCATCAATCGTTTTTTCTGAGCTTAGGCTATTAGCCGCTTGATCTTTTAATTTTGATTTTATGAGTTGGATGGCTACCGCTTCGTGCGGTTCTTTTATGGTGTCAAGAACGCGAAGCGCTCCAATGAAACCTGGTAGACTTTTAATATCACCATCGAAGTATGGTATCAGCTTGGTGACTGTATTTATAAATTCAACCCTCATTTGTGTCATTGTGCTTTCTTTTGGAATGGATGGTTTGTTATGACTTATTATTGATTGACCAGAGCTCACTGATAGTTACTTTTGACCTATTTCTTCATCAGCCATTGGTTTCGTTACTTCTTCTAGTGAAATTGAACTTTCCAAATCAGTTGTTTGTTTATATTCAATATTGTATCTTTTCAATACGGATTTTGCCTTTTGTTTGCAGTCATCATAGAATGCATTTGCGGCTGTTTTCCGTCCCGCACTTAGTTTTCTATAGTGTTCTCTTAACACTGCTCTGATATTTTTTAGACTCTCTATTATTATTTTCGAGTGTTTTTCTATCGTACTTTGGGATGTTTCCCTATTCTGCGAGAGGCATTTACAAGATTTATTTAATTCTTGTGCAGGTATTCTAGCTTCTCCTATTATATCATCCCAAGTAATCATATTTTGTTTAATAAAAAAAAAATTTACACTCTCTTTTTATACCCCTGCAGAGGGTATTATAAAATTGGTCAGATGTTTGTAACGCACAGAAGGAGACGTTTCCGACCGATAAAGTATATATATTCTTAATCAGCATGAGAAGCTGAGTCGATATAGCCATGTCCGTCTGTCCGTCCGTCTGTGCGTATGCGTTTTACTCAGCCGTCTTAAGAGCTATCGTTCTGAAATTCGAGGTTTTTTATTACCCGGGAAAAATAAAGTATGAAATTCATAAGGATCGGACCACTATATCATATAGCTCTAGAAGAACTAGAAGAAACATTTTCATAAAAATCGGAGTATGCTATGAAATTTACATATGTGATAATATTGGATATAAAACCCCAGATCCCAAAATATGAATGTGATCGGATAAATATAGCACACACAGACGCAACGCTACATGAACTGTATGTGTATGAGTGCGTTGCTTTGCTTTGGGAATAAGGGAAGAAGAAGAACAACTTGTAAAATAGAGAGTAAAATTGTTTTATTTGTATATGGATGAATTGAGTTGCAGAAAACAAATTTTGAACATGTAAAATTATTATTACCAAGGACTGCAAGGGTATATAAACTTCGGCATAGCCGATGTTAGTTTCTTTGATATTTTTTTTTCAATTCCCTGAGAGATCGATTGTCTCTATGGGTTCTTCAAATAGTTTATGTACCCAGGTGGGTAAAATTCTATTTTTTCGGTTTAGGCGATTATATGCTTCTACTATGGATCTTTCTATCAAGTGGGCTGTCCCTGATTTGAATTTTCTGTTATTCACAATCCAGTATTTAATTTTCTTATATTTTGGATTGGTTTCGCCTCTGTTAAAGAGGAAGTCTAAGAATGGAATATATATGTTCAAATATTTAAGTTCTACTCGATCCATTTGTATATTATATTTAGGCCGTCTGCTCTACTCTTATATTTTTCTTGATTTTGGCTTTATTTCCGCAACAACTTATTATTGTTGAGCTTCATCCATCAGGTAGAAGCGAAATGTGCCTGTTGAGTTGAAAAAGCAGCATATATTTGGTACAGTGACAATAAAACTCATCTGTACCATTGCACTTCCTTTAACTGGGAATTCTTCTCCCGTTAAATCAAAGTATGCTAATCTTATCTGTACTAGGTTTATCGAACTTTGTGCCGATTTAATATTATCCCTACTAAAAACCTCAACTAAATCTGCTGCAATGTTGGGATTCCTATTTACTATCTTCCTAAAATAATTGTCTAACGTACTCATTTTAATCAACAAATATATATATTTTATTCAGCTTAATTTTTTTTTTTGTCTTTATTTGGAAATTGATATATTTTTTTTCTCTTGATAATAATTTTTTGAAATGTACTTTTATTAGAATTGTTGCATATGTTATTTAGATCTTATCAAGATCATTAGCATGGCTTAAGGCTCTTTTTGTTACATCTTTATTGTGTAGTTTGTATGCTTTATATAACACATATGCGCTCATTATTATTATAATTACTAATAAAAGTGCATTTGTTGGTTTTAAATCTACATTCGATGACTCTATTTTATTTCTATTTCTATTTAGCAGTGGAGTCCACTGTCTTCGTATCTATTAACCCCATATTGGGTTCATTAAATATGTCATCAAACTTGCTTATTCTATTATCAAACATTCAAATTTTAAAAATTGTTTCTCTTTTTTTTTTTATTTATTTCTTTGCTTAATAATTTTGAATTTTCTTTTGTTGTTGCTTGTCTTGTTCTTGTCTTATTTAGAAATAGTTTTTTTTTATATTCTGTTCATCTCTTTTTTTTAATTGTTTTTGTTTAATTTTTCTTTTTACATATATCCCTGCCTATTTTTGCGTGTGGTTTTCAGGCCACACTCTAATTGGACAGCTTTAATGCCGCACAATTGTACATAGTTTGGTTTACAATTTATAAAAAAAATATGCATCGCAGTGCATTAAAAAAATTGTGCGACACAGCGCATAGTTTTATAATTAAGTTTTGGTGGGCGCTTTTTGTAGCGCTATCGGTTCTTTTTTAGGGCGCGTTCAATCTCAGCTGCTGATGTCCGGGGCCTATGGGCTCAGGCGGTACCGGTGCCGGTCTTCGCACCAGATTTTGGGGTCGCGTAGCAGTGGCTACAGGTATATTCGCAATACGGCGAATATAGTGGTCCCTCGCAGTCGTTTGGGCAGACTTTTTTCACTTTTGGCAATTCCTTCTCCGGTTGTGGCGTTATTTTTGATTTCGTCTTTGCCACGTTTTGTATTGTAGAGTATGGGATTTCGGTTGTGGTTTTATTTTTTTTTTGCCCAATTGGCTCATTATGAATTCTACCTCGGCGTGTAATCTCACCGAGGTATTCCAACTTATTATGTTTGGGCTGTTTAATAGCCTCAAAATTTCAGCCTTTCTGGCTTTTAACTTCTTTACCACACCGGATTTTTTTCCCATAACTCTACTTACTTTTGTTTATATGTATTTTTTCTTCATTCATTCTCATGATGCTGCCCAACTTTGGTGTAGTGGGCAGACACACTGCTGCTTTCTCATGGTCGCCTTTTAGTGAATTTATCAAATTCAATGCGTCCATGAAGCTCTGAAGATTTTCTCTTCTGCCATCAAACTGTGGAATAAGGCTTGAGGCCATCTTTAAAAAATCAGTGACTATTTGAGTCATTTTTGCGTTTCCTGGCGAAATGGCTGGTTTATTAAGAGTTATTTTTGTGTTATCTAAACTCACTGATGGTTCTTCTTCATCCATCTTTTCTTCAGCCGTTAACTTGGTTTTATCTTCTAGTGATATTAAACTTTCCAAATTAATTGTTTGTTTATATTCAATATTATTTTATTTCAATACGGATTTTGCCTTTTGTTTGCAGTCATCATAGAATGCATTTGCGGCTGTTTTTCGTCCCGCAGATAGTTTATTATAGTGTTCTCTTAACACTGCTCTGATAGTTTTCAGGCTCTCTATTATTATTTTCGAGTGTTTTTCTATTGTACTTTGGGATGTTTCCCTATTCTACGAGAGGCATTTAATTCTTGTGCATGTATTCTAGCTTCTCTTAGTATATCATCCCAAGTAATCATATTTTGTTTTAAAAAAAAATTACACTCTCTTTTTTTTTTTTAATTAATTCCCTGAGAGATCGGTTGTCTCTATGGGTTCTTTAAATAGTTTATGTACCCACGTGGGTAAAATTCTATTTTTTCGCTTTAGGCGATTATATGCTTCTACTATGGATCTTTCTATCAAGTGAGCTATCCCTGATTTGAATTTTCTATTATTCACAATCCAGTATTTGATTTCCTAATATTTTGGATTGGTTTCGCCTCTGTTAAAGAGGAAGTCTAAGAATGGAACGTATTTGTTCAAATATTTAAGTTCTACTCGACCCATTTTTATACTGTATTTAGGCCGTCTGCTCTACTCTGATATTTTTTCTTGATTATTTTATTATGCATTGCATATAATTTCAAAGCCAGATTTAAGGCTACTAATATTAGGATAGCTAACAACAATATCCCTATTTCTTCTAAATTTTCCTTGTGATCTACTATTTTAGCGCTGTTAACGACATTAGCCCTTGGGTGGTCTATTTTGGATTCTTGAGAACCCATCTTTCTATCGAGAAAAAAAAATTTTGTTTTTCTTGGTCGTTTAGACCTGTTTTCGATTATTGAGAAAAATGTTAAAAAAAATCTTTATGGATTTATTTGTTTTTCTTTTATTTATATGTAACTTGAAAAAACATTTTTTTTTTTGTGAAAAAGAAAAATTATCTCAACTGTGTCTTGCACAGTGAGCCAGAGACGTGGAAAGATAGAAGACTATACATGCGTAGGCTTACAGCTTGAACAATGTTTTGATTAAATTTATGCCTACGCATGTTTTTAGTAATAGCCTATCAATGGTTGGTTAGTAAGTGTACTGTGCAACAAGTGCAAACTCGTTAGTGTTTGTTCTTAATATTTATATAAAATTTCAATTAAAATTAGGGGCAAGAGAATTATTTACTCATTGCGTGTCTTCGCTCTTTGGCGAAGTTAAACTGTATTGTTCATGAGGCACTCTGTGTAGTGCTGTCGGTCCTTGTCATCCAGTCCTGTGTGGAGGAGGTCCTGGAGGAGCTTCCTTTCACGCCTTAGCCTGGCGTATTTTCCTCCTCTAGACTTCTTTTTGGGGGCTTCTTTCTGTTTCTCGTGGCGAGCCCGGTACTCAGCTATCGTGAGTGGGCGTGGTCCCTCGTTGTGTCTCCTTTTACTGGGAATCTTTTTTCAGTTTGTTCTGAGTAGATAGTTCTTATTTGCACTAGAGTTAGCGAGCTTTGAGGGAGTGGCTGTGTTCACTTCTAAACACCTCAATTATGTTTTCTCTTAAACTCGGGTTCCGTCTGGTAACTCTTTGAAAGTAGTTATCCATCATTACCGTTTCTCATTTTCCTATATATTTTTTTTTCTTCTTTTCTAACACACACACATACATACACAAAATTTTCTCCTTGGTCCTTGATGTCCTTTTTCCTTGGTCCTTCGATGTCCTTAGGCCTTGTCTTGGCCTATTGTCACGGTCGCCATGTAATGATCGGGTTCCACTTTGGTTTAATTAATCAAATTCGGCACAGTCATTAATAGTAATGCTAAACTGAGAAATATAAATTTTTATGACAATTGCTTCAAAAGTAACGAAGTTATTGACAAAAGTCACTGTTTTCAACCGATCGTTCCTACGAGAGCTATATGATATAGTCACCCGATCTGATCAAACTTGGCAAAGTCGTTAACAAGCGTAATAAACTCTCTAATATTAAATTTCACGACAATAGCTAAAAAAATAACGAAGTTATTGAGAAAAGTCACTGTTCGTGACTTTGGCATTTGTATGGGAGCTATATGATTTAGTGGTCCGATCCGGCTGAATCCGAGATATACAACCCCTGCAGTATATACAAGCCTACATGCAAAATTTCAACTCTGTAGCTCTAACGGTCTAGGAGGAGTTTGCGTTCATCCAGACGGACGGTCAGACGGACAGACGGACAGACGGACGAACGGACGGACAGACGGACGGACGGACGGACGGACGGAAATGGCTATATGAACTCGTCTCGTCATGCTGATCAAGAATATATATACTTTATATGGTCGGAAATGCTTCCGTCTATGCGTTGCACACTTCTGACCAAAATTTATATACCCTTTTTGCAAGGGTATAAAAAGGATTGTGAATCCATTCGAAAACTCAGAATTCAGATTACCTTACCAAATTTCATTTCAAGTAGTTGTGGGTTTAAGGAACGAATTCGTTGGCTTCTTATACAGTTAAGAAATAAATTCAAATTAACGTTAAAACTTTTCAAACGTTTCAATATTAATGTTTACTCTAAAACTGGTATTATTTCGAACGATACGTTAATCTACATTTTAGCATAACACTTACATTACACTATTCAAGACTTTTGCTTAGAAAAACTTAATATAAATTTCCCTTCTTTCTCTCTTTGTAGCATTAACCTATTTGTGTGTCGTAACAGAAGCCTGTGAAGATATTTCTTAAGATCACTCGAAGGATCCTTCTGGTGAAGCGGCAAAATGTGTAATTTTTCCAAGAAACTACAAGAAAACTAAAAGGAAAGGAAACATAAAAAATTCTTGAAGCCTATAGCATATATATACATATATATATTTATAACCACGAGACTACAGATATTTAGTTGTAAAGTATTTAAACACCTCAAAACTAACAAGTTAAAAACCATGAAGCCAAGCGAAAGGAACAAAGTTGAAGCCAGATTACGATCTACAACAATATAACACACACGGCGCAATCGAATTGTTCGATTTTTGTTTTTATGATATTTGCAATAAAGTTTGTATATGAAAATGCTTTATTAATTTAAACAAAATAAGAAAATTAAAAAAAAAAAGAAACAAAAACAAAAAAATGTATACACAAATATAGCCCGCCCCTGAAACTGAGCTTAAAGTCTCATGTTTATCTCTGATAAAGGAGTATATATATATATATAAACACATTGATATATATATATATATATATATAATGTTGTACAATCAGAGCGACGACGTGCAACAATAAACAAAGTAAAAACCAACTTACATAACAAACAATACATATATTACATTAAAACAATGTGGATCAATCAATTGATATGATATATTCATCTTTTTACGCTCATTAACTTCAATCGATCAGAGATACAGTGGTACCCAAAACTATGCGCACTCTCACCACCAAAATACATAGTCAAATAACAAAAACCAACAACTACTCAAATTCTAAAAACTAAAAACAAAAACCATCAAAGAAAGAAGTAAAAATAAAAGAAGAGAAAATCTAAATGTTTAAATTTAAGTCATGTAAAAAAAAAACCAGAGGGCCGGGGCTAACTTCGACCGCGTCAAAATTTGTATACCCTTGCAACTTTTTTGGTAACTTTTCCCTTACTTATAGCCATCAAAGTGGAAAAACGTTTTATCTAAAAAGGCTAATGTTTGCGAAAGAACGGCTAACAATCTTTGCATAGGAAATAACGAAGATATTGATCAAAGTCACTGTTTTCCACCGATCGTTCCTATGGGAGCTATATGATATAGTAACCCGATCTTGATCAAATTTGGCATAGTCGTTTATATGTATAATAATATAACCAATATTAAATTTTACAAGACTTTTAATATCACCATCGAAGTATGGTATCAGCTTGGTGACTGTATTTATAAATTCTACCCTCATTTGTGTCATTGTGCTTTCTTTTGGAATGGATGGTTTGTTATGACTTATTATTGATTGACCAGAGCTCACTGATAGTTACTTTTGACCTATTTCTTCATCAACCATTGGTTTCGTTACTTCTTCTAGTGAAATTGAACTTTCCAAATCAGTTGTTTGTTTATATTCAATATTGTATCTTTTCAATACGGATTTTGCCTTTTGTTTGCAGTCATCATAGAATGCATTTGCGGCTGTTTTCCGTCCCGCACTTAGTTTACTATAGTGTTCTCTTAACACTGCTCTGATATTTTTTAGACTCTCTATTATTATTTTCGAGTGTTTTTCTATCGTACTTTGGGATGTTTCCCTATTCTGCGAGAGGCATTTACAAGATTTATTTAATTCTTGTGCAGGTATTCTAGCTTCTCCTATTATATCATCCCAAGTAATCATATTTTGTTTAATAAAAAAAAAATTTACACTCTCTTTTTATACCCCTGCAGAGGGTATTATAAAATTGGTCAGATGTTTGTAACGCACAGAAGGAGACGTTTCCGACCGATAAAGTATATATATTCTTAATCAGCATGAGAAGCTGAGTCGATATAGCCATGTCCGTCTGTCCGTCCGTCTGTGCGTATGCGTTTTACTCAGCCGTCTTAAGAGCTATCGTTCTGAAATTCGAGGTTTTTTATTACCCGGGAAAAATAAAGTATGAAATTCATAAGGATCGGACCACTATATCATATAGCTCTAGAAGAACTAGAAGAAACATTTTCATAAAAATCGGAGTATGCTATGAAATTTACATATGTGATAATATTGGATATAAAACCCCAGATCCCAAAATATGAATGTGATCGGATAAATATAGCACACACAGACGCAACGCTACATGAACTGTATGTGTATGAGTGCGTTGCTTTGCTTTGGGAATAAGGGAAGAAGAAGAACAACTTGTAAAATAGAGAGTAAAATTGTTTTATTTGTATATTGATGAATTGAGTTGCAGAAAACAAATTTTGAACATGTAAAATTATTATTACCAAGGACTGCAAGGGTATATAAACTTCGGCATAGCCGATGTTAGTTTCTTTGATATTTTTTTTTCAATTCCCTGAGAGATCGATTGTCTCTATGGGTTCTTCAAATAGTTTATGTACCCAGGTGGGTAAAATTCTATTTTTTCGGTTTAGGCGATTATATGCTTCTACTATGGATCTTTCTATCAAGTGGGCTGTCCCTGATTTGAATTTTCTGTTATTCACAATCCAGTATTTAATTTTCTTATATTTTGGATTGGTTTCGCCTCTGTTAAAGAGGAAGTCTAAGAATGGAATATATATGTTCAAATATTTAAGTTCTACTCGATCCATTTGTATATTATATTTAGGCCGTCTGCTCTACTCTTATATTTTTCTTGATTTTGGCTTTATTTCCGCAACAACTTATTATTGTTGAGCTTCATCCATCAGGTAGAAGCGAAATGTGCCTGTTGAGTTGAAAAAGCAGCATATATTTGGTACAGTGACAATAAAACTCATCTGTACCATTGCACTTCCTTTAACTGGGAATTCTTCTCCCGTTAAATCAAAGTATGCTAATCTTATCTGTACTAGGTTTATCGAACTTTGTGCCGATTTAATATTATCCCTACTAAAAACCTCAACTAAATCTGCTGCAATGTTGGGATTCCTATTTACTATCTTCCTAAAATAATTGTCTAACGTACTCATTTTAATCAACAAATATATATATTTTATTCAGCTTAATTTTTTTTTTTTGTCTTTATTTGGAAATTGATATATTTTTTTTCTCTTGATAATAATTTTTTGAAATGTACTTTTATTAGAATTGTTGCATATGTTATTTAGATCTTATCAAGATCATTAGCATGGCTTAAGGCTCTTTTTGTTACATCTTTATTGTGTAGTTTGTATGCTTTATATAACACATATGCGCTCATTATTATTATAATTACTAATAAAAGTGCATTTGTTGGTTTTAAATCTACATTCGATGACTCTATTTTATTTCTATTTCTATTTAGCAGTGGAGTCCACTGTCTTCGTATCTATTAACCCCATATTGGGTTCATTAAATATGTCATCAAACTTGCTTATTCTATTATCAAACATTCAAATTTTAAAAATTGTTTCTCTTTTTTTTTTTATTTATTTCTTTGCTTAATAATTTTGAATTTTCTTTGGTTGTTGCTTGTCTTGTTCTTGTCTTATTTAGAAATAGTTTTTTTTTATATTCTGTTCATCTCTTTTTTTTAATTGTTTTTGTTTAATTTTTCTTTTTACATATATCCCTGCCTATTTTTGCGTGTGGTTTTCAGGCCACACTCTAATTGGACAGCTTTAATGCCGCACAATTGTACATAGTTTGGTTTACAATTTATAAAAAAAATATGCATCGCAGTGCATTAAAAAAATTGTGCGACGCAGCGCATAGTTTTATAATTAAGTTTTGGTGGGCGCTTTTTGTAGCGCTATCGGTTCTTTTTTAGGGCGCGTTCAATCTCAGCTGCTGATGTCCGGGGCCTATGGGCTCAGGCGGTACCGGTGCCGGTCTTCGCACCAGATTTTGGGGTCGCGTAGCAGTGGCTACAGGTATATTCGCAATACGGCGAATATAGTGGTCCCTCGCAGTCGTTTGGGCAGACTTTTTTCACTTTTGGCAATTCCTTCTCCGGTTGTGGCGTTATTTTTGATTTCGTCTTTGCCACGTTTTGTATTGTAGAGTATGGGATTTCGGTTGTGGTTTTATTTTTTTTTTGCCCAATTGGCTCATTATGAATTCTACCTCGGCGTGTAATCTCACCGAGGTATTCCAACTTATTATGTTTGGGCTGTTTAATAGCCTCAAAATTTCAGCCTTTCTGGCTTTTAACTTCTTTACCACACCGGATTTTTTTCCCATAACTCTACTTACTTTTGTTTATATGTATTTTTTCTTCATTCATTCTCATGATGCTGCCCAACTTTGGTGTAGTGGGCAGACACACTGCTGCTTTCTCATGGTCGCCTTTTAGTGAATTTATCAAATTCAATGCGTCCATGAAGCTCTGAAGATTTTCTCTTCTGCCATCAAACTGTGGAATAAGGCTTGAGGCCATCTTTAAAAAATCAGTGACTATTTGAGTCATTTTTGCGTTTCCTGGCGAAATGGCTGGTTTATTAAGAGTTATTTTTGTGTTATCTAAACTCACTGATGGTTCTTCTTCATCCATCTTTTCTTCAGCCGTTAACTTGGTTTTATCTTCTAGTGATATTAAACTTTCCAAATTAATTGTTTGTTTATATTCAATATTATTTTATTTCAATACGGATTTTGCCTTTTGTTTGCAGTCATCATAGAATGCATTTGCGGCTGTTTTTCGTCCCGCAGATAGTTTATTATAGTGTTCTCTTAACACTGCTCTGATAGTTTTCAGGCTCTCTATTATTATTTTCGAGTGTTTTTCTATTGTACTTTGGGATGTTTCCCTATTCTACGAGAGGCATTTAATTCTTGTGCATGTATTCTAGCTTCTCTTAGTATATCATCCCAAGTAATCATATTTTGTTTTAAAAAAAAATTACACTCTCTTTTTTTTTTTTAATTAATTCCCTGAGAGATCGGTTGTCTCTATGGGTTCTTTAAATAGTTTATGTACCCACGTGGGTAAAATTCTATTTTTTCGCTTTAGGCGATTATATGCTTCTACTATGGATCTTTCTATCAAGTGAGCTATCCCTGATTTGAATTTTCTATTATTCACAATCCAGTATTTGATTTCCTAATATTTTGGATTGGTTTCGCCTCTGTTAAAGAGGAAGTCTAAGAATGGAACGTATTTGTTCAAATATTTAAGTTCTACTCGACCCATTTTTATACTGTATTTAGGCCGTCTGCTCTACTCTGATATTTTTTCTTGATTATTTTATTATGCATTGCATATAATTTCAAAGCCAGATTTAAGGCTACTAATATTAGGATAGCTAACAACAATATCCCTATTTCTTCTAAATTTTCCTTGTGATCTACTATTTTAGCGCTGTTAACGACATTAGCCCTTGGGTGGTCTATTTTGGATTCTTGAGAACCCATCTTTCTATCGAGAAAAAAAAATTTTGTTTTTCTTGGTCGTTTAGACCTGTTTTCGATTATTGAGAAAAATGTTAAAAAAAATCTTTATGGATTTATTTGTTTTTCTTTTATTTATATGTAACTTGAAAAAACATTTTTTTTTTTTGTGAAAAAGAAAAATTATCTCAACTGTGTCTTGCACAGTGAGCCAGAGACGTGGAAAGATAGAAGACTATACATGCGTAGGCTTACAGCTTGAACAATGTTTTGATTAAATTTATGCCTACGCATGTTTTTAGTAATAGCCTATCAATGGTTGGTTAGTAAGTGTACTGTGCAACAAGTGCAAACTCGTTAGTGTTTGTTCTTAATATTTATATAAAATTTCAATTAAAATTAGGGGCAAGAGAATTTTTTACCCATTGCGTGTCTTCGCTCTTTGGCGAAGTTAAACTGTATTGTTCGTGAGGCACTCTGTGTAGTGCTGTCGGTCCTTGTCATCCAGTCCTGTGTGGAGGAGGTCCTGGAGGAGCTTCCTTTCACGCCTTAGCCTGGCGTTGTCCTTAGGCCTTGTCTTGGCCTATTGTCACGGTCGCCATGTAATGATCGGGTTCCACTTTGGTTTAATTAATCAAATTCGGCACAGTCATTAATAGTAATGCTAAACTGAGAAATATAAATTTTTATGACAATTGCTTCAAAAGTAACGAAGTTATTGACAAAAGTCACTGTTTTCAACCGATCGTTCCTACGGGAGCTATATGATATAGTAACCCGATATTTATCAAATTCGGCACAGTCATTAACAGATATACTAAACTAACAAATATTTAATTTGAAAGCAATCGCGTCAAAAGTAACGTAGTTATTGAAGAAAGTCACTGTTTTCGACCGATCGTTCCTACGGGAGCTATATGATATAGTCACCCGATCTGATCAAACTTGGCAAAGTCGTTAACAAGCGTAATAAACTCTCTAATATTAAATTTCACGACAATAGCTAAAAAAATAACGAAGTTATTGAGAAAAGTCACTGTTCGTGACTTTGGCATTTGTATGGGAGCTATATGATTTAGTGGTCCGATCCGGCTGAATCCCAGATATACAACCCCTGCAGTATATACAAGCCTACATGCAAAATTTCAACTCTGTAGCTCTAACGGTCTAGGAGGAGTTTGCGTTCATCCAGACGGACGGTCAGACGGACAGACGGACAGACGGACGAACGGACGGACAGACGGACGGACGGACGGAAATGGCTATATGAACTCGTCTCGTCATGCTGATCAAGAATATATATACTTTATATGGTCGGAAATGCTTCCGTCTATGCGTTGCACACTTCTGACCAAAATTTATATACCCTTTTTGCAAGGGTATAAAAAGGATTGTGAATCCATTCGAAAACTCAGAATTCAGATTACCTTACCAAATTTCATTTCAAGTAGTTGTGGGTTTAAGGAACGAATTCGTTGGCTTCTTATACAGTTAAGAAATAAATTCAAATTAACGTTAAAACTTTTCAAACGTTTCAATATTAATGTTTACTCTAAAACTGGTATTATTTCGAACGATACGTTAATCTACATTTTAGCATAACACTTACATTACACTATTCAAGACTTTTGCTTAGAAAAACTTAATATAAATTTCCCTTCTTTCTCTCTTTGTAGCTGTTCGTGGGGGGGCGGAGGATCCAGATGAAATACAAGGAGTTGGCGGGTGCCAATTTCTTCAGTTTATGGTGAGCGAGTGGTGAATTAAAACGCACGAAAAACTTCGGTTAAAGAAACGTAGGTTTTATTATTTATATAATATTCACAGGTAAACCGGCACACACGGAGATGGTTCGGGTTGAAAGTAATGACAAATCGCCAATTAGAAATTAAAGGAGATGAACGGGTGTTCGGGTGAAAATCTCGAATTGGAATAATGGCGATGCCCATTAGAAAAAACCCAGTCACCCCTCCTGGTGTGACCGTAGATGCCGAGGATCAAAAAACCCTCCTCACTCTTCACTGCTCTTCGCCGCTCACTGCTGTTCACCCGGTGGCGTGAACATACCGCCCCCCTTGCAACATGTTGCAATTGCCACCCTGGACATATAACGGACGGGGGACGGCAACGTTCTGGAGCGCCTAGATCCCACAGGAGCCGGAGACGACCCATCCGAACACGGTGCTCTGGGCTGCGGGAGTACCGCTATGACCGGGCACACAGCCTGGTTGGATGACCTCCGGATAGAGGTCTGCCCCGAGTACCACGGACACCGACGCCGGCCGATAGAAATAGGGGTCGGCCAGGATCAGGGTGGCGAATTTCTCCCGAACCGGCGCCGCCACTTCCCGGATGGGAGTGCGGATGAGCAAGTCCTCTTCGACCCGGAATATAACGTTCCGTCGGAACGTCTCGTCGGACCTCGACTCGAGGACGGCCGTACAGGCTTGGTCGACCCCGACCTTGGTCACAGCTAACCCCAGGGACCGGGCAAAGGAGCGATTGATGCGGCTCTCAGCCGCACACGCATCGAGAAGGACGCGGGTCTCGAAGGATTTCGAGCCATTGCCCAACCGGAGAACTGCGGTTGGCAGGACAGTCGTCGTCCTGGCGTGGAGCAGGGAGGATAAAGAGATTTCGGGTGCGCCTTCTGGGGAAGCGGAGCGGTCGGACGATGATCGGGAACAGGGTTGTAGCGGGGGTGCAGCACGCCCGGAGGGGGGTGATTGGCTGCGCCGCCGGGCGGAGGCACGTGGTCTCGGCGTTTGGTCGGCCATGTGGAGCAGGGTGTGGTGCCTTTGCCCGCATCGTCGGCAACCATGGCGAGTCCGGCACGCGTCGGATGAATGCTCGTGTGCCAAGCAATTGGGACAATACTTGTTGATCAGCACCGCCCGGAGCCGCTTTTCCCCTCGGAGGTTCAGGAAGCGCTGACACTGCCGGAGTGCATGAACCCCCCGACAGACCCGGCATCGGTACACGTTCGTGCCCTGCGGAGCAGCTCGTTTGCTGCGGTGGTGCGGCAGACGTGTGGGGGCCATGTCGCTATGAAGGGGGGAGCTGAACGAACTGTAACGAAAGAAATTACGTAGGGGGGAGTGGATTAGTCTATGCGCGGGAACGAACAACATGCACGGAGACGAGGACATTCGGAGGGAACATAGAGGGATTGGGAGTCACGATACGGTTTTAGGCTCAGGACTCCTGCTGTCTTGCAACAGAATAAGCTTCGCTACGGGTCTTCGGATAGACCCACGCGCGGTGGTGACATCAGCCACTCGGACGAGACCGTCAGCCCCGGGCAGAGTGCGCTCGATTCGCCCTAAGCGCCACTCGTTGGAGGGGAGATGATCTTCGGACACGATCACGAGGTCGCCGGTCTGGATGCTGCGAGTCGGTGACTTCCACTTGTTCCGTTTGTGAAGCTCCTTGAGGTACTCACTCTTCCAGCGGCGGCAGAAAGCCTGCTGGATTGCCTTCAGTCGCTGCCATCGGTTGATCAGTGACATAGGCTCGACCAGAATTTCCGGTTCCGCAATGGATAAGAGCGGTCCTCCAATCAGGAAATGTCCCGGGCTTAGGGCCAGCAGGTCCTCTGGATCCTCGCTCATGGGAGAGATTGGCCTGGAGTTTAGACACGCTTCGATCCTGCACAGGAGAGTGGAAAGTTCCTCGAAGGTGTATTTGACAGTGGACGAAGACTTGTAAAACAGGGTCTTAAAACTTTTGACCCCTGCTTCCCACAGTCCTCCCATATGGGGCGCGCTTGGCGGAATGAACTGCCAGGATAAAATGTGCTGGGGAAATGCCTTCATTATATCAAGCTTGGTGGCGTTCAGGAAATCTTGTTCGAGCGCCTTTGAGGCCCCTACGAAGGTTTTGCCATTGTCGGAGTAAATGCGCTGGGGGCATTGTCTCCGTGCGACAAACCGAGAGAAGGCTGCAAGAAATCTTTCAGTGGTGAGGTCGGAGGTAGCCTCGAGATGGATTGCCTTCGTGCTGAAACACACGAAGACGCAGACATAGCCCTTAGTTATGAGACACGCCCGCCCGGTGTAATTTTTGATCTCGAACGGCCCTGCGAAATCAATGCCCGTGTGGGTGAAGGGCCTGGAGTACGTGATCCGTTCTCGAGGGAGATCACCCATCATCTGGGTCTGTAGTCGTCGACGATGAACGATGCAGACTTTGCACCCCTTGAGGTGGGACTTCACCATGTTCTTGATCCGTGGGATCCAGAATTTGGTGCGCAGATACCGCACCATCAGTTGATTGCCGCCATGCAACGTGATGCGGTGGGCGAATTCGACAAGCAGGCGAGTGAAATGAGTACTATAGGGGAGGAGAATAGGGTGACGTTCATCATATCGGAGGGACTCGGCGGCCCGGAGTCGTCCGCAGGCGCGGAGTAACCCATGCTGATCGAGAAATGGATTCAGATTGAGTAGCGTGCTGGATGATGGCAGGGGTCGCCCTTCCCCCAGGGCCCGTATCTCCGCGAGGTATTCCCGACGCTGAGAGGTCCGAATCAAGGCGCGCTCGGCGGAGAGAAGTTCGTCATTGGTGAGGTGAACCGTGGAAGGCGTCGAAATCCTTTTGGTGGCGAAGCGTAGGATGTACGCGATGACTCGTAATGCCCTACCATAATCCGAGAAACGTTCGCTGACGTCCTCGAGTAGGGTGGTCGCGGCGGTGTGGCACTGGACTCGTTGCTCCAGCTGGGTGTCTGGGAGTTCGTTATGGGGAGTTGGCCAATACTCGGGGGCTCGCTGGAGCCAGTCCGGCCCATGCCACCAGAGTCTGCTGGCCGATAACTCGGCCGCGGAGACCCCACGGCTCGCCAGATCAGCGGGGTTGTCCTCGGAGCGCACATGTGACCAGCTTTGGCCACTGGTGCTTTTGGAGATGCTGGATACCCGATTGGCCACGAAGGTGGACCAACTGCACGGGGGTTTATTGAGCCAAGCCAGCACGATGGTAGAGTCGGTCCAAAACTGGGAGGTTGCAGGTGGGATTGGGAGTTCAGGAACGATCGACGCCCAGAGATCGGCTAGTAAAACCGCTCCGCACAACTCCAGCCGAGGCAGTGAGACTGTTTTGACTGGAGCTACACGGGTCTTAGCCGTTAATAAATGGACGGCTACTTGATCGCCGCACCGAACCCGCACATATAGGGCTGCTCCATACGCTTTCTGTGACGCGTCACAGAAGCCATGAAGCTCCCACGAGAGCTTATCGCTGGTGTTTAGCCAACGGGGAATGCGGAGTCGACTGAGGCCTGGGTAATCCTGCAGGAATTCGTGCCATTGCTGCAGCAGGAGAGGCGGCAGAACATCGTCCCAGCCCAGTTCGGTAAGCCAGATTTGTTGCATGAATACCTTCGCTCGGATGACAAATGGGGCTAGCCAACCAGCGGGGTCAAAGAGTTTAGCGATATGGGACAGAACCTGCCTCTTGGTGATCGACTCCTTCAAGGGGGGGTCCGCTACGGTGAAGAAGAAGACGTCTTCGGCAGCTTGCCAGCGGATGCCCAAGGTTTTTGCAGTGCTCGCGTCTTCCAGCTCGAGAAAGTCCTCTCGCAGCAGGTGCTCTCTCGGAATGGCTTGAAGTACTCCCTTCTTATTGGAAGTCCACTTCCGAAGCGGGAAGCCCGCAGATTGGAGGGTCGCTTGAAGCTCTCGTATGGCGAGACGGGCGTCGGCTTCAGTGTGAGCGCCGGCAAGGACATCATCAACATACATGTAGTTCCGAAGGATTTCGCTCGCCTGAGGATACATCGCTTGCACGTCTTGTGCCAGTTGTAAAAGGACTCGGATCGCCAAGAATGGCGCGCAGTTAACCCCAAACGTGACAGTTTGTAACTCGTAATCCTGGATATTGCCGCAGCGGTCTCGGTAGAGGATCCGCTGAAAGGGGGTATGCCTGGGATCGACTCGGATTTGTCGATACATCTGCGTTATGTCGGCATTGAAAACGAATTGAAAGAACCGCCATTTCAGTACCTGAAGCGTGAGGTCGGCCTGAAGAGTAGGACCGGTGTGCAAGACATCGTTGAGGCTGACGCCTTGTGTGGAGGGGCTCGACGCGTTAAATACCACGCGTACCTTAGTGGTGGTGCTATCGGGCTTAAACACCGCATGATGGGGGAGATAGAAGTTTTTCCCATCTTGAGGCGGCGTCACCCGAATCATATGACCCAATTCCTCGTACTCTTGAATAATGGCATCGTACTGCGTTTTTAGAACCGGATCCTTGAGAAGGCGTGCTTCATTCCGCAGGAATTGAGCCAGCGCGATCGGTCTTGAGTGGCCCAAGTCAACGCTATTCGGACCTTTGAACGGTAGGGACACAACATATCGGCCGTCCTTTCCCCTTTGGGTGGTCTCCTGGAAGTTCCGCTCGCAGAATGCGTCATCCTCCTTTTCCGGCTTTGCGGGAAGGTCTTCCACCTCCCAAAACTTGGTGAGGAGTACATCAAGCTTTGCTTCGGGACTAACTCGCGTCTGTGCCGCGAAAACGGATCTAGACACCGGAGGGTCAGGAGTGATAGCCCCACACAGAACCCATCCAAAGATGGTTTCTAGCCCGACAAAATCACCAATATCCTTTTTGATCCGTTCTCCGAGGATGTGGGGAAACAGGTCTACACCGATGATCATGTCAATAGGCGCGGGCTTGTTGTAGTACGGGTCAGCCAGGGGGCGATCGAGGCACTGCGTCGGAACCGTATTAAGGAATGGAGCTGTTGGAATGGCCCCTGACAATTTGGATACGACCAGGGCGGAGACCTCAATCTTGTTCAATCTGTCACACGGGGGAGACAGCATTAGCAGACACACCTTGTCGGCGCAGCCTCCATCACTCTGGCCCATGCCAGTAACCGCGGCGTCTACTGGGTAGAAGGGGGGCTGGACCATGCTGAAGACACGTTCGGAGAGAAAAGTTGAATCGGCTCCCGAGTCGATCAACGCCCGAATATGATGATCCACACCACGATGGTGCAGAGTGACAATCGCAGTGCCTAAAAGGCCTCTGCCTGGGGTAGATGCAAATAACTTTGAGCATTTGTGAGCTGGTCGCTCGCGGACGGGCGCTCTGTGGCGCTGGATGGTGGGACTTGCGCAGCGGATGGCGAGGGCACGGACACATCACTAGGATGCAACAGCGTATGATGACGCTCCTTGCAGGTATGGCAATTATGCGCACTGGAGCAGCCCTTCACTTGATGACCGCGGGCAAAACAGTTCAGACAAAGTCCCTGCTGTCTAATGGTTTCCAGCCGCCTCTGGACAGGCATATCAAGGAAACTAGGGCAGAGCCGTATTGGGTGATTTTCCCGATGGCACAGCTTGCAAGACGCCGATTTGAGCTGAGCTTTCTCTGGAAACGCTTGGACTTTCATCGTTGCAGAGGATTTGCGGGGACCAATGGGGATGGCTTGGACACTTGGGGCCGACTTATGTTCTTCGGTGGCATCCAGGACACGATACCGATCGGTAAGAAATTGGTTCAAATCGGACCACGTTGAGACGACAGTCTTATTGGGCACTGATTGCTCCCACAGGAGGATTGTGGCCTTCGGCAATTTACTAGTGCAGATGGCGATAAGTAGGACATCCCAATTCTCAGTACTAACACCCGAACGCTCAAGTGCGGTAAGACACCCTTGAAACGCGGTCTGCAGCTCTCGCAAGGATTTGCCCGACTCTTGTGCCACCGCGGGAATCTGAAGGAGTTGTCTGGCTTGAGTCATGACCAGCAGACGGCTGTTTTCGTACCGTGCGGTGAGGTTCTCCCACGCGGCCTGGAAACCCTCATTCGTCAGGGGGACTTAGCCACGATGGTTCTCGCTTCCCCTCGCGTCTTAGTGTTCAGGTGATAGAGCTTCTCCACTTGTGACAAGTACGGGTTGGCGATATAAATGGCGGCGAACAAATCGCGGAATGTGGGCCATGCTAGGCTGTCGCCATCAAATGTCTCCACCTCACACGGAGGAACTCTATGCCCCGCCGGCCTCGACGGAGCGGTGGGCTGACGCATAAGACTCGTCATTTGTGCCGAGAGCTGTTCGATGCGTTCTCCAAACAACGTCCCGCATCGCACATACGCCGCATAGGCGTATTCGTGCTTCGCCTTGATGCGGCTTATGTTTGCCAAGCTTTCCTCGTCGGTTTGGACTGTCAAGGCCTTGTGACAACGGGAGTGTTCCATCTCGACAGTTGACCACAGCGATTTGAGCTGCTCTAAGTGCATTTTAAGGGAAAACAAGGGCACTTCAGAAGTTAGAGCTTCACTCTCCCGAGCTTCGAACAGAGTCAATGCGTCGCACGCCAGAATGAAATCGGAGAGGGACATTCTGGAGTGTTCTCTGCGCTGTTGTGATACGGATCGGGTGACGGGAGCGTCAGAACAGTGCGTCACAACAACGTGCGGGATCTGGGTCTGGGTTGAAAGCTTGGAACGACCTTTGTGTTCACTCGAGTCTTTAACCGAGAATCTGCGACTCTGAGGGAGGCTGGACGAAGACGGACGGGATCTTGGGGATTCGCTGCGGCTGCGAACAGACGAGAACTTGCGCGAAATATCCGTACGCTTCACGGTCGCCGGAGTTATCGGAGGTCGAACCTTCTCCGGAGTGAAGAGGGAGACGAAAGACCGTTAGACTTCGGCGCAGTCTTGGACGGCTCCGTGGACATACTCAGGGGACGACCTTACCGTTGAACACCGAGTTTGTGAGTTTTGAGAAAATGGGGAAATTTTGAGGAAATGAGAAGTGGACTGTATGAGGACGCAAGAGCTTTCTCACTGTGCACCGCAGGATTGCGGGAGACTTATCTCGCGTGCGGCTCGGAAACGGAGCCCTTTGAATGGGGATAGATGCGGAACAATATACGAACGCACGAGTGCGGATCAAAACTTGCACGTAGACAAGCTAAATGATTACAAAACAAGTTTGTATGGATTCGTAAGTAACGCTGGAAGTACGTATAAAACAAAACACGGAGGAAATATATAAATAAAGATGTATAGGATAAAAGAAAATACGTTTTTGTATAGATCTGGATCTGGATATATATATGTGCGCACAATACTGGCCGGAAAAAATTATATATATAATTTATAAATATGGACGGATGTATAAATATGGGCCCGATAGTGCTGGAAAAAATATATATATGTATTTATTTATAAATATGGGCGGATATATATATG
This sequence comes from Drosophila willistoni, assembly GCF_018902025.1. Classification (NCBI taxonomy): domain Eukaryota; kingdom Metazoa; phylum Arthropoda; class Insecta; order Diptera; family Drosophilidae; genus Drosophila; species Drosophila willistoni. The sequence continues at coordinate 36,201 of NW_025814176.1, read as the reverse complement.
AGCGCAAAAGGCTGGCCGGAAGAAGTATATTTATAATTTTTGAATATGAATGGATATATAAATATGGGCCCGATAGTGCTGGAAAAAATATATATATGTATTTATTATAAATATGGGCGGATATATATATGAGCGCAAAAGGCTGGCCGAAAAAATATATTTATAATTTTTGAATATGAATGGATATATAAATATGGGCCCGATAGTGCTGGAAAAAATATATATGCATTTATTTATAAATATGGGGCGGATATATATATGAGCGCAAAAGGCTGGCCGAAAAAATATATTTATAATTTTGAATATGAATGGATATATAAATATGGGCCCGATAGTGCTGGAAAAAATATATATGTATTTATTATAAATATGGGCGGATATATATATGTGCGCAAAATACTGGCCGGAAAAAATATATTTATAATTTTTGAATATGAATGGATATATAAATATGGGCCGATAGTGCTGGAAAAAATATATATGTATTTATTTATAAATATGGGCGGATATATATATATGCGCAAAATACTGGCCGGAAAAAATTATATATATATAATTTATGAATATGGACGGATATATAAATGTGGGCACGATAGTGCTGGAAAAATATATATGTATTTAGTTATAAATATGGGCGGATATATAATTAGGCGAAAAAAGGGAATCGGAAATAATGTGATTTGAACTTGGCGCGCTTGAGCCGCCTATCGATATCACGACTCGACTCACGTGTCACCACTACTCCGAAAACAGCTGTCGGCCGCTGTTTATATATTTGGTTTTTGATTTTGTTGTTTAATTATGTTAATAATTTTTTTTGTGGTTGTGCGGAAAAACCAAGAACAAAAGAACGCTTTTACGCACCGCGAGTGTTGTGCGCAAACCAAACAACCGATCAATGCATATGGACAGATGCTTTGATCTATGTATGTACGTACATGCATAAGTACACAGGTGAGTATATAGATGTATGCACACGCGTTGTTCACAACAACAAAAAAATGTAAGTAATTGTAATTTAATTGGATGTGGAATTGTGTTAAATCAATGCGCGACACCGAAATGTATTATGTGTTGTGGATATGTACATATGTATGTGCAATGTATGACTATGTAAGCATATATGTATGTACGTATGTAAGCAAGTGCACCGGTGTCCAAAGACGCGCGTGAGGAATTTAATTTCGCACCGAATTCGAACGCGCAAGAAATCGCGATGCATACGTTAAGTGCTATTTTAAAAAAGAATATTTTTTTTGCCTTTTGTGTCGTGGTAAATGTGCGAAGGGATTATATATATATGGATAGGTACATATGCGCGTACATCAACAGGTGACGATGTATGTATGTATGTATGTACGTAGATGCGCGCGTGCGGAAATAAGTTTGGCATTAAAAATAATTATTCCAACACATAAGAAAACGCGGTGAACACTTGATTATTATTCTTCCCTATTTTTTATAACACTTTAATAATTTTTTTGTTTTTTAAACTTTTACGCGGATTTGGCAAACAGCTGTGGAAATTACATACATGTACATGTGAATGCATATGAAAAAAAGAGGTGGATTTGGACAAGTGCGGGGAAAAAAAAAACATAAACAAAAAAATGGATAATCGTGGAATGTAAAACGAGAACGTTGGACAATCACGCTAAGGATTAGGAACTACCATGTAACCTTGGAACAGGTCAGGTATGTACATACATACAATATGTAAAAGTGTGTAGGTCGCTATGGAGAAGCGGGAAAACCTCACACTTTTAGTAGTATGGAAATGAAATGAATAATGAAATTTTGTACTTATCAGGAATTCCGCCGATGCAAGCTGGAGGAGCGGAAGGATATCCGGCTCGAAGGACCAATGTTCGTGGGGGGCGGAGGATCCAGATGAAATACAAGGAGTTGGCGGGTGCCAATTTCTTCAGTTTATGGTGAGCGAGTGGTGAATTAAAACGCACGAAAAAACTTCGGTTAAAGAAACGTAGGTTTTATTATTTATATAATATTCACAGGTAAACCGGCACACACGGAGATGGTTCGGGTTGAAAGTAATGACAAATCGCCAATTAGAAATTAAAGGAGATGAACGGGTGTTCGGGTGAAAATCTCGAATTGGAATAATGGCGATGCCCATTAGAAAAAACCCAGTCACCCCTCCTGGTGTGACCGTAGATGCCGAGGATCAAAAAACCCTCCTCACTCTTCACTGCTCTTCGCCGCTCACTGCTGTTCACCCGGTGGCGTGAACAGTAGCATTAACCTATTTGTGTGTCGTAACAGAAGCCTGTGAAAATATTCTTAAGATCACTCGAAGGATCCTTCTGGTGAAACGGCAAAATGTGTAATTTTTCCAAGAAACTACAAGAAAACTAAAAGGAAAGGAAACATAAAAAATTCTTGAAGCCTATAGCATATATATACATATATATATATATTTATAACCACGAGACTACAGATATTTAGTTGTAAAGTATTTAAACACCTCAAAACTAACAAGTTAAAAACCATGAAGCCAAGCGAAAGGAACAAAGTTGAAGCCAGATTACGATCTACAACATATAACACACACGGCGCAATCGAATTGTTCGATTTTTGTTTTTATGATATTTGCAATAAAGTTTGTATATGAAAATGCTTTATTAATTTAAACAAAATAAGAAAATTAAAAAAAAAGAAACAAAAACAAAAAAATGTATACACAAATATAGCCCGCCCCTGAAACTGAGCTTAAAGTCTCATGTTTATCTCTGATAAAGAAGTATATATATATATATAAACACATTGATATATATATATATATATATATAATGCTGTACAATCAAAGCGACGACGTGGAACAATAAACAAAGTAAAAACCAACTTACATAACAAACAATACATATATTACATTAAAACAATGTGGATCAATCAATTGATATGATATATTCATCTTTTTACGCTCATTAACTTCAATCGATCAGAGATACAGTGGTACCCAAAACTATGCGCACTCTCACCACCAAAATACATAGTCAAATAACAAAAACCAACAACTACTCAAATTCTAAAAACTAAAAACAAAAACCATCAAAGAAAGAAGTAAAAATAAAAGAAGAGAAAATCTAAATGTTAAATTTAAGTCATGTAAAAAAAAAACCAGAGGGCCGGGGCTAACTTCGACCGCGTCAAAAATTTGTATACCCTTGCAACTTTTTTTGGTAACTTTTCCCTTACTTATAGCCATCAAAGTGGAAAAACGTTTTATCTAAAAAGGCTAATGTTTGCGAAAGAACGGCTAACAATCTTTGCATAGGAAATAACGAAGATATTGATCAAAGTCACTGTTTTCCACCGATCGTTCCTATGGGAGCTATATGATATAGTAACCCGATATTATCAAATTCGGCACAGTCATTAACAGATATACTAAACTAACAAATATTTAATTTGAAAGCAATCGCGTCAAAAGTAACGTAGTTATTGAAGAAAGTCACTGTTTTCGACCGATCGTTCCTATACGAGCTATATGATATAGTCACCCGATCTTGATCAAATTTGGCATAGTCGTTTATATGTATAATAATATAACCAATATTAAATTTTACAATAGCTCAAAAAATAACGAAGTTATTGAGAAAAGTCACTGTTCGTGACTTTTCGGTTTGCATGGGAGCTATATGATATAGTGGTCCGATCCGGCTGAATCCGAGATATACAACGCAGTATATACAAGCCTACATGCAAATTTCAACTCTGTAGCTCTTACGGTCTAGGGGGAGTTTGCGTTGATCCAGACGGACGGTCAGACGGACAGACGGACGGACGGACGGACGCACGGACGGACGGACGGACATGGCTATATGAACTCGTCATGCTGATCAAGAATATATATACTTTATATGGTCGGAGATGCTTCCTTCTATGCGTTGCACACTTCTGACCAAAATTAATATACCCTTTTTGCAAGGGTATAATGAGAAAAAACCAACTGAAATTTGTGTGTAAAAAAAAACAAAAATAAGAAAAACAACAAAAAAAACAAAAAGAAACATCGAAACGTCGAATGGAAGAGATCTATATAAATACATTAAAAGTAAAACAGAACAAAAAAAAAACATTACACTTACATTATAAAGGAAGAAAGCGACAACTAATTTAAATTTATTGTTTTAAAAAAAACAGAAGAAAACAAATTTAGGCTGAAAGTTTGAACACAAAACACAAAAAATGGAAGAAATTCTATAAAATGTTTAGTTAGTTTTCTAATTTTAATCGCTGTAATTGTTTTCTGTTAATTTATTTTTAATAAGCCCAAGCCTTTTAAATCATGTTGTGAGAAAGAAAAACAAAACAAAATAAAAATTATTATATAAATTTAACATAATAAAAACACATAAAAAAACAAATATGCAAACAAAGTAAAGCAAGAAAAACTCAAAACTCTTTATTTTTTATTAGTTGCAAACTAAAAACAAATCAAAAACTGGCATAGACCAAAACATGCAAATTGGGAGCCACAAATGTTTACAAACACATTATTACATTTTTTATGATAACTTTATAATATTATTAACTGTTTTTTCCCATTATTTAATGTCTTCGAGTCAGGGCTACCTTAAAATTTGAGAAGAAGTTGACAAGTTATTAACTGTAATCAATAAAGTAGCCCTAACTAATTTCATTTTCATATTTTTTTTCGTCGGATTTCTTCACTATCATATATATTAATTACAAATAACAGACAGCAAAAACAACATACCTACATATAAAAATAGTCATTAGTAGTCTGAGCATTATATAAAAAACAAAACATTACTAAAATTTATATATATATATATATCGAACCGATATAAACACAATATATATATATAAATCGATGTATACATATGTCAGTAGAAATTATTTGTGTTGTGTGCAATTGTTTTACTTTTTTGTTTTGATTTTTTGTGTTTTCTACATTTTAGTTTACTGCTCCAGAGCTTTACTATTTGACTAACGATTATTGTTTTACATTTAATTAAAAATTTAACAATAAGTCCATATGAAAGATGAATAATAAAAGAAGAAAATCACAACAACACAAAATCATGGTTATTCCAAATTCCGTAAATTTGCAGAATCCATATAAAAAATTTGCCAAGAAAATTTTCTCGAATTTTATTCTTCAAAACTTTGAAATACGAAAATTTCAGCGTATATGAAAATTATATGATTTACAATCGGAATGTCATGGAAAACTGACTGAATTCAAAATATACGGGGAAACGGAATTCGAAACAACTTTAATAAATATAATTTTTGAAACAAAAAAACAAAAAAAATAAATAAAATCTACATACTCGGCAAATCGTGCTTTAAATACATTAAACGGAAAGAAAATTCTATAAATTCATTTAAATTCTGGACTCTTCTCAGAAGTTGATCCTTTAAATATCCCTCTAAATCGGACATGTTTTTGTATTAGGAAACGCCTTTCATTAACAAAAAGACCCATCAGCTAAAAGTTGTAAAATGCATTTACATACAAAAATTCATAGGAAAGTGGTAAGCTCATCTTATCATCATGAGGCTTAAGCATTAATAAGAGTTTGGCGGTAAGTTTCATAAACTTTTAAAAATTTCTGAATATATCTACTATAAAGGTGTGTTTTTTACAAAATTGGACACACGCTTTTTTCTGCTTTATGATTTGGGGTCTATGTTTATACAAGGTGTAAAATAAAAATACCTGTTACCTCAAAAGTGAGTTGCATTGAACAGAAACAGCTGTAGAGTATATAAAAAATTGATATACTTTTTAAAAAGATTTATCAAGTGAGATTTATATATACATACTACCAACTGTACTGAAAATTTGAAAACACAGTTAAAACTTTCAGTACCTACCTATACTTAAATCTGATTATTACAGTTTTAAACTAAAATAAATTTTACTACTTATTATAGACAGAATCCTTTTAAGAAAATTAAGTAATTTCATCAAAGTTTATTAAAAAATAACTTACATTTTAACATTTGTTGAGAAATTTTCATCATTTATATATATAAAAGGAAGTCGTATTAGTTACGCCACTTATAACTCGAGATCTGCTGAACCAATCTTCATGGTTATTGATCCCTTCGGATTTGTTTCATATGCAGAGGATGCATCATTGACAATCAAACGGATCAATGGATGAAGGATGGCATAATTGAAATATCAGAGTCTGAGTATACAAGCCCAGTCGTGCTTGTGAAAACGGGACGGATCAAATCGGTTCAAATCATTTTCCACTTCCCTTTATAGAAGATCAGTTAGACAGGCTTCAAAAGGCACGTATTTTTCAGTTCCATAGATTAAAAAAATGGTTTTTTTCATGTTAGCATTGAAAAGGGAGCCGCAAGTATACCTCTTTCGTAACACATAATGGACAATTCCAGTTTCTTCGAGTTCCATTTGGTCTTTCGAACTCTCCCAGCGTCTTTCAACGGCATGTCAATGCTATATTCAGAGATCTAACCAGGAAAGGAGTAGCCATACCATATGTTGATGATATAATAATACCAGCAAAAACTGAAGACGAAGCTGTAGCCAATTTAAAAGAGTGCTCAAACAATGCGAAGAATATGGGCTTGTGATTAATTTCAAAAAATGTCAGTTCCTTAAACGAAAATTGAGTATTTAGGACACGTAATTGAGAACCAAAGTATAAAAAAAGCTTCTGCTCTCTGAGGTGACGGTCGTGTTTTTGCATAAGCTCCTGAGTTTTTATTAATATTTATTGTTTTCTCTCAGTTTTTAATTGTGCTTAGTTTTTTTTTACGCTTTCACTGGTGTTTTTCGCTTGACACCCTTGTGTTTTATTTCCCTAATTCGCCAAATTAAATGTTTAAACAGTTTTTCTGTTTCGTGATTAGAGTTTGGTGCATTTAATTTTTTCTTTTTTTTTTTTCTCTATCGTCATTGCTTCTGCAGTTGCTCCCCTCATCGCCCCATCATCCCATCAGTGCTAGTGGCTTTGTTGTTTATCTGCTTTGTGCTTGTGCTCAGCTTCTCTTCCGCGTAATCACTTTTGTAAGGCCGCCTCTCAAAGCCCGGCTTATAACGACTACGACAAATTTTCTTGTTTGTCTGTGTCTAAGCCTGAGCTTGGCTTAATGCGCTGGACTTGCCCATCTTGTGCCAGCCAGCAGCTTGATTTTAGCCGTATGTATAGGGATATTCGTTTAAAGTTTCTTTCTTTAAACAAACTGGCCAAACAGCTGTCTAACGAGTGTGACTCTAGCGTACATTTATTGTCGCAATTCAAGTTTGTTCCACCTTCTGAGAAGTGCCCAAGAAATGTACCCTTGAGTTGCCCAAGCAGTCCCAGCACTCTCTATACATCGGTCTCCCATTTTACTTTCGCCTACATATCTTCTTGTCCCTCTTTATGCTCTTCTTTTCAGATTGAAGTACCCATTACAAGCCTGGTGTACCTCATTCTATCCCTCACGGGAACTCTGATCAATCACAGGATCATGCTAGCTCTCAATCACTGCGGATCCCAATGCTCCTCCGCCTCCACTAACTGTAGTGCCTCATCGTAAACAATTATTTATCTCTAGGCTTGCTCCTGATACTTCTGAGTCTGTGTGCAGCTTACATTAGTAATATATGCCCTGCTAAAGTTTTAATTCAAAAGTTTAAGTTTTCTAGGCCTCGCGAAATCTCCTCTTTTAAAATTACAGTACCTAATGAGTATTTCTCAGCTATGGTTGACCCTAATTTGGCCAGAGGCCTAGTTGTACACGAGTTTGCGCCCAATAAGCGCTCCCGTCCGTTGCCTGTCCACCTTCCTAATTTATCTTCTGCTTCAAAAAACTAATAACGTCTAGTCTTTGCATCCATTATCAAAAATGGTAAGACGACTTCTTACCAAGCTCTCGAACCTGTTCTGTGATAGCCAAACCTTTTCGGCTGACATATTAGCTTTCTCTGAAACTTGGCTTAACTCCTCTGTTTTGGATAATGAAATTCTTTCTAATAACTTTATTTCTTATAGGCTTGATCGTGTTAGTCGTCGTGGTGGTGGAAGTACTTATTGCTGTCAACTCGAATCTGTGTTCAAGTGTGTGCCGATTGATCTGCCCTTAGGTGGTTGAGTTTATTTGGCGTCGAAAATACATGTTCCAACTTCAGCTATATATTCTTGTTCATATATTCCTCCAGCTTCTGATATAACGACCTTATGCATCATGCTGATGCTTTGCAAACTATTTTTAATCGTCTTAAAGATCGCGATTTCCTTATAGTTTTAGGTGATTTCAACTTGCCTAATATTTCTTTCTTGTTGATGATAATCTATCTTTCTTAATTCCTTCATCTCAACATGTTTTTCTTGAATGTCCGCTATATCAGTTGAATTCTTTCCTTAACTCTTCTAAAAGAATCCTGATCTTGTTTTTGTTCTGATCCCACTGTTAGTGCTGTATCCCGAACACAGCCCCTAGTGAAACCTGAAGATCCCTATCACCCTACCATTGAACTTACTATTTCTTACAATTCCGTTACTAATTCATTTAATAACATCGCAAATTCTCGTCGTAGATGTTTTCGTAAAACAAATTTCAATCTTCTTAATAGCCTTATTTTCTCTTTTGATTGGTCATTTCTATTTGAGTGCTGCGATATAGATCGTGCAGTGAAGTTTTTCTACTCTGCTCTTAATTCTCTAATTGATAAATGCGTTCCTTATGTGAATGTCTCTACCGTCTCCAGCGCGCCAGTCTGGTTCACAGTAGGCTCTCTAATCTCCGTAACATTAAATCGAGATATTTTAAAAGATTTAAAAAACTGGTTCGCGTCTTGACTATGCAAATTACTGTATAGCCAAATCTCAATTTTGTCTTTTAAACACTCAATGCTACAATAATTATATCGTTCGCTGTAAGGTTGAATTTTATAAGAACCCCAAAAGATTTTATAACTTTGTTAATTCCAAAAGACGCTCTAATGTACTACCCTCCACCTTCAGACTTAATGACCAGACTGCTAATAATGATTCAGATATTGCAGATCTGTTTGCTAAATTCTTTCAGTCGACTTATTCTACTACTGTTTCGGAACCCACACCCTATCCTTTTCAATCCCACATTTAAATTGTATGTTTTTTCCTAGTATTACTGAAGACTGTATTATCTCTAGCTTTTCATCTATGACGTCTCCTTCGTTCCGGTCCTGATAATATACCTAGTTGCATCCTTAAAATGTGTTCGAATTCCCTATCTAAGCCTTTATCTCGGTTATTTTATATCGAGTGAGTCTTGTACCTTTCCCGATATTTGGAAAGAGTCTTTTATTATCCGCTTTTTAAAAAGGTAGCAAATCGGATGTTTCTAACTACCGTGGCATTGCCAAACTTTCGGCAATACCAAAGCTGTTTGAGAAAATTATTACGTCTTCCCTTCAACACCTATCCAGATCCACTATTTCTCCTTGTCCAGCATGGATTCATGAAAGGTCGTTCGTCGCTTACTAACCTTTTAGAATTGACTACCCTTGTACACCATGGCTTCCGTAAAAAGTGTCAAACTGATGTTATTTATACGACTTTAGTAAGGCTTTCGATACGGTTGATCATTCTATGCTTCTCGCGAAACTTAACATAATGGTTTTTCCCCAAAACTGTTGGCTGGGTTAAAGTCGTATCTTATTGGCAGAACCCAAAAGGTGTCTTTTCGTTCCTCGATATCTAAAACTGTTCGAGTTACGTCAGGTGTACCCCAAGGCAGTCATCTGGGCCCCTGTTATTTACACTGTTTATAAATGATTTGCCTTTGCCTTGGCTCATTCACGCGTGCTCATGTTTGCGGATGACGTCAAGATTTGTTATTCCTATAATGATCCTTCTTTCCAACAGTACTTGCAATCAGATCTCGATGCGTTCTGTGATTGGTGCCACGTTAATAAATTACACCTTAATGCCTCTAAGTGTTCTTTTATGACTTTCAGTCGTTTGTCTCCGTTCCTAGCTCATTACTCTGTTAAGTCTGTTTGTTAGATTGTGTACCATCGTTCAAAGACTTAGGCGTTGATGTTTGACCCAAAACTTTCATTTAATGTTCATATTTCTTCTATTGTCAATAGAGCATGCAGCCTTCTTGGCTTCATTAAACTTGGGCCAAAGAATTTGATGATCCCTATGTAACAAAGGTTTATACACTTCGTTAGTTCGCCCTACTCTAGAATATTGCTCGCCAGTGTGGAATCCGCAATATGATGTTCACCAGCGTAGTATTGAATCGGTACAGAAGCAATTCCTTAAGTTTGCGTTACGCGTCTTAATTGGGACCCGAGTCTTCGCCTACCTTCTTATTCTAGCAGACTTCTTCTTATTAATCTTCCTTCACTTTACAACCGTAGGCTGTTTTTGGCATTCTCTTTCTCCATAAACTAGTCAACGGCGAAGTCACTTCTACTAATTTACTAGATACGCTATATTTTTGTGTTCCCTCACGTCGGACCAGAAACTTTTTTCCTATTCACCTTAGTAGATGTCTGACTAACTACTCTCTTCATGAACCTTTTCGTGTTCTTTGCCAATCTCTTTAACAACCTTTCTCACCTAAATTTCTCCTCATCTTTCTGTCACTTCTCTTCGCGCTATACTTTTTAATCATCTACAGCGAAACCAATAATAATATTCTGGACTTGGATTGGTTGCAACTCATCCCTGACCACATTGGCTGTGAATCGGGGCATAGCTGCACCTTATGCAAATAAAACACCTCCACCGGGTCGGGGATGTTTAGTTGTGTATATAGCTAAGCTATCTTTTTCAATTAATTACTATCTGTCTTTAGCTTAATCTTTTTCGTCGACTGCTGTGTTAGTTGACGTAAATAAATAAATAAATAAATAAATAAATAAATAAATAAATAAATAAATAAATAAATAAATAAATAAATAAATAAATAAATAAATAAATAAATAAATAAATAAATATATAAGTCCATCCACATCGAAAACGCTAGCCGTGTCATCGTTTCCTATTCCGTCTAATCTAAAACAATTACAGAGTTTCTTGGGATTAGTTGGATATTTTCGAAAGTTTATATTAAATTTTTCTCTGATTGCAAAGCCTCTAACGGATATGACAAAACATGATGCATTGATTATTTTTGGTGAGAAACCTGCGTTTAACAAGTTAAAGAAGCTTATTACAGAGAAGCCAGTTTTGAATATTTTTCATCAGCTACACGAAACGGAGCTTCATACGGACGCCTCAATCGACGGATTTGGCGCAGTCCTTCTCCAGAAGCCGCCAGAAGACATGCTCTTTCATCCAGTGTATTACATGAGCAAGAAAACGACAGATGCCGAAAAAAAGTTCACCAGTTACGAGTTAGAAATCTTAGCTGTTGTAGAAGCATTAAAGAAATTTCGAGTTTATTTACTAGGACTACGCTTCAAACTTGTTACAGATTGCAATGCTCTAGCTAAAACTATTCAGAAAAAGGGTCTGTGCACGCGAGTAGTCGTTGGATTCTCCAAATGCATGAATTTCAATTGACGTCGAACACTGATGCACTCAGTCGTGTACCAATGATGATGATCACCGAAACCAGTATGCATAGCAGAATAAAGCATCTGCAAGCTCAGGACGACTAGGACTAAACTTATCTCGGACAACGAACTTATTGTCGTACCAACGAGTATGCAACGAGAACTAATAAAAGAAAAGCCGAAAGTGTAAGACGTACACACGACGAAAACGCGAAATAAATTATACAATTAATTATAATTATATCTACTATTAACTAAAAATCAATACTTATCTTAACATTAAATAAAACTAATATAAAACTATAACCGGGACTGTGTTTATTCGTAAAACAATACCTTAGTTCCACATATATAATGTTGTACAATCAGAGCGACGACGTGCAACAGTAAACAAAGTAAAAACCAACTTACTTAACAAACAATACATATATTACATTAAAACAATGTGGATCAATCAATTGATATGATATATTTATCTTTTTACGCTCATTAACTTCAATCGATCAGAGATACAGTGGTACCCAAAACTAGGCAAACTCTCACCACCAAAATACATAGTCAAACAACAAAAACCAGCAACTACTCAAATTCTAAAAACTAAAAACAAAACCATCAAAGAAAGAAAGAAAAATAAGAAAAACAACAAAAACCAACAAAGAAACATAAAAGTTAGCATTAAAAAACAAGGGGTCGAATGAAAGAGATCGATATAAATACATTAAAAGTAAACAAAACAAAATAAAAACCATTACACTTACATTATAAAGAAAGAAAGCGCCAACTAAGTTAAATTTATTGTTTTAAAAAAAAAACAAGGTAAGAAATTTAGGCTGAAAGTTTGAACACAAAACACAAAAAATATCAAAGAAGCTAACATCGGCTATGCCGAAGTTTATATACCCTTGCAGTCCTTGGTAATAATAATTTTACATGTTCAAAAACGAAACTACATTCGAATTCGATTCGATTCGATTCGAATCGATTCGAAAACTACATCCATACACTAGCCTGGGATTCGAACCCGGATCCTCGTGTGTGTAATATTTATCCGATCACATTCAAATTTTGGGATCTGGCATACTCCGATTTTTATCTGAAAAATGTTTCTTCTAGTTCTTCTAGAGCTATATGATATAGTGGTCCGATCCTTATGAATTTCATACTTTATTTTACCCGGATAATAAAAAACACCGAAAAAAAATTTCAGCCCGATAGCTCTTAAGACGGCTGAGTAAAAAGCATACGCACAGACGGACGGACAGACGGACAGACGGACATGGCTATATCGACTCAGCTTCTCTTGCTGATCAAGAATATATATACTTTATGGGGTCGGAAACGTCTCCTTCTGTGCGTTACAAACATCTGACCAATTTTATAATACCCTCTGCAAGGGTATAAAAACGGAAGAAATTCTATAAAATGTTAAAAAAAGAGTAGAAATTTTCTTTTAATTTAGTTTTCTAATTTTAATCGCTGTAATTGTTTTCTGTTAACTTATTTTTAATAAGCCCAAGCCTTTTAAATCATCTTGTGAGAAAGAAAAACAAAACAAAATAAAAATTATTTATATAAATTTAACATAATAAAAACACATAAAAAAACAAAATATGCAAACAAAGTAAAGCAAGAAAAACTCAAACTCTTTATTTTTTATTAGTTGCAAACTAAAAACAAATCAAAAACTGGCATAGACCAAAACATGCAAATTGGAGCCACGAAATGTTTACAAACACATTATTACATTTTTTTATGATAACTTTATAATATTATTAACTGTTTTTTCCCATTATTTAATGTCTTCGAGTCAGGGCTACCTTAAAATTTGAGAAGAAGTTGACAAGTTATTAACTGTAATCAATAAAGTAGCCCTAACTAATTTCATTTTCATATTTTTTTTCGTCGGATTTCTTCACTATCATATATATTAATTACAAATAACAGACAGCAAAAACAACATACCTACATATAAAAATAGTCATTAGTAGTCTGAGCATTATATAAAAAACAAAACATTACTAAAATTTATATATATATATATATCGAACCGATATAAACACAATATATATATATAAATCGATGTATACATATGCCAGTAGAAATTATTTGTGTTGTGTGCAATTGTTTTACTTTTTTGTTTGTGATTTTTTGTGTTTTCTACATTTTTAGTTTACTGCTCCAGAGCTTTACTATTTGACTAACGATTATTGTTTTACATTTAATTAAAAATTTAACAATAAGTCCATATGAAAGATGAATAATAAAAGAAGAAAACCAACACAAAATCATGGTTATTCCAAATTCCGTAAATTTTGCAGAATCCATTTAAAAAATTTGCCAAGAAAATTTTCTCGAATTTTATTCTTCAAAACTTTGAAATACGAAAATTTCAGCGTATATTAAAATTATTTGATTTACAATCGGAATGACATGAAAAACTGACTGAATTCCAAATATACGCGGAAACGGAATTCGAAACAACTTTAATAATGTAAACATTAAGAATATTTTAAATAAGCCCGCTCTTCGTCTCAGTGAATTTCCCCGATAACCGAATTTGGTCACACTAAAAGGGTATAATACACTAAGGCGGGGTACGGGCACACTCTCTCAAAAATAGGCAATAAGATCACATGTGCAATTAATAAAACCAGAAATAAAATCCGAAAATAAAAAGACAATACCAAGAGATTAATTAATGAAAATAATAGAGAGTTTACAAATCAGGTGTGGTGTTTGCCCTGTGATCTCATACAGACCTTCCAGTACAAGGCTCTGAGAATAATATCGAATGCGCATATATACACCACCAACATAGAGATCCACGAGGAACTCAACATGCCCTGGGTTCAGGACGAAATAGCTAGGCTCAGCAAGGCTCATCTGGAGCGTCTCGACAGGCACCCCAACCAGCTGGCCATAAATTTTCTAGACAACAGCACTACCACCCGCCGCCTAAGAAGACTCCATCCATTGGACCTACCAGCCCGCGAGTAGTGATCAGCTCACTGGCTCTCACCACCAACGCCCCCCTTCCCCCTACCGACATAGCCCTAACCAACCTAAATACCCTAGCCTTAACGATGATTTTGCCTAAACATCATAGTCTGTTATATTTTTTGTAAAATTCAATCTCCTAAGTCACTGTCACGCCCCATAATTTACTTATTGTCCACAAATCGGACAGATTGTAAATAGGAGATCCCCGTTATAATAAAAAAAAAAAAAAAAATATTTATGTATGTCAGTAGAAATTATTTGTGTTGTGTGCAATTGTTTTACTTTTTTTTGTGATTTTTTGCGTTTTCTACATTTTTAGTTTACTGCTCCAGAGCTTTACTATTTGACTAACGATTATTGTTTTACATTTAATTAAAAATTTAACAATAAATTCATATGAAAGATGAATAATAATAGAAGAAGACCAACACAATATCATGGTTATTCCAAATTCCGTAAATTTTGCAGAATCTACTTAAAAAATTTTCCAAGAAAATTTTTTCGAATTTTATTCTTCAAAACTTTGAAATACGAAAATTTCAGCGAATTATAAAATTATATGATTTACAATCGGAATGTCATGGAAAACTGACTGAATTCAAAATATACGGGGAAACGGAATTCGAAACAACTTTAATAAATATAATTTTTGAAACAAAAATCAAAAAAAAAATAAGAACACGATATAATCCAACATTTAATTTATATTTATACTGACTTTAGTAAGGCTTTCGATACGGTTGATCATTCTATGCTTCTCGCGAAACTTAACATAATGGGTTTTTCCCCAAAACTGTTGGCTTGGTTAAAGTCGTATCTTATTGGCAGAACCCAAAAGGTGTCTTTTCGTTCCTCGATATCTAAAACTGTTCGAGTTACGTCAGGTGTACTCCAAGGCAGTCATCTGGGCCCCCTGTTATTTACACTGTTTATAAATGATTTGCCTTTGGCCTTGGCTCATTCACGCGTGCTCATGTTTGCGGATGACGTCAAGATTTGTTATTTCTATAATGATACTTCTTTCCAACAGTACTTGCAATCAGATCTCGATGCGTTCTATGATTGGTGCCACATTAATAAATTACACCTTAATGGCTCTAAGTGTTCTTTTATGACTTTCAGTCGTTTGTCTCCGTTCCTAGCTCATTACTCTGTTAAGTCTGTTATGTTAGATTGTGTACCATCTTTCAAAGACTTAGGCGTGATGTTTGACCCAAAACTTTCATTTAATGTTCATATTTCTTCTATTGTCAATAGAGCATGCAGCCTTCTTGGCTTCATTAAACGTTGGGCCAAAGAATTTGATGATCCCTATGTAACAAAGGTTTTATACACTTCGTTAGTTCGCCCTACTCTAGAATATCGCTCGCCAGTGTGGAATCCGTAATATGATGTTCACCAGCGTAGTATTGAATCGGTATAGAAGCAATTCCTTAAGTTTGCGTTACGCGGTCTTAATAGGGACCCGAGTCTTCGCCTACCTTCTTATTCTAGCAGACTTCTTCTTATTAATCTTCCTTCACTTTACAACCGTAGGCTGTAATCTTTTTGGCATTCTCTTTCTCCATAAACTAGTCAACGGCGAAGTCACTTCTACTAATTTACTAGATACGCTATATTTTTGTGTTCCCTCACGTCGGACCAGAAACTTTTTTCCTATTCACCTTAGTAGATGTCTGACTAACTACTCTCTTCATGAACCTTTTCGTGTTCTTTGCCAATCTTTTAACAACCTTTCTCACCTAATTTCTCCTCATCTTTCTGTCACTTCTCTTCGCGCTATACTTTTTAATCATCTACAGCGAAACCAATGAAAATATTCTGGACTTGGATTGGTTGCAGCTCATCCCTGACCACATTGGCTGTGAATCGGGGCATAGCTGGCACCTTATGCAAATAAAACACCTCCACCGGGTCGGGGATGTTTAGTTGTGTATATAGCTAAGCTATCTTTTTCAATTAATTACTATCTGTCTTTAGCTTAATCTTTTTCGTCGACTGCTGTGTTAGTTGACGTAAATAAATAAATAAATAAATAAATAAATAAATAAATAAATATAAATATATAAGTCCATCCACATCGAAAACGATAGCCGTGTCATCGTTTCCTATTCCGTCTAATCTAAAACAATTACAGAGTTTCTTGGGATTAGTTGGATATTTTCGAAAGTTTATATTAAATTTTTCTCTGATTGCAAAGCCTCTAACGGATATGACAAAACATGATGCATTGATTATTTTTGGTGAGAAACCTGCGTTTAACAAGTTAAAGAAGCTTATTACAGAGAAGCCAGTTTTGAATATTTTTCATCAGCTACACGAAACGGAGCTCTATACGGACGCCTCAATCGACGGATTTGGCGCAGTCCTTCTCCAGAAGTCGCCAGAAGACATGCTCTTTCATCCAGTGTATTACATGAGCAAGAAAACGACAGATGCCGAAAAAAAGTTCACCAGTTACGAGTTAGAAATCTTAGCTGTTGTAGAAGCATTAAAGAAATTTCGAGTTTATTTACTAGGACTACGCTTCAAACTTGTTACAGATTGCAATGCTCTAGCTAAAACTATTCAGAAAAAGGGTCTGTGCACGCGAGTAGTTCGTTGGATTCTCCAAATGCATGAATTTCAATTGACGTCGAACACTGATGCACTCAGTCGTGTACCAATGATGATGATCACCGAAACCAGTATGCATAGCAGAATAAAGCATCTGCAAGCTCAGGACGACTAGGACTAAACTTATCTCGGACAACGAACTTATTGTCGTACCAACGAGTATGCAACGAGAACTAATAAAAGAAAAGCCGAAAGTGTAAGACGTACACACGACGAAAACGCGAAATAAATTATACAATTAATTATAATTATATCTACTATTAACTAAAAATCAATACTTATCTTAACATTAAATAAAACTAATATAAAACTATAACCGGGACTGTGTTTATTCGTAAAACAATACCTTAGTTCCACATATATAATGTTGTACAATCAGAGCGACGACGTGCAACAGTAAACAAAGTAAAAACCAACTTACTTAACAAACAATACATATATTACATTAAAACAATGTGGATCAATCAATTGATATGATATATTTATCTTTTTACGCTCATTAACTTCAATCGATCAGAGATACAGTGGTACCCAAAACTAGGCAAACTCTCACCACCAAAATACATAGTCAAACAAAAAAACTAAAAACAAAAACCATCAAAGAAAGAAAGAAAAATAAGAAAAACAACAAAAAACCAACAAAGAAACATAAAAGTTAGCATTAAAAAACAAGGGGTCGAATGAAAGAGATCGATATAAATACATTAAAAGTAAACAAAACAAAATAAAAACCATTACACTTACATTATAAAGAAAGAAAGCGCCAACTAAGTTAAATTTATTGTTTTAAAAAAAACAAGGTAAGAAATTTAGGCTGAAAGTTTGAACACAAAACACAAAAAATATCAAAGAAGCTAACATCGGCTATGCCGAAGTTTATATACCCTTGCAGTCCTTGGTAATAATAATTTTACATGTTCAAAAACGAAACTACATTCGAATTCGATTCGATTCGATTCGAATCGATTCGAAAACTACATCCATACACTAGCCTGGGATTCGAACCCGGATCCTCGTGTGTGTAATATTTATCCGATCACATTCAAATTTTGGGATCTGGCATACTCCGATTTTTATCTGAAAAATGTTTCTTCTAGTTCTTCTAGAGCCATATGATATAGTGGTCCGATCCTTATGAATTTCATACTTTATTTTACCCGGATAATAAAAAACACCGAAAAAAAATTTCAGCCCGATAGCTCTTAAGACGGCTGAGTAAAAAGCATACGCACAGACGGACGGACAGACGGACAGATGGACATGGCTATATCGACTCAGCTTCTCATGCTGATCAAGAATATATATACTTTATGGGGTCGGAAACGTCTCCTTCTGTGCGTTACAAACATCTGACCAATTTTATAATAAAGGGTATAAAAACGGAAGAAATTCTATAAAATATTAAAAAAAGAGTAGAAATTTTCTTTTAATTTAGTTTTCTAATTTTAATCGCTGTAATTGTTTTCTGTTAACTTATTTTTAATAAGCCCAAGCCTTTTAAATCATCTTGTGAGAAAGAAAAACAAAACAAAATAAAAATTATTTATATAAATTTAACATAATAAAAACACATAAAAAAACAAAATATGCAAACAAAGTAAAGCAAGAAAAACTCAAACTCTTTATTTTTTTATTAGTTGCAAACTAAAAACAAATCAAAAACTGGCATAGACCAAAACATGCAAATTGGAGCCACGAAATGTTTACAAACACATTATTACATTTTTTTATGATAACTTTATAATATTATTAACTGTTTTTTCCCATTATTTAATGTCTTCGAGTCAGGGCTACCTTAAAATTTGAGAAGAAGTTGACAAGTTATTAACTGTAATCAATAAAGTAGCCCTAACTAATTTCATTTTCATATTTTTTTCGTCGGATTTCTTCACTATCATATATATTAATTACAAATAACAGACAGCAAAAACGACATACCTACATATAAAAATAGTCATTAGTAGTCTGAGCATTATATAAAAAACAAAACATTACTAAAATTTATATATATATATATATCGAACCGATATAAACACAATATATATATATAAATCGATGTATACATATGCCAGTAGAAATTATTTGTGTTGTGTGCAATTGTTTTACTTTTTTGTTTGTGATTTTTTGTGTTTTCTACATTTTTAGTTTACTGCTCCAGAGCTTTACTATTTGACTAACGATTATTGTTTTACATTTAATTAAAAATTTAACAATAAGTCCATATGAAAGATGAATAATAAAAGAAGAAAACCAACACAAAATCATGGTTATTCCAAATTCCGTAAATTTTGCAGAATCCATTTAAAAAATTTGCCAAGAAAATTTTCTCGAATTTTATTCTTCAAAACTTTGAAATACGAAAATTTCAGCGTATATTAAAATTATTTGATTTACAATCGGAATGACATGAAAAACTGACTGAATTCCAAATATACGCGGAAACGGAATTCGAAACAACTTTAATAATGTAAACATTAAGAATATTTTAAATAAGCCCGCTCTTCGTCTCAGTGAATTTCCCCGATAACCGAATTTGGTCACACTAAAAGGGTATAATACACTAAGGCGGGGTACGGGCACACTCTCTCAAAAATAGGCAATAAGATCACATGTGCAATTAATAAAACCAGAAATAAAATCCGAAAATAAAAAGACAATACCAAGAGATTAATTAATGAAAATAATAGAGAGTTTACAAATCAGGTGTGGTGTTTGCCCTGTGATCTCATACAGACCTTCCAGTAAAAGGCTCTGAGAATAATATCGAATGCGCATATATACACCACCAACATAGAGATCCACGAGGAACTCAACATGCCCTGGGTTCAGGACGAAATAGCTAGGCTCAGCAAGGCTCATCTGGAGCGTCTCGACAGGCACCCCAACCAGGTGGCCATAAATATTCTAGACAACAGCACTACCACCCGCCGCCTAAGAAGACTCCATCCATTGGACCTACCAGCCCGCGAGTAGTGATCAGCTCACTGGCTCTCACCACCAACGCCCCCCTTCCCCCTACCGACATAGCCCTAACCAACCTAAATACCCTAGCCTTAACGATGATTTTGCCTAAACATCATAGTCTGTTATATTTTTTGTAAAATTCAATCTCCTATGTCACTGTCACGCCCCATAATTTACTTATTGTCCACAAATCGGACAGATTGTAAATAGGAGATCCCCGTTATAATAAAAAAAAAAAAAAAAAAATATTTATGTATGTCAGTAGAAATTATTTGTGTTGTGTGCAATTGTTTTACTTTTTTTTTGTGATTTTTTGTGTTTTCTACATTTTTAGTTTACTGCTCCAGAGCTTTACTATTTGACTAACGATTATTGTTTTACATTTAATTAAAAATTTAACAATAAATTCATATGAAAGATGAATAATAATAGAAGAAGACCAACACAATATCATGGATATTCCAAATTCCGTAAATTTTGCAGAATCTACTTAAAAAATTTTCCAAGAAAATTTTTTCGAATTTTATTCTTCAAAACTTTGAAATACGAAAATTTCAGCGTATTATAAAATTATATGATTTACAATCGGAATGTCATGGAAAACTGACTGAATTCAAAATATACGGGGAAACGGAATTCGAAACAACTTTAATAAATATAATTTTTGAAACAAAAATCAAAAAAAAAAATAAGAACACGATATAATCCAACATTTAAGGTAATTTACGTTAAAAAAAAAATTGTTTGTAAGATCCAAGAACACATGCACGCAAATTTTATGATCCAACAACCGATGAAGTGGCAATGTTTATTGTTGGTGACGTTCATATGACGCGTTTCAATACCCGCTGATGTTCTGGCATGGTGACGATGAATATAACTTTAATATCAAAATGAAAAATTTATTGAATGGTAAAATCAATGCCGTTAACGTATTAGGTGTTCCAAAATACAATTTTTACCAAATTTGTTTCAGGTTAGGAAACTACCAAGAAGGTTAGGTCGATGAATTACTACGCATACCGTTTGCTGATTCGTAAAAATTTTGACAATTATTACAATTATTACTTCAACAATTTTGCGTTGACATGTCGAAACAATACGTAGCACCTTAATTTTATTCGGTTGAATCAAAGTAAATTGCGTTTGGAAGTGTATATTTAATGTTGGTCGAATGACTATTTTACCGGCGAAATACACAGGTATTTTAAACTCCTTGGATGTGCCGGGTTAATGCTTAGAAATTTAAACCAAACAAAATTGTGCAGTGGAAAGCGTTTGTTGATAAGAAACTGATGACAATACTTAAAGAAAAATTTACAGATGAGGAAAATCTTATTCCAAGGATCGATTCGTCTTGCCTTCGCCATGACGATCAACAAGTCACAAGACCATTGAATATTTGTGGCCTTAATCTAAAAAATTCATGTTTTTACCAAAAAACAAATAATGTCGTTTACAAAGGCGCTAAAATGAAAATTTCGTTTAACTTTTCAAATATAAATCAAAACAAAAATTTTTTTTTTGGTCTGTTAATCCCAAACGAAATGTTAAGAAATATTAAAAGCCGTCAGGTGACGAAACGAGGTTCGCCTGGTTTGCTAGTTATTAAATAAAGTCAAAAAAAAGGGCTCCCAATTTAATCAAGTTCCTTGAAGCCTTGAGTTTAGAATATGCTCAAAGCATTATTCTGCTTGGACTGTCCATTTATTATGGCTAAAAATTCGTGATTGAATGAGACCATTAGTCTGACCAAGTTTTTAATGCAATTTTCATATTTTTCATGTGTCGAATTGTTTGAGTCTTGTTGTCTACATACATACTTGTATGTATAGAGAATTACAGCTTTGACACAGTTGCCACTGCCGTTGGCTTTTGGTTTGCCTTTATTGTGCTCTTGCCAAAAATTGGGTATTTCACTTTTCGTAAGGGTCGGCCAAATGAAGTTGGACTTTCAAATTTGTTCTATATTTGTCAATAATTTATAGATTCTCCGATTTTTAAAAGCAACAAGTGAATGTTTTGACATTTTGGATCTGTTGGACTAATGATCTGCTTTCTTATAGATCTAAAAATTATTTTACTGGAATATTAGTCACTATGTTACTCTTTTTAAGAAAAAAAGATTTTTTAAGGAATCGAAAAGAATGAATTTTTAGAATAATGCATTCAAATTATCCTTGTGGTTGAATTAACTAGTAAAATGTGGTAAAATGTTACCTAAATTTGTTTTTCATTGTGTATTATATATTTTACATTTGACATATGTAAGGTATTTCCGAAATTGATAAATGAAGTTCCCAAAGATTCAAAGGTTTTTCAAAATTTAAAAAATTATCATTTTTCAGCAAACTTGATTTACTTTTAAAGATTTCAATATACATATATTCAAAGTAATGGGTATGCAAAGTAATGAGAAAATAGTTCTATCTGAATTCAATTCTTAAATTATTATAATGACTGCATAATTTTTCAAAATCAAACTATTCAATATGATATTGAATCAACTAGAAATCTTTCATTTAAAATAAATTTAAAGAAAATGTGTCAAAAATAATTCTACTGGGACACATTTCTAAGGGTATTGAAATGGCGTTATAGACGATCGTTGGTTTTACATATATTACAACCGAAAAGAAAAGCAAAAACAAAATGAGCAAAGAGGAAAGGAAATAAAACCAAAAAACCAGGCAAAAAGTTGCTTTTATTATGTTTCCTTGATTTCTTTTTGTTGTCGATGTATGTATATACATAGTAGTTGTTGGTGCTGCAGACAAAAGTAATGACGTAGAAAATAGAGAGCTGCATGAATGATAGAAAAATCAATTCGAGTTAACAACATTCAAAACCAAATGAATGAATTGAATGACTTTGAAAATCGACTTCAAGTAAATGAGTGTGCGACGTAAAAATCAGTCGCACAACATTCAAACGAAACAAAACGAATTGAATGAGTTAGAAAGTGAGTCAATGAGTTGCTATGATTCGAATGCATTCGAATTCCAATTCTGATTTTAGTATTTAGTATTTATTTGTATTGTATATTTTTTAACTATATGTGATTACTATACTACAAAGCTAGGGTGGTTAGTGGCTCAGTGGGGACCTACTCAGACTACAATACTGTTGTTATCGGGTTCAAACCCCTTACAGAGATAGAGAAGAATTTTTTTCCAAATAGGGAAGTATATTAAAAAGTAGATCCATTGTGTATATGATGGATTAAAGAATATAATTTTTTTTTATAATATATTAGAAAGCCTTATTTATGTTTTCACGGTTCGTGGCAACTAGGAATCTAATTTAGAAAAATAGAATTTTACAAAATTTGTCCCAAATTGTCAAATCCAAAACTGTGTCCTTAAGTTTTTGGTGTATAGCATATTTTAATTTTAATAGCCCCCATTTCGCCATTATTTTCCATACATTTTTGATAAAATAATTAGTTTTTGTTGCTTTTAAACATCCCAATAAAAATGAGTCAATTCGAATAATTCTAATGATTCGAGTGCCTTAGTACAATTCGATGTTTTGACACTCAATTCATTGCCTTTCATTAAACAGAGTTACGTATTTTGCGAGATATGACAAGTACAAACTCACACTCATTCATTTCATTGTGTAGTTGTCACTCATTTATTTGAATTCAATTCGAATGGATTCATTTGACTTTGACTTTGCTTCCATTCATGCAGCCCTCTAATATACATACATATTAGTTGTTGGTGCTGCAGACAAAAGTTGGCGTGTACACACGATATATATATCCCTATATACATACATATACATATTTTGGATGTGGCATGTAAGGATAGGGCGATGCACAAGCATGTCTAAGGTTATTTATTGCCAAACTTTCTTTATAAAGCCTGGGGCAAGGAAATTTCCTTTAAGAACTTCAAAGGGACATCCATTAAGAGTGTATGGAAAACTTATTTTATTATTTTCAATAATGTTCTTTATCCTTTCTCTCTCTCACTCTCTGCATCCATCTCTCTCTTCCTCTCTGTTGTTGTGTTTTATCTTACCTTGCAAAAAAACTTTTAAATATGGGAATTGCGACGACATTGTGCAGCAAAAAACAAAAAAAAAGAAAGAAAGAAGAAATTTCAATGCTTCAGGCCTCATCCAAATTCTGTTTGACTGACGGATTCCTGTGACAAGACAACAAAATCAAGTGACAAATGGTATGGTTTAGACCACGTTGTGTGTGGGTGCTAATAAAGGTAAGTTTCTGTCAAAAAAATTAAATGGAAAACTGAGACTGAAATATGCAAATTAAATCGCTAGACCATTACAAAAAAATGTAACAAATATAAATTCTTACATTAATTTTATTATGGCTTAAATGTTGGCCTACTGGTAGCTTTCACAGTTTTCTCTTAGATGTATTCTTAGAGAGGCTTTTTAGCCTCAGAAATAAGCAGTACAAAATTAAAACCCAATTGAAATTTTGTTTATTAATAAATATATTTTCAAGGTACAAATTTGTTATGTTTCATATAAATTTTATTGTTGTTTTTATACCCTTGCAGAGGGTATTTTAAAATTGGTCAGATGTTTGTAACGCACAGAAGGAGACGTTTCCGACCCCATAAAGTATATATATTCTTGATCAGCATGAGAAGCTGAGTTGATATAGCCATGTCCGTCTGTCCGTCTGGCCGTCCGTCCGTCTGTGCGAATGCGTTTTACTCAGCCGTCTTAAGAGCTATCGGGCTGAAATTTCGGGGTTTTTTATTACCCGGGAAAAAAAAGTATGAAAACCATCAGGATCGGACCACTATATCATATAGCTCACGAAGAACTAGAAGAAACATTTTCATAAAAATCGGAGTATGCTATGAAATTTACATATGTGATTATAAAATAATTGTAAAATAGAGGGTAAAATTGTTTTGTTTGTATATTGATGAATTGAGTTGCAGAAAACAAATTTTGAACATGTAAAATTATTATTACCAAGGACTGCAAGGGTACATAAACTTCGGCATAGCCGATGTTAGCTTCTTTGATATTTGTGTAGCAAATCTTGTTTTTAATTATAATTGATTTAATAGTTTGTTTTTACTACACTAAATTTAAATTTAATAAACGTAAGGTCAGTACGTTTTGTCTTAATATTCTTTACTAGTACTACATATGTATATTATTCTATGTTAAGAAACTAAGTTTTACTAAAAATTTAAGAGATTTTTGATTATTTATTTGAATTGTGGATGTTAATACCCATTTCAATTTTTATAATTTTAATATATTCATTATATAATGAATATAACAAAACTATATACTATATAGTCTGTTGGCTTTTTCCATATCTTAATGTAGCCACTCAGGCGTTGAGTGCCCTCTTCAATATTTACACAGCTGTTCCTGTCCGTACCTATATATGTACATATATACATACATTTAAAGGTATGCTATATGTATATGCATGTATATGTAATTATTTTTAATATTAAACTCGAAAATAAGCCAAACAAATGCCTTTCTACAATTTAGACAATTTTTCATTCACCTGAGAAACAAAAAACAAAATAAGTAAAAAAATGGAAAAAACAATTTTTCAGACAAATTGTGTGAAAAGGGTACATTAGTTATTCGATTCGGTTGAAAATATAGAAAACAATAAGTTTAGACATGTGAATTTTACTTAAAGAAGAATATTTGATTGAAAAATGAATAGTAGTTGGTTTGAAATTAAGCGTGCTTGGTTAGTTATAAGGTTGGAATTATTCCCTTTATTTTAATACGCAAAACAAGTCAAAAAGGTTAAGGAAAAAATGCTTTAGCTTGTTTTATTTTGTTTTCTATGGGTTTCCCGACTTAGATTTGGGCGATTTGATCTTATGTTTCTCCTTGAAAATGATTTTTTGTCTACTTTCTTAGATACAATTTTGAATTTAAGAATATTTTCCATTAGATGGTTCTACATAGTGATTAGAGAATGAACTGTGAAAGGGTATGAAATCTACAATACATTTTTGAATTGTTTCCGTTTGAGATTAAATATCATTTATTAAATTTTCATATTAGAATTGTGAATCATTTAATAAGTGCACATGTAATAAATTTAAAAAGCAAATTTCTGATCCGAATGATTATAATATATATACATATATACAATTTCAATTGTTAACCAATTTCCACTGTCAATTGCATTTCGTTCGTCTGATAATTGTTAACTTTTGTAATGGCGTAACAGGGCAATAAAAAAAACCAGGCCAATTTTACTTCATTATTAACAACTAGCTACAAAACACATTTTCGCCACTCTCCCAATCTCCCACTCTCTCTCTCTTTCTCTGTTTCTCTGTCTCCACCTCTCTTTTGATTTTATCCTCTTTAACTCTTTGCCCACCCCTCTGATCTTAATATCGATGCTGATTCAGTCAGTTAACCTGAAGTGGTGTGTTCAGGGAGGGGGCGGAGTACAGGTAGTTAAAACGATTTTCTGATTTTATTTTCCAAATGGTTGCACACACAAAATGGCGCTTGCTGCCGTCGTCCACTGCCCCACCCAAAAATGGGCGTAATTTTGTGGCATTGCAATGATGACCGAGTCGTGGTCCGGGCTCGAAAGAGAGTGACAGAGGTGAGGAAGGGAGTCGTGGAAAACAGCATTTTGAAAATGAGTTTTACGACTCGACTGTGCATACTTGTGCAATTATTTAAATGATTTTTTAGATTTTTTGTTTCTCTTTTTTTTCACTGATAATTAGATAATATGCAAAAATTTAGCAATGAATAATGGAAGTGCAAGAAATTTTACGCTTAAAAGAGAATAATTGACGAGGAAGAGAAGTTGAATGTCCTCGAGTTTAAGATGAAAACTTTTTTGCAACTAAAAAGATAACTAAGGAAATCATTAGGGCCTGAAGTCTAAGTATGTTTGACTAATCGTTATATAAATAGATTCGAAGCCTAATAGGTTGACTTAGTTTTTGATATAACTTCTGTCGATTAGGAGACAGATCATAGTTGTCACCTATTTTACAATTAGACATGTCAAGACCCGTTTTTGGTATGAAAGTCAGCTTCATTTGGTATGTAGGATGTTTTGACTTAGATCTGAAAGAAAATTCGTTACTCATTCTTAAAGGTCTAACAAAGTAAGTGAAAAGTGCAATTAAAAAGATTAACAATTCTGAAGTCTTAATGAAAAGTTGTATCAAAAATTAAGTTAAACTATGAAACAAGACATATCTCGATGAACAATTTATTTTTCAACAGTATCATATTCTGACAGATCTTCCATTCTTGATCACATTTTGCTATCAAGCAGAAATAGACAATAAAATCAATTTCCGTAGAATACCCTTAAAGCAACTAATCGTAAAACTGCTAGAACTAAATAGGAATTTATTTTTTTCCACCAAAAAAATACAAATATTTTCCATCCAATTTATAAAACTAAACCAAAATTATGGCAAGTATTTTAAGAAAAACATTGCCTCGCCTTGAATTAACTTCTTATACCCTTGCAAAAAGGGTATATTAATTTTGGTCAGAAGTGTGCAACGCAGAGCAACTCAGACCATATAAAGTATATATATTCTTGATCAGCATGACGGGACGAGTTCATATAGCCATGTCCGTCCGTCCGTCCGTCCGTCTGTCCGTCTGCATATAGGCTTGTATATATACAGGGGGTTGGATATCTTGGATTCAGCCGGATCGGACCACTATATCATATAGCTCCCATACAAACCGCAAAGTCACGAACAGTGAATTTTCTTAATAACTTCGTTTTTTTCTGACTATTGTCGGTAAATTTAATATCGATGAGTTTATTATACATTTAAACGACTATGCCAAATTTGATCAAGATCGGGTAACTATATCATATAGCTCCCATTGGAACGATCGGTCGAAAACAGTGACTTTCTTCAATAACTTCGTTATTTGCTATGCTAAGATTGTATGCCGTTCTTTCGGAAACAGCTTTTTTAGATAAAACGTTTTTCCACTTTGATCGCTATAGGTAGGGAAAGAGTTAGCAAAAAAGTTGCAAGGGTATACAAACTTTGACGCGGTCGAAGTTAGCCCCGGCCCTCTGGTTTTTTTATAAGAATATATGAGAGAATGGAAAGTATAATTTCTTAATTTCTGTTTTATATTCGTTTCTGTTTTATATTCGTTTGTCTTTTTCTTAATTTTATGTAAAAGGACAAATTAATAAATTTAAATAAATTTAAATGAATTTAAACAAATTTATTTTAAATGTGTAATAAAGGAAATTCAGGGCGATTTATTTTAAATAGCCATTAAAATATTATTAAAAATAAACAAAAACGCTTTACATGGACTTGAACTAAAGTATTATTGAAAATTAAAAAAAAAAAAAATTTGTTTGAGCGGGCTTCAGGTCAATCTTACTGATTTATTTGTAAGATTTTAAATCATAGGCAGCACAAAAGGTGAGCAGGTTGTCTGTATAGCTATTTCAAGAACCACCAAGTTCTATCATCAGCAGACTTCGCTAAAGAATCCACAATTGTAATGGCCATACCATATCCTCAACACTAAAACTAGTTGGGAATTACATTGCCAACTAAATGAAGCGAAAAAAGAACGGCAAAGCTTGCAACTGCAGATTCCATCTTTTTTTGTGTGCATACCATGGGCGCCAGCTGAATTAGTGTAAAGGGCTTCGCCTTAACCAACTAATCGTCGCGCCCAAATATTTTGTAATAGTATATTGTACTATATGCAAAAAAGATGGTTTTTTACAGCAAGTGTAAAACGGCGGGCCTTCTGTTTTAGTATTTGTCTAGATTTCGAACTTATTGAAGTTAATCAAAAAATTTGTTTGAGCTGGGCTTCAGGTCAATCTTACTGATTTATTTGTAAGATTTTAAATCATAGGCAGCACTAATTCAGCAGGCGCCCATGGGTATGCACACAAAAAAAAGGTGGAATCTGCAGTTGCAAGCTTTGCCGTTCTTTTTCGCTTCATTTAGTTGGCAATGTAATTCCCAACTAGTTTTAGTGTTGAAGATATGGTATGGCCATTACAATTGTGGATTCTTTGGCGAAGTCTGCTGATGATAGAACTTGGTTGTTCTTGAAATAGCTATACAGACAACCTGCTCACCTTTTTGTGCTGCCTATGATTTAAAATCTTACAAATAAATCAGTAAGATTGACCTGAAGCCCCGCTCAAACAAATTTTTTGATTAACTTCAATAAGGTCGAAATCTAGACAAATAGACAAAAAAAATTATTGAAAATTTATTATTTTATTGACTTTACTTTATTGATCAGTTAGATGAAAGAGTAGTAAACACACATGAAAGTCTTAGATAGGCATATGTTTTCACATTTATATATATTTCTAGGTATATGTAGAAAAGTCGTGTTTGTATATAGAATGTAGAATAAATTGTATTAATTAACACGACTTAATTGTAGTTTTGCATGACGTTGCTATTTATAACACAAAATCGAATCGAAGAAATTTGTAATTTATTATCATGCTAATTTGTTTACAATATTATTTTTTTTTCTCCCTCGCCAAGTCTAATTAATTGATGGCATCGACTCTGGGATACTAGGACTAGAGCATTGCATGAATACATTCAAAAGCATAAACGAGTGATTCGATTTTTGAAAGGTCCTAGGTTCCTAATAGGAAAGGAATATAGAGATAGAAGACACTATCCATTTAGTTTTAAGTGTTTATCAGAATTTGTATGATAATACCAACTAAAAACACGGTTTTTGGTAATATTTTTAAAAAACTCCCGAATCGTTATATAAATTATTTAATAATTTAGGTACTTAATAAATATTTTATTGGTATTAAATCTTAAGAAAATCGGGAACTTTATCTGTATATATGGGTTATTTATGCCAAGAAACCATTTTTAGTTTCTGTTCAGACTTGATGTCTATATACCTTAAAAGATACTGGGAACACACAAATCTAAGTCATATACCCAATATACTATGTATTTTTTAAATTCATTTGCCAGTACACACACTCACACACACACACACACACACACACACACACACACACACACACACACACACAGACTCACACTCTGTTAGATAGATTTCTATTCTGCCATCTCCCCTCGTGCGAGTCATGGCAAATTGGCGTTAATTGATGAGGAGGGACAAAAGCATTTGCTTAGTCCAACAAAAACAAGAAATTCGAGGTAAAAGATAGACAAAAAAAAAAAAAATCCAAAAAAAACTTGTTGCCAGTCTGTAAGCCAGCCATTTGGTCATTCAATCATTGTCTTATTTCAAACTACAAAAAAAAAGTGGGAAAAAAATGTTTGGCAATGCGCCTGCGCCTTATATTAAAGTGCCAAATAAATATATACCTACCAGAAAGAAAAGCAAACAAAAAAATCAACAGAGTCGATGCCAGTGGCGTAGTAACTTGGGGAAGCACAAATGAGTATCACGATACTACCACCGACTACGCTCGGAACCAAGAAAGTTTCTCCTTATAAGGGAAAAAATACTTAGGTTCCGAGCGTAGTGTTTCAAAATTTTTGAAGATAGGAGCAACGTTAGCTGTGACCATTGCTAGCAGCGAACGGAGCTTTTTCAACTTTGAGGCGTTTAAAAAAATTGGATAAGAAATTCAACTGGAGAAGATAGGCTGAACGACTTGCTCTAATAAGTATTAACAGAGATATTGATATTTCAAACTTGTCTTATTTCAAACTACAAAAAAAAAGTGGGAAAAAAATGTTTGGCAATGCGCCTGCGCCTTATATTAAAGTGCCAAATAAATATATACCTACCAGAAAGAAAAGCAAACAAAAAAATCAACAGAGTCGATGCCAGTGGCGTAGTAACTTGGGGAAGCACAAATGAGTATCACGATACTACCACCGACTACG
The DNA here is from genome assembly GCF_018902025.1 of Drosophila willistoni. Taxonomy (NCBI): domain Eukaryota; kingdom Metazoa; phylum Arthropoda; class Insecta; order Diptera; family Drosophilidae; genus Drosophila; species Drosophila willistoni. The sequence continues at coordinate 5,247 of NW_025814176.1, read as the reverse complement.
CTCGGAACCAAAGAAAGTTTCTCCTTATAAGGGAAAAAATACTTAGGTTCCCAGCGTAGTGTTTCAAAATTTTGAAGATAGGAAGCAACGTTAGCTGTGACCATTGCTAGCAGCGAACGGAGCTTTTCAACTTTGAGGCGTTTAAAAAATTGGATAAGAAATTCAACTGGAGAAGATAGGCTGAACGGACTTGCTCTAATAAGTATTAACAGAGATATTGATATCACGGTGGAAGAAGTTATCGACAGATTCGCTTAAAACAGAGGAAAATCGCAAATTAGCAGCTAGTACGCTCTTTACTATTTCTTATTGTTGGAAATCTGATTCCAAGAGACCCGGCGATATTGGTCGCGCAGCAATGTATAAAAGAAAGGGCAATACACTTACATATTTGCGAATATACATATGTATGTTACTTTATTAGAACTTAACTACACGTCTGTACAGTGCCAAGAACAGAAGCAAACTCTCTTTTTCTGTTAAGCGCTGCCAGATATCCTTAATATTACTAGGGATGCCAGATTGCCACTTTGATATAAACAGCTGACGCTAATATCGCACACATATTGTATCTAATTGTAATAAAAGAAAAGAAAAAAAATAACCTTATTATTATATTATTTTATGTCAATCTCTTGATAAATCCTTGTAGTTATGCAATTATAAGGTAAACTATTGAACTTTAAGCCATTCCTTTATTTCCCTTAATTTTGTTATAAATCCCAAATAGTTTTAACATTGCTCTTTGTTTGCTGTAACAAATGGTTTTGAATGCAGGCGGTGAATTGCACTAATGAATGTATTTTTTTTTAGGTGTTTGAATTGAAGTATCTCAGTTTGCTTTGAAAAAAACCTTCGAAATTGCTTTGCCTTCTGCAAAAAATCTTATGGAAGCGAATACTAGAGGAGAAGAAGACGATTAAAAATGAATAAATGGCTAGGAAATCATCATACTTGTACAGGTTATAAAACAAACATAGACTTATATAAATTGTTTATTTTTCATATATTTGTTTAATTAAAAATTGCGGTAAATTATTTTTTTCTCTGTATATTATATTTAATTGAAAGTGCATAATTAATGAACGAAAAGCTGCCTATTTTTATTCTGTTTAGTTCGATTTCGTATGATTATATCATAACTATAGTTTTATTGTCCTGATTTCAGAACTGTTTGTATGTGTCTATTTAAATTTGCTTAATAATCATAAATTAATTGAATTGTCTGGTTTGTTATTCGCAATTTGGTATTTCGCTTCATGTATGTATTTTGTTTTTTGTCATTGATGAACCCCGCCCAAAAGGAAGTGGATACCTACAGTTTGGCTCGCCAGAGTGCAAACAATAGTAATTTGGCATTAAAATTGTCTGCTAGCATTTTTTTTTCCTTCTCTTTGTTGTTTTGCTCATAGCCTGCAGGTGTACGAGTCGATGATGTTGTTGTTCGCCACGTGCCGTAATTAGCTTGATCGTGTTTTTACCCACTGCAAACACACACTTGAACACACACACACATACACACGAGAGAGTTTATGTGTATTTTCAAGTGCGGTCGTGGTTTATCAGTCGCTCCGCAAAGTAAAAGGACACAATTGACGTACAATACCTGGAATATAGAGGGGAAGGATTAGGAAGGGTCGCCAAGAGACTGGCCACTCACCTGGACTGCAATCGGCTGTCCAGCTGGCTGCACCTGTTGTGTTGGAGAAATTATTTATTTCCCATCAGCCTTAGCTTGGAGGCCACGCCGGGAGGGGCGGCGGGGTGTTAACCATATCCCGCGCTTTCTCCGGTGGTGGGAAAAATTGCATTTTTTGCATTTTCCTTATCGTTGACTTCTTAGCGCTTTTTTTACTTTGCCGATTGCAATTAATCAGCTGGTAACTAGTGTTTTGAACCGTCGATCAATAACAGAGCGATAAGCCAGCTGACGGCTTAACATAAGCTCACAACATTAGCCTCCAAAGTGCTGTGTGTACCGACTAGCAATCTTTTCAGGCTACAAGAAGAGGACCAACAAACCCACAGGGCCTCTGAGACACGAAGAGGACTGTGGTCTGCGCTTGTGCCAGCGGCCACAGCGTATAAAACCTGGCAGCAGGTATAAAATGCGAAAATACATGGAAAAATGGTTGAAAAAACGTCGACTACTCCAGGTGGCAGCCACAGTTGTGGAAATCCACCCATGGTACAAGCCATGGCAGGGGCACGGATTCTGGAGGCCCCAACAACCGTCATCACCACCAATACTGGACCGGTGGCAAACTTGGCCGATGCAGCGGACATAGCTACAAGCAGCAGCAGCAGCAGCAAAAAGCACGGACTGTGCACAAACGGAGCCAATCCTTTCGCCAAAGGAAGCAAGATCGCCAGGACACCACCGCAGGCTCTTCACTCGGTCCCGCCATCCATTCGAGGATTACTTGTCTCAGCTGGATGCGAAGAAGAGACACCCAAACGGGCAAGGGAAGCAAGCCCTTGCAACACCGAAAGTGGAACCACACCGAAGAAACTAAAAGGACCGCCGCAGGCACAAAGATCATTCTGGTGACAACTGGCCAACCAACAAAGAGGTTACGAAAGGAAGGATACCGGACGGGAAGACCCACCGACAGCCATAAGAATAACAGGAGGAGGAAAAAGAAGTCGCCAATCCAGGAGCGGACTCCAAGGACCGAAGCCCCGCAGCAACAGCAGTATCACCAGGACCAGTAGTAGCTGAAACAACACACGCAACGAACATCGCTGAAGGGAAATGGCGCAAGGTAAAAAGCAGCGAGACCCATTAAAAAGAAGAGGCCAGACGTCATCATGGTGAAGTGTAAAGACCCAGCAAATTACGCGATGGTACTGAAGTCAGTTAACACAGACGCGGAATCCAGCAGTTCAAGAGAACGTATGTGCGGTTCGACGCACAGCAGCCGGGGAACTACTCCTACAGTTGACCAAGCCAGCGGACGATGCAACTGTTAAACTGCAGCAGGCAGTGAAACAGGCACTTGGAGACACCGCTTGATGTCAAGGCGATCAGCGATTAGGCCATGGTCGAAAATAAAGGATCTCGCAGAATTCCACACTGCAGACGATCTTCTGTCCGCCGTCCTGGAACTGATCGACGAGGATTTGCCGGCAGAATGTCACCAAAGATGCGGAAAGCGTACAGCGGTACACACACCGCAACAATGATGGTGAACCCGAATCTGGCGAACAGCTGCTGCAGGGGCAAAATACGAGTAGGCATGTGCATATGCCGAGTACGCCTGAAAGACTGAGCCGAGAGGTGCTACAAGTGTCTGGCTTTGGGCACACAGAGCTCGGTGCAGAAGCAAGCACGACGCATCCAAGCTATGCTTCAACTGCGGTAGCAAGGATCACGCTTCAAGCAATGTGACCAGAAGGCAGCGTGCATACTTTGCACACGGCACAAGCGGAGCAATACGGCGCACAACACGCTCAGCAGAGCTTGCCCGTTGTTTGTAGAGGCTGGCAGTAACAGGAAGGATTAAGTTTCTACAGCTTATCTAAATCACTGCAGGTCGGCACAGGACCTCTTAAAACAAACTGTACGGGACTGAAAGTAGATTTCTCAATCTTGTGAGAGCCATATTCCCATATACGGACCACAGCTGGACGCAAAACCACCGTTATCAGCACAGCGCGGACGGATATGTAAGGGCGAGGTACAATGGAGTATATGTCTATAGCTGCTACATGCACCGAGCAAACACATCGACGAATTCTGCAGCATACTGGATGGATTAGTGAAGGACGCCAGAACCCACACGCAACTCATAGCCGCCGGCATGGGCAACGGAATGGGGTAGCCAAGACTACTAGAAGGGGCAGGGCCCCGCTGGACGCTTTTGCCACACTTCTGTCTGCTCAACGTAGGCAACACCCACACTACAATAAGGCTGGCAGAGGCTCCGTGATCGACCTCACGTTTGCTAGCCCTTGGCTAGCCGCAGCGCGCAGTGGGCAGTTTCGGATATCTACACGCACAGCGACCACTTCGCCATTGCACGCTGAGCACGCTGAGCGATAAAGCGTTATTAACCATGATGACCACAACGACAAGGAGCAGCAGCACGGACGCCGACACCAGGCCAACCACATGGGCGACATTCTTCGCAGAGCATGTGATGCAGCCATGATACGCAAACGGCATGGATCAACAAATGTAAGCCAGTACATTGGTGGAATGCCAGGATTGCGGATGCCAGGAGGCAATGTCATCAGGCCAGACGACGGCAGCAACGTGCCCGCAGAATGCCCACGTTTCCGGAGCTGCTTGCAGACTACAAGCGGAAAAGAGCCACCTACATATGGAGATCAGAGATAGTAAAGCAGACTGCGGAAGAAGCTGTGCGCAGATGCAGATGGCGCAGCCACATGGAATGCTATAAACTGGATCCAACCAAGTTGGGTCCATTGTAGCAACGCTATTCCCTTCAAGGCTGACGAGGAACTTAGCAGCGAGAGAACAATGTGCACCGATATTCACAGATGTTAGTGAAGTCGTGGAAGCAGGGAAGAGGATAAACGTACATAAAACCCGGGCCCGGACGGGGTCCGGCTCTTGTAATCAAACTGCTAGTTTGCAAACACGCGTCGACGTTGTGGATACTTTTCAACACATTGCAAGTGGCAACGGGATTCCCTACGAGGTGGAAGCCTACAAAGGTTGGTCCTGCTGCAAAGGTGATAAATAGATGACATCAGCATACAGACCCCTGTGTATGCTTGATGTCATTGGAAACTTTTTGAGCGCATCTTTTGCAACAGACTGGAGAGGAACTAGAGCATACGTCATGGACTGTCGGATGGCAGTTCGGATCAGGAGGAAACGCAGCACCATCAACGCCATCAGTTCGGTGGTAGAGATAGCCGCTAAGCATCGAAGGCAACGCTGGAAGGCGGCAACAAAAAATACTGCCTTATATCAACGTTGGATGTATTTAGTTCGGCCAGCTGGGACTCATTATCGCGTCCCTAGAGCGATTAAACATATCTGAGTACTTCATAACCTGATATGCCAGCTATTTCGGATCGGGTGCTACTCTACGACACAGCAGCTGGTCCACGGAAACACACCATCACAGGCGGAGTACCCAAGGATCAGTGATCGGGCCAACATTGTGGAATGTCATGTATGACACTTCCTGCGATTGGACATGCCAACTGACACCCCATAGTGGGATTCGCGGACGACATCGCCATCGTCACTGTGGCAAGGATATCAGCAAG